>NC_092587.1:64553888-64883333 GCF_047663525.1 Anas platyrhynchos
CACACACATTTGAATTTCCAGGGTGCATTTTTCTCCCCTGGCTGGACTTCTCTGTAGTCTGTGCACCAGGGCAGTGATCCCCATAAAGCCATTTGGAGTCTGCAAAGGTTTATCTGTGAGAAGCATGAAGCATGGAAAAAGCTGCCTGTTAGTAAGAGGTTGGTCTGCAGAATTGTATCAGGGCTCAGAGGGAGCCCTCCTGGGCAGTTTCTGGTTTGAGATGCTGATTTGTCCAACTCAGAGCTTGCTGAGGCTGATAGAAGGACTGAAGATGTGGGTGCTGGCTGTTCCTCCCCTCTTTTCCATTATCCCATGAAAACAGAGAGAAATGAAAGCTTAAGGAGGGGGACTTGAAGGGTGAAAGGTAAGCCTGACCTCTCAGAACTGCTTCGGCCAGGGTAGGGCAGGACATGCATTTGGGAGATGACTCTGATGGAGTGTAGACAGAGGTAGGCTGGATCAAGCTCATCTTTTCCCCCCTGCTGGAAGTGGTGACAGTGACTCACTGGAGGACATTTCCTCTCTGAATCATGGGTGACACTGTCCTGTTCTGTGCTTTGCACAACCTCTGGACCCCACTATCTGCCTGTGCTGCATCCAGACCCCAGGATATGCTCTTGCAATTCAGACACCTTCAACTCTACGAGAAGGAACCTGGACTGGGGCAGGCACATGTCATTTTATAAGGCCAAAGGTCTGCAGGTCACCAGCAAAAAATAGCTCTGCCTCAACTCCTCTCGAGACAAACGCTAGGTTGGATTTGGCTAGATTCAGACTTCTTTTTTCATCAGTTTTCTTTTCTTTCAGTGAATTATACTAAAAGCTGATGGTTATGATTTTTTTTTTCCTCCTCCAAAATCCAGTTGCTGTGACTGTCACTCCTAGTCACAGAATCACAGAATTTCTAGGTTGGAAGAGACCTCAAGATCATCGAGCCCAACCTCTAACCTAACACTAACAGTCCCCACTAAACCATATCCCTAAGCTCTACATCTAAACGTCTTTTAAAGACTTCTAGGGATGGTGACTCCACATAGTGGTTCTGTACCAACCTCCACAGGTCTCCTGCAACCCCTACCTCCAAACAAGATCAAGATCCCAAGAGACAAAGCATGCAGTGTGGACAGAAGGAGGTAAAAGGACCCAGTGCATCATCTCCAGAGGACCAATGCAGCACAGCTATCTATCTCAACACTGGCCTCTCTGTGCCGTGGCTGCCATCCTTGGCCTCCACCATTAAGTTTCAGTGATTAAATTTAAATTCATTTTCAAGCTACAACCTGTTCTCCATAGCCCCACTGACTTCTGGACCTTAAAAAATGTGAACTCTTAGTCTGTTAAGAACAGTACCCACAGAAATAGTGCAGGCTGGCTGTGTTCAAGCAGCAAGAAAACAGGGACAGCAGTATTTCTTCAAAATATAAAGTAGCACCGTTGACACCTTCCAGAAAAAAAATCTGGTATCTGCAGTCTTTGCTGGACAGCAAATACCTATCCAGCATGAGGCACAGATATCTAACTATCAGATAACCCTAACTTGTGTGTCCTGCACACCAGAGGTGCCATAACATATCACTTTGGCTCTAGCACTACCACTTGGGAAACCTATGGTAGAAAAGGCACTGCATATACACCATCAAAACTGCTAAAACCCAAACATTTGCTTGTGCCAATATCACAACCACAGCTGCCTCATGATTAGGCCATTAGGTACCCATATCCAGGCTGACAAATTTTTGTGGTATGGTTGTGCGTTCCTCTTACGGACTTGTAATCAGCACAGACCTTTGTGACAAATGCTAAAGGCCTTTCTCAGCTCAGGCTAGCAAAGATGATGCTGCAGAAGCCTCCCCCTTCCTACAGGGAGAAAGCAGCACCGTGAGGACAGGGGAACAGGAGGGTTCATCAGCAAGGCAACTCAAATAATAACCAGATTTTTATTTGCATATGTACTGGGATGTGGGTGGTATTAGGAAAAAAAAAATAAATCAGATGCCCAAAAGGACTAAGAGGCAAAGCATGGCTTGTGTTGGCCAGAGAAAGACAAAGGATCTGGAATTCCACATGGGGTGGAGAAACGTGTGCTCAGGTGTGTTCAGAAGCCACCAGGTCTCTGGAATAGCAATCATGGGGGCTGATTAATACAGCCTGCCGCAGCTTTGGGCAGAGGTCATTAAGATAGAAAGAGGAGCAGCCATTCACCTCCGACTTAAGGAATCAAAGGCTACGGGGCAAATTCTCTTTGGGTGCAAACAGGAAAATTTAATTAAAGTCCCTGGAGCCACAACCTTCAGAACAACGGTGTCTGTTTTTCAGGACATGTCCCTCAGAGACCCTGTGCAAAGGGTAGTTTTAAAGACAATTCAAAGAGGGGAAAGTGCCTTGATGAGTCACTGGTGTGGGACAGAAGAGGAAGCAGGAATAAACAGGAGTATCTGCTGGAGAGCTGCAGGAGGGGACAGTGGGGTGGTGACGAGCAGATGAGTGATGAGCAGGCAGAGAGGGACTGATGGGAGGACTGAAAGGCCAGTATGAGAGGGAGTGAAGTGATCACAGGGAAAGCTTGACAAGTACTTTGAAGAGTTTTTGTTTTTTTTTTTTTAAACAATTGGACAATTTAGGTGGCATTTGGCCATAGCTGGTGAAGGCAGGAAAGGCATGAAGTAGATCACCCTCTCTGCAGTTCAGCGTAGCTATGGGACATTTCTTATCATGGATATGAACCCACATAGTTTTAAAAGTTAGCTAGAGAACTGCATGCTTGCCTTCTTCCACCCCAGATTTTCTGTGGAGGGAGTTAGGTTGGAAGGTTACATGGGGAGAAACAGCAAGGCCAGAGGAATCGTCACAGCTGTCGCCTACCTTCTGCAGCAGGAGAGAGCCTGAATACTTGGTCACAATGGAGTACAGCTCCCCACCAAAGGCATCCGCCCAAGACTTCACCCTAAAAAGAGGAAAATCAATATTAATAATGCAAAGGCAATAGGACTGCCTACTTCTTCAGACAGTAACAATTCCATCTTCCTAAGTATGAAGCTTCCTTTATTTCTCTGAACCTCTACAGTGAGAATGATAACACTTTTTTTCCAGCCTGCTTGTGAGACAAGCAGCGATAGAAGCAAGAGATGGTGGTCTTGAATATTCAGCCTCAAGACACTGGCCAGCAGGTAGCACCATGAAGTTCTACTTGTCTCGGCCACTGCCTGCTGACTCAGAGTGAAATCTGTCTCACCTAACTCCAGAGGTCCTAAAGTTGCATATTTGGTCTTAGATATCGTCTAGCTTCCTCTGTTTAAGCAAAACAAATAGCTCTCTGGAGACACTTATCTTCTCTGATTACAGACAGAGCCTAGAATGAAGGGGCAGACACCAAACGTCAGGACAGCTGAACAGAAATAAGCATCAGCACTGAAGGAAGTTCTCAGGACTCAGCCCTGAACTCAGCTGCTAGAGCTGCGTGGGGCAGAGGCTAACGAGGCAGATGAATCCACTGCTCTCAGAGGAGGTACTACAGCTTCATAATGCCAGAGGAGATTATGCACCTCCTCATTGTAAAACGCTACTCGCATTTGTGCCATCCTGTAAATAACTGATGATAGCAATACCACATGGAGAACATAAGGATGCTGAAGAGCAGCCTGAACACTGAGCCATCCAAATGAAAATAGATGGCTCTCATAATTGACAGAGCACTTCATCAGAAATCTGTTACATGATTCACATTAGGCAGTTCCACCTACATGCAGTTCCTTCAGCAAGGATTCACTTAAGAGAGATTTATTTAATGGAATAAACGGTCTTCTCTGCTTACCAGAAAATACCACTTATTTATGGGCTGCAGAGTCTTACCTAAGGCTCTAAGTGGATGCCTCCTGGCACCCAGCAGGCTTTAACCCCAGGGCCTGATGGCCCAGCACATCACACCATTTTTATGGCAGAATAATATTCAGATATAAAGATGAGCTCCAGAGCAAAGCCAGTGCAGTAATAGTGGAATAATCCTTATCCTAAGACTTATACTAGGGAAGTCTGCCTGCTCAGGGTCCTCAATGGCAAGTGCAGGCTGATGGGCAGCCATGGGTTGGGATTTAGAGCCTCTGTAAGACTTCTGCTCTCAACAGCACCTCTCTTCACTGTCTATGAAGGGACCACAATGCAAGTAGGTGCCCCTTGTATCCACTCCTTAATTGGCAACAAGGCATTCATTTCTAGCTGCTAAGCGTAAACCAGCACCAGCTGAAACCAGTACAACTCCATTGTTTGGGCATCATGGGATGCATCTTACTTTGACAGCCAGGGCTTTTATCTCTTCATTTCATTCTTAGAGCAAAAAGAATACAGGAATTTGGTAGGAGACCAGGATTTATTGCTGCTTATCAGACCTATTCTACCGTACCCAGAAAAAAAAAGAAGAGGATAACACACAAAGACACCCCATGGGATGCTTTCCTGACTGCTGTAGTAACTATCTTATTGCCTGAGAATCTATGAGCCAACATTAAGTTGATGCCCCACCAGCAGCTGGTTTTACAGCTTTTATATATGAGATGTTTTGTGCTGATATTAACTAATATTCTCCAGATCTCTTCACCTTCTACTGCAGAAAGAGAGAACCTAAACATGAAGTTTGAGACAGTAATTTTATCAGGGAGATTTATTTTTACCTGTTTTCAAAATTAAAAATAAAAAAAATCAGTGGTATGTGGCCATGCCTTTTTTTGTTTTGTACTGTGTCTGTGGCCATGCATGTGACCCTCTTCCTACCAACCCTAGTAATTTTTCTACTCCGCATGGTGGAAGACTCAGGGATATTAGGTTCTGACTAGTGGGTGTAGTTGGGCAGCTTCAGCAGAACGATGCAGTTATTGAGGCAAAAGGTTTGCAATATGAGCTTAGCAATTAGTAATCAGTAGAGAAGCCAAGCACAAGGCACAGCTTCAGGGAAAACCAAGCTCCTCTGCTCAGGGAACTGCTTGGCTGTAACATTGTCAAGTCCTGGTGCCATGCATTAACATGGGATTCTCAGCTTTCACAAAAACAGGAAAGAGGGGTTTGCATTTTAGCCTTTGAGGCTATGTTGAAAGAAGCCTAAACACGTGAATGTTGAAACACGCGGCAAAAGCAGAATTCAAGGGAAAGAAAGAAAGAAAGAGTTCAGGATTGGCATAATGTCTAAGCCAGTCTCCAAAGTGTTAAGTGCTAGCTTGAGCATTCAACTCAGCAGTGACCTCTGTTTGTGACTTTTTTTTTTTTTTTAACATAAATAAGTGAGAGAAAAGGTCAGTCTACAATTCCGCTGGCTCCATGAGCTCAGGAGCAAATGGATAGAGGTGGCTGGGGCAGCCTTGAGAGGCCGAACCACACTGATATTCACCTCTCCCACCAGCATTTCTTGATGTGCCCAGCACGAACAGGCTGAGCACCCAGCCCAAACCATCCTCACAACTGCAAGCAAGCCCATGCCACGGCCAATTTATAAACAAAGCAGTGTCTGGAAGACAAGAGGAGGTGATTTGTATGGCAAACTTGCACCCCTGAAGCATTGCTAGCAATTGACCCAGCAGAATTTTGCACCCCTGGAGTTAAAGCCAAGCGACCTTTGCAAAGACATAAATAAGCTGGTGATGAACCGAGTGCGGTGCCGCAAAGCCAGGCGTGACTTAGGAGCAGAAGAGGCTGAGTTAGCTTTGTGTCACTTTACAGTGATTAGATTCAGACGGTGCTTAAAAGCTTTTAGTTTTATGTCCTCAAAATGTCCTTGTGCCATCTATGAAGCAGGTCCATTTTCTGCTGATTTACTCCCTTTGCTCCTCTGGCCAACGTGCTCTTCTCCTGAAATTTCATTTGAAAAGGGCAACTTCTGTGTTGCAGTCAAATTCATGACTGGATTTGAAACACCAGGGATTAATTCAGCTGTTGGTCTGGTTTCGGTACCAGGAGAGAAAAGCTCTTTTTCCATTGTTTATTCTTTATTCTTGTACATGAGTAAGTTCCAAATTGTGCAAAGTGACGCAACTCTTTTCTCAGTAGTAAAGGGCTATCACATTATTACCAAACACATCAGAAAAGGATTTGGTCAGAGATTGCCTGCCTGTAATCCCTGCACTTGTATTCAGTGGCGAAAACAGCAGAAAGGACAGGCTGTCTTCTTAATGCCACAGATTTCAAGGCCAAAAGGTATTTCCATGCATTTACTCTGGGCACAGAAAATCTTTTTTATTTCCTTTTTTTTTTTTTTTTTTTTTTTTTTTTTTTCTCCACAGTCCAAATTTAATTCTACCTTGATTGAATTTTATTCTACAGTTGAGGTAGATTTCTAATTTTGTTCTACAATAGAGACAGGATCTTGTTCTATGGAACGAAAGGAAAGAGGAATATTTTTAGGGAGAAACTGCCTCTTTTGCTGGGAAGTTCCCTTCAGATGGATCCCAAAGTCCTGTCTCCAGGGCCTGTTGTACAGCACAGTGACACTGCTGCAGTTTGAAGGCCGTTGTCCCCGGCTGCACAGAGAGGTGGAGGTGTGGGGGTGGGTTGGGCACCGCTCTGCACAACCTGGGCATCCCTTCTGTGAAACCCAAATGAGAAGCATTTTGCTGAGGCATTTTGGTAAGGGCAGCCAAAATGAAGGTGGTGGCAAAGTGTCCTGAGAGCCCTCTTGTGCAGCGCTTGGTAATCATGTGGGCCATGCTGGTGAGCACACCTGCAAGGGTCTTACTGAGACTTTTTGAACACAAAATGCTTTCTCAGAGTGCTGACTCTGGCTCCGGAGGACTTGGGTCAGTCTAGAGGACATAGCTCTTTCTGAAACTCGATGGCAGCAGTCTCCTCCCAGCACTAACCCCTTCCCCGTGCAGACCAACCCATCCCAGCCCTAGAGAAGATGCCCCCCAAGCACTTTTACCAACCACCTTGCTGACGTTTTTAATCCTTACAGGATTTAACTTGCCTAAATCAGCTTAACAAGGTGAGGTTTCCACAAGCTCAGCTTGCTGGGCCCTGTTAGCCTGCTGGTGGACACCGAGGTGGAGCAGAGTGGCAAGACAAGGTGATGTGGTTCCCATCCTCTATTCAGCCTCCCTGCTAGCATTCATTGACACGAATTTGAACACACGAATAAATACGAGCGTGTATCACGCAGGCCGCATGTGTGCACCAGTGAACCCTTTCTTTTTTCAGCCCCCAGCACAGCAGGCTAGCACAGGGATCAGTACCAGTGATATATAACAGTAAGAGCCGCAGACCTTGCTCTGCACAATCTGGCTCAAGCATTCAGGAGAAGGCTCATCACCCTAACACGCCACACCTATGGGTCCCCAGGCCGTATCCTGGCCAGCACAGTGTCCCTGCAAGCACCCAGAGAGCAGCCCTCAGCACAGGCTCTGAGGCTGCCTGTGTTTGCCTTCATGGCCAAATTGCCTGGGCTAGGGATTTGTGAACGTGCCTGTACACTGCCTTTGCCTTCTACCGCCCAACACAGCAAGTGGGGCATTAAAAGATGTCCAAGTGCTCATTTAGAGCAGATGGGTGTCACTGCCTTGCTTAGCGAGCAGAGAAAACGATGCTTCGGCATCAGCGCTGGAGCTGGGAACCGAATCCATGGCTCCGATGCCCGTGTCCTCTCCAGGGGTCATCACTGCCACCTTTCACAACGCCTTGAGGAAATGCCAGCCCCCTCCCACCCCACACCGCGATGCGAGGCAAGCACTCACGTCTCCAGTGGTATCTTGGTCTGGGGCCGGGTGGAGGGCAGGAGGCAGAAGAGGCAGAGCAGCAGCGTCGGGACGGCCCCGCGCCCCATCCTCCATGCGCCGACCATCAGCGAGGGGACCAGCCAGCGGGACGCGGGGGGTCCCTGCTCTTCCTGCCACCCCAGGGGGGTCCCCGTGCGGCCCCCGCCATGCTGCAGGCCCGGCGCCCCGAGGAATGGCCGCACCGGGAGGCAGCTCCGTGCCTGGAGCCGCAGCGGCTCCGTAATCCCCCACCAGCCTCTTAATCCCCTGGCCGAGCAGCAGCAGCCGCAGATTTAGGGAAGTGGAGTGGGATAAAATCACCCGGGATTACTCTGATTCCTGAAGACGGGTCTCGGCTTCTCCAGCCGGAGGTCAGGGCGGCCTGGTTTAAAGGGGTCGCATCCACGGTCCTGAACTCCTCCCCCGACCTTTGATTTCTCCTTCCCATGCCATGGGGTTGGACACCTTGGCAGTGTCCAACACACGCCCAAGACTGATTCATCATCTCACGGTGTCTGGAGGCCTCATTCGGGCCAGGGAAGGGGAGATGAATTGGGCAGCAAGGAAGGACTGTGCCCATTAATCACCTCCTAATGTGAGCGATTATTTATTAATAGCCGCACCTCTCCATTTGGGCAACACTCAATTGAGATTGCCATCCCCTGATCTGTGTCTGGGGACCGATGAATTAAAGGAGGCCGACGGCTAAACTTGATGAAGAACAGAGAGCAGCAAAGTGCACGCTCAGATGAGGGGCACGCTTCAGAGGCTCATTATCATCACGGGGAGTATGAATTATAAATAACTGTAGATTCAGCAGTGGAAAGATTATAAATGATGAGAGAGATCTGTTGAACAGCCGGTGGCTATGTTTTCTTCCGTTTGTTAGAATATCTTCCAATCACCTTTTGCACCTTTAAAAATGGTTTGTTTTACATGAAATGCAAAGCCGTGATAGATTGTCAAGTTTCTCGTAGGAATGTGAATGGGTTAGCTGCCTGTCAAACTACTGAAGTAAAACCAAGACCCCTACTATAGATCTGCTACTGAGTGCAGCGTTGGTGCCACACATTAAATGGGACAACAGAAGTAGCAGAGAAAATACAGAGAAGGGAATAAAATGGTGATATGTGGAATCGAGGTTAAACTGTATGATGTAGAGGCTTGAAAGCCCAGGGTGAGCAATTAAATAATTACAAGGCTGACTCACCCCCGGATAGTATGTTTTCTGCATTTATTGCAATCTTTACTCCAGACTGAGTGTCTTTTAAGTTACAGTCTTGTTCAAGCACATATTGTGGGCCCGAAGGGCTGAAATTTCCAGATGATGGTCTTAAATCTGTGCTGTGCAAAGGGTTACATGGAAAGGCTGAAATGGCTCTTCTAGACCTTAAAATCTACAAAAAATCAATTTCTACACACATAAACTTACACTCTACAGACAGTGCCCTCAGGGTACCATGTGGCTGTATAGCAAATGGCATTGTTAGCAGATGAAGGTAATAGACAGACAGGTCTGGATTTTACCAATGCATTCCTCAAATGTCCAAAACATGCTGTGGGGGCCCTGCACTGAACAGGGGCCAGCACAGACATGGACTACCTCCCAGAGGATTCTGAAGATGAGGCCAGCATTGAGAAATATCTTCCTCCCGTAAATACTCACTGCAGACCAGGGGTGTGAGGTGTTGCCCGTGAGAATGGAAGGAGCTGGTTGCTCTTCCCTGGACTGTGATCATGCTGCTGGCATGGGGGACCACAGGGACAGGCTTCTCTGCCTCCTCCTCCTTTTCTTCCTCCTCCTTCTCTTCCTCCTCTTGAAAAGAAAAGGTTGTTCTAGGAGGGTCTATGAAGACCAACCCATCAAGGTCTCATTTCTCACTTACCAGGATTAAAAATGAGGGGTAGAGTCCAGGCCTATCAGGATATTTGTCTGGATACTTCAGGAAGGACATGATAAAAATTCACATGCTGGAGAAAAAAAAAAAAAAAAAAGAAAGAAAACAGAAAGAGAGATCTGAAGGTAGGAGCATTTTCTCTCCACTTTGCAAGGAGCCATAAGCAAATAGTTATTCTGAGTGATTTTTGCAGCCTCTTTTTGCTAACTCTTCCAGTCATCTTGTGCTGTTTGCAGCTGGGACCCAGTTTAATCCAGATGGGTTCTGGCAGGAGCCCTGCTCTGTGTTTGGAAAACCAAGGAGATGCAGCAACACTCCCAACTGGGAGACCCAAATTCCTTTATTTGGATTGATCTCGTTTAATGGATATCACTTAATGGATGTATCTCACTTAACTCCTTAATGATCTAAAGTTGCAAGGGAATGGGATTTGAAGGTGAAATGAAAATAGCACAGAAAGCTGGAAGACACCAGGTGACCGAGAGCCCTTAATGGGATTAGTGTGTGTCGAGATGCTTCTGCAGAGCTCAGGCACTGCAGCATGAGCACAGCTGGAGCACAGGAAGGAGATCAGCGATGGCAGGGTCACACTGGGAAGGAAGAAAATGAATCCTGTGAGAAAGAATGAGAGCAAATATGTAACGAGGTGTGGGGATCTGAGGAAGGCTGCAAGAGATATGGGGTGAGACAGTAGAGAAAATTAGAGCTAAATTTGCAAAACCACAGGGCAATAAGAAGTGCCAGTGTGATTTTGTGCTGTATTCACAGGCATGGGGAAGATTTACCAGCTCTGTTCATTTCTGATTTGACTGAGCCCAGTTTGGATTATCTTGTTATGAGAAGGTGCTGGCAAATGGCAGGACCAGCGAACAAACAAATACAGTCAAAACTCTGGTGTAAGCGGTGCATGAGGACAGTTTATTAAAGACACCAGGAACCCTCACTTGTTTAATGCATTCATGTGATGACACTAAACTGGGAATGCCAGAGCAGATTGAAGTGCAGTCTTACTGCAGGATAAATATGAGGAGAATGAGGTAAAATGAAGAAAGGCAAACCACATTGAGCGCCAGAAAAAGCTGACCAGAAAAACCTGCCAGGCATGGCATTACCTCTTCATGCAATTTCTGTGCATGCAGTACAGTTTTCCAGGGCACGTTTTGTATCATCAAGTGTCTCTGCTGGAAAGTCGGCTGCAATGGGGGACGTGGCAGCAGCCCTGAACACAGTCAAGGGAAGAGTATGCAGCTTCGTGGAGGTGAAGAGCAGCTGGGGCAGTGTATCAGCCTCTTTGGGCATGAAGCCCATGTGCTGGTGCTTGTGTTGCCAGCTTTGTCTGACTGGAGCTGGTCACCAGACACTTCTTCCCCCTATGCACCTCCCAGCTGGCCCATGTGGTGAGGCAGGGATGAGCCCCCATCCTCTGGGCAGTCTGCAGCAGATGCTTGGGGCCCACAGGGAGCAAGCATCAGAGACTTCTTATAGATATTAGGACAGGAAAGAGGCTGTAGGATGTGTGTGCTGAGTTGATTTTCATTCTGGAGACACTGGGATCTTGCTGTGTGCTTGCCACCACCTCATGCCTCAAAGCAAGTCTTTGCTCCATCACCAACCTGAACATAAAGCAGCATCATTGCTTAATAATAATAGTTTGTTTTAATTTTCTATAACTTAAAACAAGGTCTGATGAGAATAAACTATGTGATCTTACTCACAGCAGATGCATTTATCTGAGATCATAACCTCATGCCTCTCTGTCTCATGGCAGGACCCCTTAGCTAAGTATCTGTGTACAAAAGCTCCTTTCTACCCTGCTCAAACATCGTGCTTGTGAAACTGCTCCCTCAGCTGTGCTGAAGCCTGCATCCTGTTTGTGAGATATGAGGACGATGTCTCTGGCCTGCCTGAGTGGGTTTAGCAGTTCCTTGGAGTGGTTTGGAAAGCAGCCGTGCGGTGTTTTGCCAGTAGCAGCGAATCTGATCTGCCTGTCCCAGCAGCAACCAGGAGGAGGGGGCCCTCGCCAGAGCCAGTGGAGGAAAAGCACTTTTATTTGTGGTTTTACTGGCTGGCTGTGCAAATCTCTTCTAATCAGGTTTCAGAGCTTTGGAGGGCTAGCACTCGTGAGCCAAGCTTGTGGAGGCGTGGATTCAGTGGGTGAAAAGGGCTGCAGATTTGTGGCAGGCCCCCAGGCTGGGGGCTGGAGAAGCATCTCTGTCCCCATCCCCATCCCCTCCGTGTGCTGCCCTCCCTCCTGGCCAGACCACACCAGGGCGAGCTGAGCCCTGGGGAAGTGCAGCGCAGTGGAGTGGTGGATGTGGGGCTGTGGTGTCTGCAGGGCTGGCGGCCTACCTGGGCAGTTTGGGAGCTGGAGAGCTGGAAAGCTGGAAGCTGTGCAGCTCCAGGTGGTGCTGGCTGAGCCATCTTGCTGCATGCCCTTTTCTCATCGCTCTTGATAGGAAAATGGCAACCCTCTCACTCCCAGGTGTGTTCTGGGTTAAACTAGCTGCAGGTGTCTGACACCTCACTGAGCCCTTTGCAGAGCAGGACAGATTCACCCTGGTGTAGCTCCAGGGGGTACAGGCAGGTGTTGTACCTGACTTTCTGCATTTCATGGGGCAGCAGATAATGGATGAACATCAGGCCTACAGAGCACCATCAGATGTCTGGCCAAAAACAGTCCTTTAGACCTCCATTCCACCCGGCTGCTCTGTAAATATCTGCCTGGAGATTGTTCATCAGCAGGCTGCATGCTCTCCCTGTTTATAGGAGCAGCCATGTAGGTGTCATATTAATTAATGCCTTTGGCTGGTTACTTTGCCTTTTTTTTTTTTTTTTTTTTTTTTTTTTTTTTTTTCCCACAGCTCTTCTCTAAATTTAGACTTGTTTAAATACCCCAAGATGAAACTAGATTTAAAAAACAAAACAAAACAAAACACCTCTGTGCAGCCCCAGTGTTCAGAGCAGCAGGATATTCAGGGCACACAGGGAGACACCAAGGGAGAGCAATCTGGTGAAAAGGAGCACTGATGCATCTCCCACCATCACTGAAAGCAGAGCAAGGCAAGAAAAAATAAGGAAGAAGAAGAAAGGAAAAGGGAAAAAAATATATATATATTAAGTGAAAGCAGATGCTCAGTTCAGCAGACAGCAGCTTTCCAGGGTCCTGTCACAAAGGTAGCCATAGTGATAGCCAACTTTATCCTTCTCCCTCTACTACCAAAGGCTTAAACTTAATCTTTTCCATTTCGAATCCACATGACCTGAAGGAACTTGATTAGGAAGAAGGGAAAGCCCATTTTTAAAGGGATTAAAGCCTCTCCTGGTAAAGCGACTTCGCTAGCACAGCTTTTTCGAGGGAGGAGGCTTCGCTTCCCGGGGAGCCCCAGGAGCTGCGGTGCACCAAGTGACTAACCAAATGATGCCACTTAATCTGCTAAGCTCCACAGCCACGGAAACACTTGACTCAGTGCGCGTCTCACAGCATCCTTCCTGTTGCCAAATCCTTCGTATTAAACACATGATGCAATGACCCTGCTCGGAGGACATGCCGCAAATACCTCCTTCTCCCCACTCAGTGTGTCAACGAGGATTTGGGATTTCGCAAGGTTATCAGCACGGCGGTGTTTGGGCTAAATTAGGGTTGCTCCAGGCTGGTTGGGCTGGAAGGAAGGAGGGTCCCTCCTCTCCTTCTCTGTGTCCGTGTCAGGGTCAGCAGATGTGGGGGGCAGAGATGAGCTACCTGCCTTCGTGGTCTGATGTTACCACCTCACATATGTTCTGAAATCCTGGTGAGGATTTATGAGGTAACAGCTTGCTTGCTGCTTTGGGAGAGCAGGATGCTCACTGATTCTCTGTGCTCTTGCAGAGCTGGGGGCTGCCTCCTCGCTCAGCAGGTGATCTGTGGGCACAGCCAGCAATCCACCGTGTTCCCATCCCTCCCTGATTTATTTGGCCCACATTTTCAGCTGGAGCCCTGGGCAGTGGTGTCCCTGCTCCAGCAACAGCAGCAGGGTGGGCTTGGAGCAGCAAAGCTGGGTGCAGGGCTCTGCAGACCTTTCTGTAGCAATTTGGGCATCAGCACCAGCCTGTCTGGGAAGATGGCATCAATGGACAGGAGCTGGCTGCCCCCCATGTAGCACGTAATGACAACAGGCTCTGTGGCTGTGGGTTTGCACAATAAATACAGCTTCCTTGCCTGATCCCCAGAGAGCTGCAGCATGCGACCATAGCACAAATAAGGGGCAATGACTGTGCAGAAAGCCTCCTTTAATTGTTTTTCAATCTGTTCAAGTTTTCTGGCAATTTTAATTTATTTTCTTTTGCTTCTGATACTGAGTGTCCAGACAGGAGCTATTGTAGAAATGTACATCAGCATGGCTGGAATGTTCAGAACTCAATTAAAAATCTTAAAAGCTTGATTACTTTTTTTTTTTTTTTTCCCTTTCATTTTGATTTCACAGAAGGGAGCAGCTTTGCCAAAATTCTAGGTCACAAATTAAAACATTTCATGCTTTTCCCCTTTGAAAACAGGACTTTTTTTTTTTTTTCCCCCATAAAAATCAGAGGCGATCAAGTTTCGGTGTGATTAAAGATAAAAGCTGGGCTTTGGATACATTTTACCACACGCTGATGTAGGTGTAGATAAAAACAGTCCATTCTTTCATGAATATTAATGAAAACATGTTTGTGAGTTTAGGCAGCCATCAATTGTTATTAAAAATATCCTGAGAGTCTTGAGGAAGAGAAAGGCTGGGAGAAGCTTTCTGCATCGGATTAGCACCATTTCGAAGGAGCCTGCGTTTTGCTCTGCTGTTCCCCTGCGGCGAGTGGAAGGTGTTTCCCTGACTCACTACTGCTGACATGACTGGGGGGGATGGCCTTCAGCCCGTGGGAAGGGGGCTCCAGTGAACCCCTGGTGACGACTCCAGTCACTTCCCGTCACCCTAAATTGCCTCCGAGCCCGTAATTAGCTCAGTCACCTGCCAGCTCTCGTAGCACACGCTCACCCTTCCGTCCCTCCCTGCCTGACAGCGTCTCGCTCGGCGAGAGGCTTTCAAAGAGATTTTCCCCTCCACTCCAGAGGATTTAATGCTGCGAGTCTGCCCTGAGAGGATGGAGATACAAATCACGCTGAGCGCAGAAGAATCATTAAATGCCTCCCCTGATTTCCTTCAAGGAGCTCAAATTAGCTGAGGAAGCAACCCAGTGCACTCCTCGCTAGCAGTTTTTGTTGCTTTTTTAACCCCTTGGGTACCAGCTGGCAGCATGGGACTCCCACTAAGGGTGAGGTCTCTGCCCACAGGGGTGCTGGGCAGGCAGGAAAATGTGTGCAAGAGGGAAGGGTGACTTGCCAGGACACAGGCACATATGTTATGAGAGCAAATCGCCTCTCTCCTCCTGTCAGAGCATGTAACAGCATGTAAAATCTATGTCTGAAACAATCAATTTCTAGCAGCCTCACTTGTTCTGCTTCCTCCTGCTGTTGTTGGCATCTGGGCAGCATGTGTGACACGCGACAGAGAGAGCGGCGATGAGGCAAACCATTTAGTTGGGATGGGGACAGGGCAGCCTGCAGCTTGCTCGAGACGAGTTTGAGAAATGCATTCACCTCACTTGACAAAAAAATGGATTTTAGGTTTACCAGAGCTATCGATAAATAGATAATGCATGCCTGAGTAACAAAAAAGAAAATCCCTCTTCCAAGCCTTGATGCCTATCTAAAGTCATCCGCTGTTTCCTAAAGATGCACTCCAACCACCTGCCTTCAGGTTAGCACAGCAGGAAGGCTGAAGCTAACATCTTTCTGAGCCAGAGGCTCCCAGGTTTCGGACCGAAGCCAGGCAGTCGTGCCCTGGGGATTCCTGCACGGGAAATCTGATGTGCAGCAAGTAGGCAGGCCCGGGCTGAAATCTCGTGAGCAATGGCTGCTTGCTGCAGCTCTGCCCCCAGCTTAATTTGTCCGAGTGATGACGGAGTTAATTGGCATTCCCGGTTTGGAGTGATTCCCTTTTCTAGCTGCAGTTTAAACTTCGGTCTGCTCTGCTTGCCAGGTCTATAAATCCACTGGAAAGAAGAAGCATTGCCTGTCTCCTCTCGTATTCCACTGTGCGGTACTACGCTCTGACAGCCACTGAGCTACTTCATGTCTGTAAGGGCCAAAATGTCATAGCAGGCAGCAGCGAAACACGTGTGATGCTGCAGCTTGCCACCGGTAATGGTGATGGAGCATTTCTACTCTGAAAGAGGTACAGAAACCACTAGACCGCAAGGTCTTTGCCCATTTTCAAAGCACAGCATTGCGAGGCACGAAGACCGCAGCCGTGATGGATGGAGCCAGCAGAGCCGGCCTGGGCAGACTGGTGAGTGCTGGTTGAAGGGGCAGGTCCCCAAGGAGGTTCTCACAGGGTATGTGAGAGCTGTGCTAGTTGCTGCACCTAACTGAGACCCCCGGGGCACCTCACCTCCTGCTCACCACATTCCCCTTACACAGCTGGCACCTCCAGCCTGCAAGCCCCAGGCGGTTCAGGAGCTGTGATGCTGAGGCTGGCAGTGGCTCTGTCAGCCCCAAGGCTGGAGCCCTGGAGCCCCCCATCACCCCCTCGAGGTGGACACAGTGCCTGGGACTCTGCAAGTCCTCTGCTGGGGCACCTCCAATCCCTGCTACTTGCAAGTCCTCGGTTTCTGGTCAGCTTTGTCCTGTCTTTAAAGTGCCGTAAGCTCTCACTTGTCATCTAGAGGTTTTCCAGAGTTGTGCTGTTTTGATTTCTTTTTTTTTTTTCCATATGCTAATGTCTGGCTTCACATCTGCCAGCAGCTGCTTTCTCCCTGTTTGCCCAGGCAGCAACACAAAATGCAGAGGTTATTCGCTTCACTTCCAAAGCCTTCTCTCCGAGGATGTCTCCAGCAGCGAGATGGAAATAGAGGAAGTATTTTAGGTTGGTGCAACCTAGAAATTCCCTAGGATTAATTGTGTAGGACGGCGAGGAAAGCTGACAGGGTGGAGTAGCCGCAGAGCCCTTTCCCTGCTTTTTGGCAGGGACGACAGCAATCAGCTGGGTTTAGTACGGTGCTGCACACGCTAACCGAGGAGAAAATTGTTATTAGCACTAGAAAATTGCAGGTTGTGCAGATGGCTGTTCAGGGCCAATAAGCTGTGGAAATGAACACAGACACTGTGCTGGGGAGCACGCAGCCAGGCCAGTCTCTGTGCTGCAGCTCTGCGCAGACAAGGTGAAGGGATGCTGCCTTCGGGAGCCAGGAGGATGTTTTGTGTCTCACTGGGTTTTCAGCACTGCTGACCAGTGCTGTACGGGGCTGCCAGGCTTCTCTGAAGGCTGTGCTGGCCAAGGAAAGGGTCAGCAACAGATCTCAACAGCCCGATAGTCCCACCTGTTCTGGCAAAGTTGTGTTTGTAGGGGAGCAGCTGACAGAGGGGATGCTTTTCCCTCATCCCCTCCCCTTGAGAATGGACTTTCCGTTAACCTGCTCTTTTCTGAAATGCCAGCAGCGATCGCTCACCTCTGGCAGGCCATCAGAAAGCCTTCAGGACTCCCACCGCGCTGCTGCAGCCACTTGGCAGAAGAAAAACATTTACAGGGAGGAAGCGCAGCAGCACCTCACAAATCACAGCGGAGGCTCCGAGACAAGAGCCGAGCGGGGAGCAGACGCCAGCGGGCCGGGAAGGACAACGGGAGCCCTGCTCTGGGTGGCCTCCGGCACGGGCTCTGCCATGCAGCTGGGAGAGAACATCTCGGAGCAGCAGTAATTCATTTTTTGATCGATGCAGGAACTGCATGTGGAAATGCCATCGCTGCTTGGTTCATTTCTGCTGCTTGCATCAGTTCTGTGCTACAGGAGGCCACCTCAGCAGCACAACCTGCCCAGCCTGAGGGATGCTGCAGGGAAGGGGAAGGGGAAAACGTAACACCAGAACCCCCACGTGCCTTGGGGCTCAGTTTTGGCCGCTGTGCTGCTGCCTCTCTCTGTTCCTTGCTGTTTCCAGTTTTCCCTGCCCACACAACCTGCTGATCCCTCTTGAAGAGCTGCTGCTGGGAAAGAGAGGCGTTTGGGCTGGACCGAGACAAACAGCAATTATGGGATGCAGAAAGGAGCAAGCCCCCAGTGGTGCGTGGCTGAGTCGCTGGCTGTGCCTCTTGACTTCTTCTGCGACTGCCATAAACCCATCGTAACCACTCACCACCTCAATTTTAGGTGGAGGTAATGCTTCTTTCTCTCTTCTTTGCAGGGATAATTTGTATAAAAAGCACTTTGTGTCATCTGGCTATTTTTAGACGAGTACTCTTAGAGCAATGCTGAAGACAAACAAAACATACAGAAGAAACAAAAATCCTTTAAAATCATCCAAGAGCTCTCATCCCAAGATGGTTAAGTGGATAACAAAATCACTGCTATTGTCATCCTCCTGAAAATGAGCAGACAACTGTGGGTTGAATATTGACCACAACTTCTGTGTCCTTCCATCCTGTACCTGACCCTGCCAATCTTCCCCATCCCACCACCTCTATATACAGACCTGCTCCCTCAGCACCAGCATAAAGAAAAAAGGTTATGGTGTGACAAGAAGAAATACCAACTTTTATCTTTCTATCACTTCCTAAATTGGTATTTTCTCTCCAAAATCTTCTCAATTTGGTAGCTGATTTCTTCAGGGTATGCACAGCAGCACTTGCAAAGTGCCCTCCTTTGCAAAGCCTGCTTGCTTTGACCGCCTGCTGATGGCTCAGAAATAAGTGCTTACTGTCTTCAGCTCTGGTCAGCTGGCTGGTTCAGGGCACTTCACACTGAAGAACTTTCGATTGCTGGATTTAACAGCCCCCCTGCAGTCAGGGATTAGTTTAGTGTCAGGTGTGGAAGCAGGAAGGGAAAAGGCTATGGTAAGAGGATGAGACAGTGGGAACAAATGGGTTGTGCATACAAACACGGCTCTGAAAAGAGGTGGCAATCACTACCTCTATTGCCAAACACTAAGCACTAAGCATGGGACCCCAGGCTTAGGCTATGATACTACACCCTGACTGATGCTCTAATTCAAACTCCAGGCCACAGCTGGCTGCATCAGCGGGAGAGGCCAGGGAGTGCAGGATTTGCCTGGTAAGAACCCAAGGGGAGATCCTCAGGCATAACAAACAATAAAAATTCTAGAGGAATGAGGCCCACAGACACTTTTACTAAGTGGTAGGTCTGGGGCTACTGCTCTAAGTGGAAAGAAGGAGACCGTCAGCGAGCCAGACGGCTAAGCAGCAGTAAAAATGAAGGAAAGCAGAGCTTTTGTTCCCAGCCCGAGTGGCCCTACACCGGGAGTGCTGCCAAGAGGCTGCACGCTCCATCCTGCCGGCCTGCTACATGCCGTGCTTACAGGCAAGTGCTGGAGAAAAACACACCGGGTAGGTTTTGAAGTGACATAATAATAGCATCCGTCTCTATTTCAGTAGGTTTTGTAAGTAGATTTCAGGTACCAGGTGAAGAAATACGGCGCTGATAGCCATACCCAAAGCTATTTGCAGTGACAGACGTGCACACCAGCAGAGTTCAAGCCAAAGCACAGGAGCTCTGCACTCAGCTGATGGGCCTAAAACACGGGGTGGCGATACCCAGGCAAGAAAAGAGTTAATTGTGTAGGACGTAGCCATGGGTTTAGCATCCAGCTGTGTACAGGGTAGCAGCTGCAGGACGTTGTCATCGTTTCCCCTAGTTCCCCCACGGCTTGAAAGCAGGCTGCTATCATACTGATAGTAAGGGAAGCTGCGATAGTTTCAATTGCTTGACTTTTGGTTAGCTACCACACAACATGAGGTGTTTTTTTTTCATATCTCTATTGAAAATATTGCTAGTGCACACATTGTCATGAGCTCAGAACTTGCTTTGATTTTTGTAGAATTTGTGCCCTAATATAAGAAGGATTTTAATCAATGAATAACCCAAATAGTTTCATTTATTTATTTTTATTATGTGTGACTGAGGTTGCTGCTCACAAAACACATGTAGTGACTTCCTATTGTGTATACAAGATGCTAATGCTAAATTCATTCTTTGGAACCACTTCATGGTGTTACTCAGCTTCAACAGCATGAATGTAGACAACTTACAACAAGAATTTTTTCCATGAGCTAAAATGTAAAGGTGATCATATACAGGACACACTTTTTCTCAAAAATCTGTTCTTTAAAATGACCTAAAATATATATTTTTTCTCCCTCCCTCCCTGTATCTTACCACTGCTCATTTCCTGTTCATTTCAGTAGTTTTCTCAGCCATACACACAAATCCAATCTGTTCCTTGCCTTTCTCATTCACCTCCATACCAGGAAGATTTGTATCTGAGCAGTCTTTTGAGGTTTGATGATAGTCTCCACTGAATTAAAAAAAAATAACAAGGGAAAATTCACCCAAAAAGCTGCTGTATTGTGAGGAGAAGTAGGGGCTGGCTCAGCTGTCAGTAGTTTCAGTACAAGACAGTGGCAGTGCTGTGGAAGGTGCTTGCAGAGGCTAACTTTAGCCCAGTCAATCTAATCTCCCTGGCTAAATTAGGTTTGTACTCAGGCTTGCCCTCAGGATCCTGTCCTTGCCCTGCCTCTGCACAGAGCCTAGAGAGCTTAGGCTCACAAACAATACCTGACCTTTGCAGAGGTATTTGCCAACGCATTCATGGACTTCCACGAGCAGCCAAGGTAGGGCACAACAATGAAGTCACATTTTGATCTTCGTGGCATCTTCTGAGTACTACATGAAGAGGCAAACGGCATCCAGATCAGTTTCACAGAAATTCAAGTCAGTTTAAGGCAACAGAGCAGCTCAACCTTCCCACCTCACTTTCCTCTCTGCAGATCCCTCTCATTTACCACATGCCTCACACCCACATCCTCAGACCAGTGCAGGTGCCTGTGCTGCTGCCCGCTAAATCCATCTAGGTTTAAACCAACCTCTGAGTGCAGGGAGTCTTAACCTCAACCAATTCTGCTGCAACACATTTTACCACATAGCTGCCTTAATCAAAACAAAGGAGGAGAAAAATGATGGGAGATGGAAGGAAAGACCGGTGTGGGAGCAGAAGTAAACAGCCAAGAGTGGGTGGCTGGGATGTGATGCCTCTTCAGCACCACAGCCAGCTTAAAGTGTTTATAAAACTACAGCCTTTGTTTCTTCAGGTTATTGCAGGACCACATTTTGCTCCTGTTTGCATATGCCAAGTCCCCTCCTGTACTCCCAGCTCCACTCCACGCAGATTCATGCCCAGAGGTCAGAACAAGCCTGTTGGAGATAGCCACAGCAGTTTGGAAAAGGCTGGCACTCACGAGTGTCTTAAAAGTCCTTAGTCAGGACTAGCAGTGAAGTTATTTGTATGTTGACTGACGATTAATTTTTTAGTGCATTATTCACTTCAATGACTAGAATTTTGCTTTTTCTCTAGGTTTCAGAAATCCCTCTGGGTAAAGCTGCTGCCTTCTCATAACATTTGCAACATTAGAGCCTCAAAAGCTTGCTGAAATATCTCTTTTGTCTTTTCTGCAGCAAGTTTCTCCAAGTTTGCTAAAATATTAAACTGTTGTTTTAATATCCTAGAGGGACAAAGATATCTAGAATACCCACTGCACTTGTGACTGAAATTCAAAGCTCAACACAACGTAAATAGGCCGTCAGAGGAGACGAAGCACCCTGCTTGTTCAGCTGCATCCTGCTCCTGGAAAATTTTTATTTTGCTGTGCAGTTTTAATTATCCCCTTTGCAACAACAACAAGGAAGAGAAGAGAGAGGAGCAATAGAGAGCTAATGAATAAAAATCAAATTAAAGATTTGATTTTTCTGTGAGAAGGGCCCGAGGAAAGGTTTGGATGCTTTCACTGAACATTACAAATTTCCGTGATAAACACCAACAGAATTAGTTAGAGATTATGTTCCAGCATTTCATTGACTTTCTACTCCTCATCTTCTCTCTCTAGTTCAATAGGTATGGAATTCTGTAAGGAAGTGGGCAGTAGTTAAGTGGAAATACACTGAAAACCTTGATGCTGAGACTGGGATTAATGCATGAAGGTGATAAAGGTCACACTGGTATGAAACCAGTTCCCAAATGCCTCTGAAGAAGCACGTTTGGCTATCTGAAATAGAAAGCTAGGCAACAAATTTGGCTTCGATTCATCTCTTTCAATACTCTTCCTCTTTTGTTTGTTATCACAGAATTGAGAATATTTCTTTATGAGCCTGTTCTACATTCTTACCTCTGTTGTTCGTGGTAAGTATGCAAGTCAACTAAAATGGCACCTCCTTCATGTAGCAACTACCCTCATAAACCTCACAAAAGGCAAGTTTACACCACCTGAACAATCCCAGATACCTCTTAGAGCAGTGAGAATGTGAGAAGAACAGTTCTATCGTTGTTATTCAGCGTAGCCATAACCAGAAGAGAGGGCAGCAAGTAGAAACCCTGAACTAACTTTATCCTTGTCTGCTTTAAGATATGCCTCAGCTTGTTCAGTGTGGTGCCGATACTGTTGTCATACACATCAAGAGTGAACAGGTATTTAAAAAAAGTAATCCTGTAAGTTTTTTAAAATGACACCTTACTCTGAAAAGCAATAAATAAGGATGTTCTTAAAATTCATGCATCAAAATAGCTTTTTTTTTTTGGTAAATAAAAGTGTTTCTCCCCTAAGTAGAAAACCAATCACAAACACAGTCAGAGATACTACGGGATTATTTTTACCCACCATTTACAAGAAGTTCTACATGTCAAATGAGGTCTTACCTATGCATCCCCATCATCTCTAAATTGTACTGTCAAATAATCCATAATCACAGACATTATGCACGTATTTATGTATCTCAAAAAATCCTTTGTGCAGATTCCAATTTCTTTCACATCAGTTCATTCAGAAGTTATTCGAATTAGTTCAGCAGAATCACATAAATCATAATGGCTACAGGGCTTCCTGTCTTTAAGGCCTGCCCTTGCCGATACCCATGCAACCTGGTCTTTTCACTGAATCTGAAACAATTGCGAGCAGTTTGGTAGCGAGCGGAACCAGAATACATCTTGCTTTCTATGAGCTACTTCATGTAGGAAAAGTCTAGCATTACTCATTTATGCATTACATGTCAGGCTCCCGGCACCCATAAAAGAAACATCTCAGCAACAGCTTGGGGTTCTTAAACTGTAGTAAACTCACACTTCAGAAATAGATGTTAATATGAACATAAAGAAATTCTTTCAGTCATTTATTCTAATTGATTTAAAATCTCATTAATGTCTCTTCTGCCAAGTGTAAAAACATTCCAGAGTCAAAGAAATACAAGTGATCCCAACAATTCTAAATATATAGTCCATGGTACAATAAAATAAAATCACCACATTGGAGGGATTATCCATTTTATTTTCTTTAAAAATGGGTCAAAGAAATCACTGTGCTCCAGGAACGCGCTAAAAAATTAATAGGACTTTTACACCATGTAGTCTCCCCCTTAACAAAGTTGCACATTGCTTATAATAATACAGATTGGATCTAGAATAGTAGAAACATGAATCCAGTGCCCTCCCCAAGTTATGCTGATAGCAAGTACATTCACAAACAAAACCCTCCCCCCAATTCTTTAAAACACCTGCAGAGTCCCATTTCTATGGCTAGCTAAAAATACTCTTGTTAAAATAGAAAAAGATTTTTCTACAAAAATTTGGGGAAAAGTCATGACATTTCTTCTAAATTGCTCTGCAGACAACTAAGTACGATGACCTAACAGTTTACCTACGACTTTCAGTTCCAGAATTTCACCAGCATTTTCACTTCCCTAAAAATAGTCCAACATTGCCACCATGTGGTCAGAAACGGGCATAGTTCATTGTGAAAGTGGCGTACGACTTCTCGGAGAAAAATCACGTCAAATACCTTGTCAGTAAGTGACCACGCTGTAAGTAAAAAAAGGAAAGTGAATTCTGAGGACAGGGACTTTACGCAGCAAAACCAATCCTAACCATGGGACACTATAAGAAAAATAATTTAAGATATTTTTTGATTAAGTCTTCAGCATTGCGACTCTCTCTTCCCTGAAGGCACAATCCGTTTCTGCCCACTTCTTTCTCAGTACAGCATGTACCTGCCAACAAGCAAAATCTATGTGTATGCAAAGTGCCTAAGACCACTCGTTTCTTTAAACATAGCATCACTCGAAAATTTTGAAACCTTTTTCCTGGGAGTCAGGAAATAATAGAAATTTAATTTAAAAAAAATCATCTTTCACATAGACTTCTTCATTGCCGCCTTTCTCACACTGAAGAGATATGCTTCATAAATAATATTTAAGAAGTTGTCATCATTCTGAAAAACAAAACACAATTGTTACTGCAAGGCAGACATCCCCAAGTATAGTTTTTTTTTTCCCCTCCAGTTTTATGTACAAAACGCCTTTCAACCTTGCTCTGTCTTAAGAAGTGAGCAATAGGAAGTCTATTTCCTTTACCAAAAATATTTACGTACTATTTCCAAGACTTTGAGGAACTGCATGGGAATATAAATTCTGTCGTGGCAAGCATGAATATCTCTACAGATATTCAGTAGTAACGAATACACAGAAAGCAGACATTCCGAACTCTCAGTGGATTTGAGTATACTATTCTTGCATGATATTGCAGTGATTATACAACCCTCTCATTTCTTCTCTTTCTCTCATTTACCTAGGGATTTCCTTAAGTAGTTTCCCCCATTAGTTCAGTGATAATTCCAAGTACGTCTGAAGGAACAGTGAAACACCCTGAAATCCTACCCGAGCCAATCCTTGCACCTTGTTTAGCTCTTTTAGACTTCACACTCCTAACTGATGCTGCTCCTTTTGCTCTGATGCTTAACTTCTTCCTTCTGAAGATCATTTTGCAAGAACTGGTCAACTCACATTAAGAGAGAAAGTCTTATGTAGCTTACATAAATATATGAAGATGATTAAAATCAAGATACCCCTTGAAGAAAATCATGAGCATCTGAGATTGTAGTTTTATATAACCGAGAATTACAGCTAAGCAACTGGCAATCAGCATCACAGTTTTAAACTTTAAGTAATTTCCAGGTAATGCAGTTAATCCTAACTATTATCAAGAACAGCAGGATCAAATATACATTTCGCAAATACAGTTTCAGAATGCAGAATCTAAGTTTTCTTGACTAATTTATTTTTTAACTTTATATATGGTTTTCCTACTATTCAGATATTTTTATTATGTAAAGACAGGATAACGTGATATTTTTGGTTTTTAATCGCAAACTAAAAACACAGGAGAAAATGAAAAAAACTTTAATTTTTTAAAGCTGCTATTTTCTTTCTGGGTCTGTAATTTAAACTGCATTTTAAGCGAGACAAATCAGAATTCCAGTAAAGACTTTTATGTTAATGCCAAGCCATATAGGCACAGCTTTGGCCTATAAGTTCGACCCTTAAACCTGTGTCTCTATTTATTATGTGTTATAGCCAGTTCTTTAGCTATACAGTCTCTCCTCAACCTCTGCTCTTCAGGTATTCGTCTCAGAGCAAGTCACAGAAAAAAATAAACCATAATCATTCATACCATCTCAGAGCAGTAACAATTGTCTCCTATATGTTGACATGTTTTGTTGGATTTGAACCTGAATTAGTGCAGCAAGAGGAATTTCAGTGTTTGAAGTAGAAGATTATACTGAGTAGACTGAACTAGTATATTTTTAGGTTATCTAACCCATATTTTGAAGTTGCTCACACTTCCCATCTTAGTTTCTCTCACTGCTAAAATACATCTGAAGTATCTGGAAGCTAGAATAATCACCCTTTATTTATCCTTAGCTAAAAATGTAACAGGTCTCTCTCTGGCTCATAGGCCAGCCTTATGAAGCTTTCAGTCACATTTATTCTTTTCCTTCAAATTTATTATCTTTCCTGATCCTCAAACTACATTCATTAATCAAAATGCAGTTAAACCAGCAGTGTGCAAAGAGAGGTTACTACCTCCCCTGTATATGTCATAGTGCTCCATTAACGCACAGCCCTAAGTAGCACAACTTCCAGCATATCTTTTAATTATCCATTTAGCCTCTAGACAGATGGATGCAACTGATTAGGTGTCCAGGTGCTTACAGCAAAATAGGAATAAGGATTTAAAGCAAAGCAGAAGAATTCTTGGCATTTTACCTGGATCAGGTGTAAAAGTGTTTCTTGCAGTTGTATCTTTGTCATTGAGTTGACCACAGCTGGCTCTGGGGTTTGCAGCGGCAGGAGAAGGCTGGCTGAGCTCGCAGCAGGTTCTTGGTTTGATGCTGCTAACCGCCCACTTTCATTTGCTTTTGCTGGAGTAGGTGTGGACTGAGTGAACACCATTGGGGACATCAACAAGGTAGGAGTCACAGTGGCAGGAATGCGCTGAGGTGAGATTACCTGTCCATATAAAAATCAAGTAATCAATTAACTTATCGAATTAATTTCAAAGGAGTTAAGATGATTAAAACTGCAACAGGTACAGAAATTGCTGGAGATTGGTCCAGTTACATGAAACTCTTGTTCAGGACCCCTGTATGGTCCATTTCCCAATTAAAAGGTCTTCCATCCAACTCGCAGTAAAACGTAATAATGGATTCAAATATGATACGGTCTGATAAGGCAAATAGTCTGTGTACAGGAGCAGACTGTGTACAGAAATCAGACTATTAAATAATCATCATTCTTAGAAAATGTAGACGTAAAGTTTTCCACATAGGAACAGTAAGTCCTTAAGTTTGATCTTCGAGAATATGCTTGCCTACATACAAATGCCAATATTAAAGACTAATCTTTGTAACCAGTATTGGAAAACATTTGCAAACTGTAATTTTCAGATTACTTTTTATATGTGGATACACACATACGTATGTACATACAAGCACAAGTATATACACACAAACACACACTCACATCTCCTCCTTTTATATAAGGAGAGTAGAAAAGAAAACAGGTGAGTGATTTATAAGAGCTGCAGTGAGCCGGTGGCACTATCAGAAACAAAACTGATTCCTAACCAACATTCAGCTCAGAAAGTCAAAAAGGCCCTAAAAGAAAAGGAAAACTCAGATGCTGCTGTAGTTCTGCAAGTTCTCTCTGCGTCATATCCATGCCAACCTGCAAATATAGGTGTCAAAGAATTTTTATGTTTAAATTCTGCGATACATCTTGCAACTCTAAAACCTGCAGGACTGATCAATAGTAGCAGATATAACATATGACATAACAAAGTTTATTCACTAAGTTTGCAGATGTTGGAGCTTTCTGCATGTAACAAGTAATAAATCCTAACCTAATCAGCCATCTCCTCAGTATTCAAGTACCAAATCTTTTTTTTTTTTTTTTTGGTTTTTGTTCTAAAGAACAAAAGGTACAAAGAAATTCCACCACGCTTGGAATTGAAGCATGATTTATTGCTGCTCCATGAAGGTAAAAGCCTATAGAAGCACTCCACTTTGCGTCTGGGGTTCCAAACATTTCAAAAAAAAAAAAGTAAGGAAATAGATCTGAGGTTGATTTCCTAGGTAGGCAAAACAATGTAGTTCAATATTAAAAAACATTTTTTGGGGGGGTAGCTCTTCTTACCCCTAGTTGAATGCTCTACACGAGACGTTTCTGAATAATATTAGTTTGGCTGCAATATAAAAGATATAGAATCAATGAGAATCAATGAGATCTCATGTTCATTTATGTTAAATTAAAGGGAGCAAAAAGACTAGGGGCCTGGAAAGACTCATGTATACAGAAAGCACGCAATATGCACCTTATGCAAAAATCTTCAATACTCTATTGAAGTAAGCATTTTTTCTCAAATGCACAGTACTACTTAGAAATGAAACTCTCTACCCACAGCTTTTTTTCTACCCCACGACATGCGATCACAAGCGAAATCAGCAAGTCTGCCTTTCAAGTTCCTGAATGAGTTCAGATACTCCTAACTTATTGCAGGTTTGCTTCCAAAACAGTAAGGTAGTATGCATGTTTGTGCACCTATGCTTCAAAACCAACATTCATTTTAAAGGAAAACCATCACAAGTCCACAGGGACATGCTTCCACAGAGCAAGACCTTGAGGCTGTGCACGCACGTTTTCCTGTAAAAGGATCCGTGGAAGACTGGCTGCTTCCAAACACTGCAACACTTCTGATCTACTCATCCGTGCCGCTCACGTAACTCCTCTTTAATTTACCTCAAGTGAAACCGGCAGGGTTAGCTTAAATCAGCTGATTTTTCCTAATGGGATTTAAAGAATGCATATACATACTGCCCTGCAAGGGTAGGAACATCCAGCAAAGGAACGGTGCTGAGCAGCTGGAGGAGATAGGCTCTGTCGTATGCTAGTGAGACAGTTTAGGACAGACTATGTCAAAGACCTAAATGACACGTCCTTTGAAATCAAAGGACACTTCCCTCTAGTCTGAGAAATATAAACAAAACCTGAGACAAACCACGTTCTTAGTACTAAATGGTTACTACTGTCAAACACACGTCTGTTAAACCACAACACATATCAAATATTATTTGCTTTTCCTGGATAAAAACAGCTTTATGGTAGAACTTGCCAACCATATGGAAGCTATATGGAATAAGCAATATTGCCATCTACTGGTGACACAGCTGATGTCTACAGGTTACTGCAATACTTCAGTGTTTGCCTCAGGAGACAAATAGAAAATACAGGCATTTTTTCAGTGCATACTGCTTGGTTTTGTGTTCAAACATTAAAAGGTACTTTTTTTTTTTTTTTTCCTAAGAGATTGTGCTCAAAGATTCTGCCATTTAACAAATTCTTACATAAACAGGATGGCTGTTTTTTAAAACGTAAGGGCAAAATTTCAGTTCAGATTCAGAGTTCAGATCACCTTCAGTCACTGGGCCAGCTGATGCCCATGAGGAAATGTGGGACGCTAGAGTGACACTACAAGTGTAATTCCTATAGCAGCAAGCTCTTGCTGCAAGCACTGCAAATGCTCTGTAGGGGTATTTCAATATCCCTTCAAACCAATCTTTCAGCTTTGAGGAATTTCCCACGAGACGTAACAGCCCTTCCAAAACAGCACTGATCGCCTTCTTTCTCACAGAATTTAACCTGAGCTGCTTGTGGGCTGCAGCCTCCCTGGGTTGCTTCCAGCTTTATCAGGTCAATACTCGAATCCCTGAGTCACTAATAAGAGCGTAGCAGCCTGCCACCAGTCCTGCAGCAATGAAGTAAGAACAATGAAAACCGTGCAAGGTAATTGTTGCAGCACATAGTATACCTTCTCTGAAGCACAAATGCTCACTAGGATCTGTTTGATATTCTTCATGGCTGCAGGATGGACAACATTAGAGCTGACAAATTCCCCTAACGCCATGACCTAAGAAATGCATGGATCTCCTGGAATGGAGACTGGGGCCTGGTGCTGCTTCCTACAGGTGCACAATGCCAGGTGTATCAGGCGCTCCTCTGGACCATCAGCACCCAGTGGATGCTGTGGGCCTTCGTTCGTTGTAGTGCCATCATTTAGAGCATTTAATCTAGGAATGGTTCAGGAACTTTACATAAAGCTGCCATTAAAATACAGCTGGGTATAATGCTAATGTTAACATTGCTTTATCTCTCCCAAGTATAATCCAGACAATTTTTATTGATGCTTAACTACAGAATCTTAAATTACTTTTCACGACAAGTTTAACACAGCTACTATATTCCTCCCAAACACGTTTATAATCTCATGATGAAACAGCAGTTAAGATAATAGGTATCTTTGATGCGAGCATCATTAGCTACTATGTACCAGACACTTGTTCAGAGCATGTAAGATACTAAGTAGAAAACATATTTTTGATGGAAAACGCTCCAAAAAATGAGGTAAGTGGTAAGCAATGGAAGTGGTAAGCGATATAAGTGGCCTTGTGAAGAAAAGATAGATTTGTGTCAAGGTTATTGCAAGCATTTTTAAAACTGTAATTCCGATTAACATAAACTCTTAAGCATGCATATATCTATAATCAGGATAACTTATGCTTAATATTAAGCACATGTTTAAAGCCTATTGCAGATTAATGCTTTTTTATTGCATCCTAAGCACACATTACTCATCATCTGCAGAAGGAATACTTCTCAGAATAGGACTGGCACCAGACTGAATGCTTCCGAGTATTATTCCTTAGTTTGCTTTTTTTGTTGTGTGGTTGTGGTTTTTATTTTTTTTATTTTTTGTGACTGGTCTCTTCCTCTCCACGTGGGAGATCGCAGTTCTTATACCAGATGGAGATGCAGAAGCCAATTTAAAATTGGACTTGTAATGTGTCAATTGTGCAGAAGACTATTGCTTTAATTTTCTTAGCACTGCTGATGGATCTGGGATGTTCCTTTAATGTGATTTTTCCAAATAACAAAGACACAGTCCAGATACATTTCTATTCCTGTCAGACTTTTTAGAATTTGCTTTTTCTGTATGCTAAATTACAGTAAAAGATGCAATACCAAAAGATAATTACAGAGAACAAACCTTTTGCTGCATTTGTCATCAGAATTTGCTTTGATCAATTTTGCATGAGCATGTGTGGATATATTTGTGCCAACTCAATTTCACTCAAATGTCTGTCTGCAGGCATGGCAGCACTTAAAGCCTTCAGTCTACAGCAAAGATGTAATTATAAAAAGATTAATGTTGGTTTTAAAAGTTTCAAATTTTTATCTTTTTTTTTTTTCTTTCTTATGGCTAATTCATTGCATTCTACAGAAATAAAGACTCATTCCTTCATTTCTAGGTTTTTGTTTTGCTTTGGGGGTGGGTGTATTCCTTCCAGATTGCAGAGCTTTAGGTGTCCTAAACAATGCTTAGTCACACGTTCGTGATTTTTATTCTATGTGTTAGGTCTTACAAACAAAGCTAAGTATGTCAAAAAAACCTGCATCTAATACAGTTTTATAGCAGCTGTGTCTGTGTCTGTAAAGTCACTCCAAGGCAATGTCAATCTTTTTGGTGAGCTCACAGCCTTGAAAAAGGGGGACTAAGAATCTCTTTAGTTTTATTTACTTGTTTGTTTGCTTTTTTTTTTTCTCCTGTTTTGTTTGCATGTGTTAAAGCAAAATTGCAGCAATAATCCCAGTGGATGATGCTTCTTCCAGTGAAAATTGTTTTCTTCTCTCAACCTATTGTTCTATTTATACTCAAGTAGTAAATCTATTGGAATTGCATTATCAGTCAGATCTCTAATTCCCTTTCCATACTGCAACTAATGCTGGAATCAGTTTTTTTTTCAAATATACACAAAGTCATTAACCTCATCAGCATCAGTATGGATTTTTCATTCAAAAGTACATCAAGATTTCTGCCACTTTTTATTCTGCATACTGGTTTATAGCCTGGCAATTGCCTCACTACACTTTTACCTCCTAAGTAGGAACGTCTTATGTCTCCATGTTATACATATTTATCAGTGAATCAGAAAATTCCTTTCACTTATAGCTGGTAAGCAGGTAAGCTCCTCAAAACTACTGAATAACCTGGAGTAGTTGTTATGGTACAAGATAATTCAGCAATATAAAAATACTTTCTAACAGCAGTTTTTTGAAGTAAGTGTCCTTTTTGCAACCAGCATACAAAGAAAAGCATACCTGCACAGAAAAGTTTGACTAATTTTCTAAGAAAAAACATTCTTAAACCCAAAACATTACACTCAATTACCAGCAGTTACAACAGCCTGAGACAAAGTATGGCAACTGAAAACTAAGCAACTTTTCTAAATATGTCTGGAAAAAAAGCACACACACACACACACACACACAAACAGCACTGCAGTATTTTTGGTCATTAGTGATGTACAACAGACATACCCCTTGGTATTTGCAATAACTTACAATTAGTAAATCAGAACTTACTTGATGTTGTTCTTAAATTGTCACTTGCAAAATGAAAAATGCATGTAAGACAGCAAAATTTAGTAAGGCAGAAACATGAATATACTGGCCAAAAGAAACAGAGAATAGCCTTATAACGTTCAAGTTTACAAAATTGCTTTTTTTTTTTTTTTTTTTAAATCTGAACTTGCTAACTTACCTGAAAGAGAGAGTTCTGCTTTTCTGTAACTGGTGCCTTTTCTATCCAAGAATCCAGTGGTTTCAGTGTATTGGTGTTCTGAGTAACAACAGGAAACTTAGCTGCCAACGTTGGTCTGCTGGATACATGCAACTGCTGTTCTTGTTGCACTATCTGGAGCTTTTTCAATAGCTCTTGAGGTGATATCACCCCAGAATTGGCTGACTGATTGCCAGAGAGAGAAATTGGCTGTCTAGGAAGTTTGGGCTGTTCTTTACCAAGTGTCTGAGACTCTAAAGTCTGACCTGGCAGGGTGCCATTGAAATATACCAAAGGTGGCTGGGTCATACTATTTATCTGTGCTGCTGGTGCTCCAACAGCAGCAGGAGTCCTGCTGAACACAGAAGCTGTTGAGTTCACAGATCCTGTTGCACTGGGATCCATTTTCGTCACTGAACCCGACTGACCCTGCAATTTCTGTAATAAACTCTGAGTACCAGCAGCATCCTGTACTACATGAGATGTTGCAATACCACGAGAAGTCACAGGTTGGAAAAGTCCTGTGAAAGTCTCACCCACAGGGTGGATATTGCCATTTTCACAGAGTCGGTTCTCAGGAAACTCGGCAAGTGGGTGAAGGTCTGTCCCACGCACCATAAGCTTCTGAATGGCAGGGCAAAGCTGTTTCTCTGCACAGGGAGAATGTCTGCTAGGTTCCTCATAGGAGAGCGAACGTACCACACCCTGCCTGACAGGAAGGTTCTCTTGATGCTGTTTATTAAGAGGTTCTGAGACATCTGTTTTTTCTTGTTTTCCAAACAGCGCTGTCAGAGACAAGTGTTGTGGTTCAGGATCCACGTTCTGTGAGGGGACAAAGAAAAGAAGTAAACATAGTTGTCTCATGCATGAGAAGTCACATTAAGTGGTGACAATATTTAGCCAGCAGTACTCAAGGAAAAGCCAAGAAAACTGCTATGCTCTTTTCTCCCAAGAGAATTTTTAATAGTTCTGTCACATCATAAGGGCAAGAAAACAGTTGTCAAGCTGCTAATGTGGGAGAAAACCAGTGAATCTGAAAGATAGAAGTGGTTTCACTTTAAATACCATGAAAGAGCATCTTTCCTTTCAGTCATCCATACAATATTAATAAGAGACAAAAATCTCCCCTTGTGCAAAGTAGGGCCACTCTTAACGCATCTCCCTCTCACAGCTGACTGAATTCAGCTTTTAGGATTTTGCAACGTGATGCAGTTTGAAGATAGATCAAAAGATTTTATTTAGATTACCTGAACTCCCTTGAAGGCAAAGAAAACAAAAAATATGGTTCAGCAATTGACCAGACCAGCTTGGGATCAAAGCAGCACCCCAACATTGAAAGACTAGCGTTTTTTCTGTTGCATGAGGACAGTCCATCTGTAATTCAAGTGCTCCCACATCACATGGTGGGGATGGGAGCAGATTTATAAAGACAGATTTGTTTTGCATTAAAAAAAAAAAATCCTTACTGTGGTTTCACCTCAAGTTCTTGCACTGACTTCCCAACCTAAGTATTCCTAGTTCACTACATGGTTACAGCGACACTGGTCAGAAGACAATGCAAAACACTTTACCTTGCTTTGCTGAGATACTCGTTGATGCTGATTTTCACTAGGCTTCACAGGAATTGGTTTGATTAGGTTGGGGTTGTTACAGATTGCAGAGGAGCTGGTTATTTGTTTTGGCTCTGAACAGGTCTTGCACTGAAACAGAAAAGGATTTTCTAGTTAAGTACGACAGTATTTTTTCCCTTAGTTTTCCACCATAGTAAAATCCAGACATCGTTAGATAGTCACTAACCAAAAATAACAGTTGTAGCACTGACTATGAAGTGTTATGCTATTGAAATAACCACATCTACAAGCTAATTTTCTAAAACCACAAAGCATATGTAAAAATAAACACTTGATTCCAAGATTTTCTGAGTACGAGGCTTCCCTTTAATTTAAATCTCAGTTCTCATCTTTTGCTTTTCCTGCACTTAACATAAAATCAATCTGACACCTCAGAAACCAAGCAACCAGGCATGTTTTTCCTGCATCAGTAGTCAGCTGGTCCTTCAACAGCCTTAAGTAGTTTAGCTACATAAAGTATTTATGTGCACTCGAAGAACGTTTAAAATGCTTTTTACTAAAAACTGGAATTCTAACTCAAACTCTTCTACATAAACATTCCACAATGTGGGAACTTGCATACCCACACAGAACAATAATTACAGAGTTAATTAAGTGGCCAAATTGGTATGTTACCTTATTATACATGACAGGATTAAAAACTGTACTTATAAAGTGATGGGCAGGCAGAGACAGATGACTAAAAGAAGTCAGGGACACGGAATGACTGCTGCATGAAGAGAGAAGGGCATAATTTAATTCAGAAAGAATGTGCACAAAACACTGTATGAAAGAGAAATGAAATAGGAAAAGATGACTAAATCCTATTTACACTGTAGCAAAATTAAGGATATAGTAATTGAAACTAGAAACCAATGGGTATACAAGGAGTGCTAAAGTCAGTAGAAAAGAAATAGTGTGCTGGAAGTTGTTGCTGTTAGGTATGACTGAAACCAAGAAATGGAGAAGACCTCCTTTTTAATAGAGTTACTTAACAAAAAGTTAATACTATTTAGCAAGAACATTCACTATTAAGTAACCGAATTTGTTGGGCTCAAAATTTTATGCCTCGGGACGAATGACTGGATAAGGAATGAGCAGTTTCAGTTTCAGAGCCCTTCCAGCTAGGAGCACCATCCTGTGCATCACTGAACTCTGCTACCATTTGGATACACAGCAGAGCCACTGCTGTCTGGATATAAAAACAGCAGTGTCCTCTCCAGAACCTTCCGAGAAAAAATCCTTAAGATTCAAATTTATTAGGACAGAAAATAATTATTTCCTCTATCCCCCCAAACATATCAAACTTACTGTTAAATTCATTCCTAATATGTACCACAACAAAAATACACGCTGGTTCCAGGACTGTTCAGTAAAACCAAAGCTGAGTCCTTGAAGGGACTCAAGGGGCACTGTCCTGACAAGGTACTGCGGAGGTGCTCGATGCCTTTTTGCAACATTTGTCCTCAGGAATCCCAGGCCCTTGAGGCTGGTGGGAAAGTTTGGAGTGGACAAGAAAGTGTTTGGCATTAGCCAGCTTGGATTTAGAAAGGGGAGGTCATGTCTGATAAACCTGATAGCCTTCTACAGTGAGATGGACTGGCTCAGTGGATGATGGAAGAGCAGTGGATATTGTTTACCTTGACTTTGGCAAAGCCTTCAACGCTATCTCCCATAACGTACTCCAAGAAAAAATGATAAAATGCAGGTTAGATAACTGGAAAGTGAGGTGGACTGAAAACTGTCTGGTCTACTGGACTCAAGATGTGTTTGACATGAAGTCCAACTGGAGGCCAGTTGCTACCATGTATCTGAGAACTTGATCCTTGGGTCCATACTGTTTAACATCATTAATGACCTAACTGATGGAAGAGAGGAGGCTCGTATAGGACATAAAATGGGAACATGTAGTTGATAGACCAGATGGTTGTGCTGCCATTCACAGGAACAACATGAATTTCAACAAAAGGAAACCAAGGAGGAATAACTGTATGCATCAGTACAGGATGGGCCTGACTGAAAAGCAATCTTTCAGGAATGTACCCAAGGCCCTTGCCAGAGAAGTCAAACACGAGCCAGCAAAAGAAAGCCAGCTGCATTCTGGGCTGCACTAAGCATGCCACCCTGAGAGAGTTGGGACTGCTTAGCATCCAGGTGAGAAGACTCAGGGTATATTACTGTGAACAAAATACCTGATGGGAGGTTGTAAAGACAGCCAAGCCAGGCACTTCTGTCCACTGAAGAGGCAATAGACAAACACAGAACATACAAAATTCTGTTTAAACTTAAGAAAAAAACTTTACTGTAAGGATGTTCAAATACTAGAACAGATGGCCCATAGAGGTTGTGAAGTCTCTGTCCATGGAGATACTCAACACCTGAATTACCATGGATCTGGGCAACCTGCTATAGCTGACACTGCTTTCATGCAATGGCGCTGTACAACACTGTCTCCACAAGTCCCTTCCAACCTCAGTGATTATGCCAGTCTCTGCCCAAAAATCATTTTGTGGGTGTTTGAACAGTCACAGACTTCTGCAATGAATTTAATTCAAATATTGCTTTTAGAAATAACTTTAACACATGCACCAGACAACCATGCCACAGGGTGGTCTGTTTTTCAATCTGAGTAAAAAACAAGCACCTGTATCTTCTTGACAGCTGTACCCCTACCGCATAATGCAAGAAACAACCTCAAGCACTAGGTTGGAAAAAAAGAGTAAAAAGTTCTGGCTTTGCCAGCAATGCAAAACTGAATTTCAGTTAATACAAAATCGCGTATCAAGTGCTTCTTCATGGCTAATCTGAGTAGACCACATTCAACATGCAAATCTATTTAAACTCAGCTACATTTTTCTGCTCTCTGGAAAAAAAATCCAATAAAGTATTTTCTTAGGTTCTTGGTTCTTCAGAACTTTCATGTTGTTATCCTTGAATTGGAGGAACTTTTTTTCCCCTCCAACCTTTATTTCATCATTATTTTTAGGCAGTTCACAAGGACTTGCAACAATACATTAGAATTGAGCTTTAAGCAACTCACCAACTTTTTATTTATTTATTTTTTAATACACTAGGACAAATGACTGAATTATCCTTAAATCACTTTCTTACCTCACTGTCTCAGTCAATTTCTGACTGGTGACTTTTGTTGTCTCTTATTGTTGTCACTTAATGACAGATAGGCATCTTACCTAGTTAATTATCAGATGAAAGTTTTTTCATACTTCAAATTAAGTGCTTCCTGTAGCCACTATTTGACCTATATTAAAACAAGTGGAGATAATTTTCTTTTTTTCAGTTCACACACAGCCTAACTCATTATGTTGTTACATAGGACAAACACACACTTAGTAAGATTAAATCTTTTCTCTCCTGATTTGTTTTCTTTCTACAGGATGCTGCCTTTTCTTCAATATGCCTCCTTTTCGGTGATATTTTCCAGCATAGCTTTTTGGGGAAAATCATATAAAGATGTATTTAAACTTCTTCAACATGACAGATAACATACTCTTGTATATTTCATTATGAGTTCAGCAGAATTTAAATAAATGCATTAGGACCTCATTTCTCTAGGGTATTTTAATAGGCTGAATTCTTCAGAAATCACAAGTACTTTAGATGCCACTGCCATACTTTACAGGATGTCAGACCTAAAGGAATACAACTGAGGAAAGAAGTAGTAGAGTTCAACATTTATCACCATTAAGAACATTTTTTAGGATTAAATTCCTCAGCAAAATGAAAAAATACTAACTATACACAAAAATGTACAACGAAGGACTTGAACCTGACTTGGTATCATTCCCATGATTTGCTAACATGACTAACAGGCTGGCATCTGATATAGGGATGCATACTGAAGAACAGTACACACAAACACTCTGCTGATTTCAAAGGAACCTGTAGCTATTAGAGCTTAAAATATAAGCTCATTTTGGCACACTAGTAGCATGGCCTAGCTGATGAATAAATTAGGCAGCAAGACATTTTAGCCATTGTTGCATGGACAGGTAAGGAAAGGTATCATCTGCCATCATTATCAACAAACTGCAAAAAGCAGTATGGAAGAAATGTCAGTATGTTCTTTAGTCCTAGAACCAGCAGAGTACTGATCAGCTAAAATACTTGGTGATTACTACATCTTGCTTCACAGTTCAGTCCTTCAGTCACGTACCTTGTTCAAAGCTATGCTTCTACAAAGGATGCGTAAGAAATTAAAAGGTTTTAAGATCAAGTGAAGGAAAGGCTTAGCAGTATTTGAAAGACACATGTGAAGAACATTCATCAAAATGAACAAAACACCACTGAGGATGTTTTAGGCAAGTCTGGTATAGTCAGAGACATTTAAGGCAAACAACTGTTCTATGTTGTAAGATTTCATAGTCCACCTGCACAATATGCTCAAGTTGAACAGGATGTTGCCAAAAGGAAGGACAACGGACAAGCATGGGACCAGAGCAGCGCAGATTTCCTGACACAAATTCCACGTCATATCCTCATGTCATGCTCTGTAGGAGAAACCTGACTGAGAAACACGAGTTGCAAAGACCTATCAGGTACAAAAAAAGAGGTGCTAGAAGCCCTGATATGAGAAAAGAAGGTTGGCCAATACTTGATAGGACTTAGTAGAGCTTAATAGATGGATGGTTGTGTTGAAAGCAACACAGAGAACTTCAAAGCTGCTTGAATTCAAACATGGTTAAGCAGCCCTGGAAATGTGGGATTTCAATCTAGGCGATCTAAAGGAGCCACAAGAAAACACTATTGTGCCTTTTCATTTGTTTGTTCAAAGTGCTCTCAAAAACAGACACTGAAGAGGACAGCAACCACCTCAAAGCAAGCAGTAGCAGAAAGGATTTCCAGAGCCCTGCTTAAGTGAGACATCCAGACAAAATTCAGACTGTACAAGAACAGCAGCACACGGTCTGTGTCATCCAGCCAGAGTATGGCACAGTGCCCTCAAGAAAGAGCGTCCTCCTGGGGAGGTGATAAGGTACCATCCAGTCTTTCATACAGTTAACAAATCAAAACCTAAGAGACACCTGCCATCTTAGAAACTATATTTCTGTTCAAGCAGGGCAGTACCACTGGGAACTTTTTGCTTGAAGACAGTGAAAAAGCAGTCAACAGAAATAAATGCCCAGAGGCCATGCGTGCCCTATCAGAAATGATGTTCTTATCAAATGTCTGTGTGTCTTCAGTAATGAAGCAGGAAGCTTCAGTTACTCTGGTCTTATCAACGAGGCAAAGGATGTCCCCCTAATACAACCTCTAATAGATCAAAGGACAGTGCATTAAATGGGTGATCATTAATGGACTTATCCTAGGACTTGCTAGTTGAGCAGAATCCCTTAGATGCTTCAAAGTTGATGTTCTTATTTTATGGTTCACAACACTTTAAAATATTTTATTTTATGAAGCCGCACAGAATTGGAAAAGGAGAACAACATAATTCACAACTGATTTCAACACGTTAGCAGTGTAAATTGTAAGATGTGTGCTGGCAAGGAAATACTTGTTATAAAGCAGCCAAAAAGCACGATTGCTCTGAAACATATTGACATAAAATACAAAAATGGCTGTCATCGCCTTTATTTCTCATGCCCTTCCTAGTCTTGTGTTACTAACCAAACAAGAAAAAACACAAATCCAGTTCTTAAGAAGTCAGATACTCCTAGCACACATCCTGGACGAGAAGGAAGTTTTCCTGTTATTTCCTTAGCAATCACTCATATGCAGAAAGATTAAAGATGAGGTAAGAAGCAAATTTGCTAAAGATCTTATCTGCAGGAAAAAATAAAAAAATCAGAAATCTATTAAACAACAGATCTTCTAGAATCTTTTCCTCTGTCTTGATTTGCTATGTGTTCAGGTGGAAGTGGAAGGTAACTTTTTAAAAATGTACTACATCCATCTCCTAATATTTGAAGACAGCCTAATACTTTCCAGTTTTCCATTTATGGTATTTTAGGGGTATTTAATGAAATTATTTTATGAAATGCTTAAGCAATCGAATCACACTCTTATTTCAAGACTTCATACTCGTCCAGTTTTAAAACATGACAATATACCAGGATTTGGAAGTATTTGTTGATTATAGTACATTAAACCCATTGCATTATAACAGAAAATATGAAGGTCCTAGCTTTGAAAGAAGCTATACCAACACAAAAAAGGCATGCATTTCACCATAACTCAAATAGTTATTATCTTTCTGCAGATCTTATTAGTAGCCACATTTCAGAAAAACTAACATTTTCCTCTCTTTAGATTGCCTAAGACATACGTATTTCTCGCTGCAAAACACTTATGTAAGGAGCTTTATTACTGCATGACAACACATATGAAATACAGGAAACAGCAGTAGGAACCTGCAGGCTCTGAAACAATCTGCAGCATATATATGAACAGTTAAAATTATTAGACTTTTATTCCCTAAAGTAAAACATTTTTGATTGCTCAATAATACAGAACATTATTAGTCCATTAGTTACTTCTTTGTTTAGAAGCCTCAGAAGACCAAAGTAGCACATGGGTTGAAATCACGCTAGGTTTCAACCTTTTAATTTCCTTCTAGTAGTGTCTGAAGTAGCTAACAACCACAACAAAAATGGTAATTTCTACGTTCGATGTTTTCCCTAAGGTAAATTATTCGTGCAAACCACAGAAACTAGTAGCAGGTTTGAATACTTCGCCCCAAAAGAGGACACAACTTTCTGGTACCACTCAATAAGCAATAAGCACAGGAGCCCTAAGAGTCAAAATGAAAGCCAATTTACACTTGTTCTTACCCCCTAGCCTCCAGCAAATAATCAATCACATACATGTTCTCCTTTCACAAGTTCTTATTGACAACATTCATATCTTTGGAATTTTTAGAAAATTCTGACAAAAAAAAAAAAAACAAAAAAAAACTTTTTATACCTACCGCTCCTTCACAAAATGACAATTATGCTGTCACTTTCACTTTGAGTAAAATTATTTTACAAAAAATCTTTTATGTTCCAAAACATGATGCTAATTTACTCAGGCTTTACAGTATCACCAAAAACAAATGCCCTCATTTTATAGATAGCAAATCTCACCTTGGTATACTCATCTTTGGCCTTGGTAAGCATCCTTAAGATATCCACTTCTTTGTTATTAGCAGAATTCATGATCATTGGGGACACTCCTGTTCCTGTGCCCTGCTGTGCTTTGAATTGTTCCTGCTGAGTTAGGCTGAAAGTAGGAGACAAGAGAAGAATATACAAGACAAAAAAAAAAAAAAACAAACATAAAAACAAACCATAAAATATAAAAAGTTTAACTACAGCTACTTTACAATAATTAAAAAAACACAACACATTTTCACCCCCCAACTGTATTAACAAATAATAAACAAAATCTGATATCTATATCAAAGAATAATTTGACCAGGTGTGAGAAACATTTTGCCCAATCTTGAATACTCCAGGTCATAGACTAAAATTTCCATTTCTCCGTCACTATTTCTATTCCCAGAAGAAGCAGAGAATTTGTAATGTTATTCAGTTTGGCTGGTGGTGGAGGATGGCAAACACACACAAATCAGTCATTAACTACTAGCAAATGACCAATTTCCTGCCCCAGCTGTTTTATTATTATTGTAGAGTGCTGAGAATTTAAACACATGGCCAATTGGCTGAGCGACAGGTTCTGTGTGTTTTTTTCTTTAAATCTATATGCAACACTGCTATTATAAACCACTACGCATGGTTTACAATAGCATGAACCCTCTGAAAACTAGTTTTTATTGTAGTAAATTACCAGTTTGAGAGTAGCTAATCACCACCAACTGCAACTTGAGCTAGTTAACTAAAATTAGCTGTCAAAAAAACTGCATTTCCTAGGGTTCATTGCTTATTTCTGTAAATTCATCCCCATCAATTATTTCTTGGGTCACAACCGACTCATTTTAGAGCTGCAGAGCATACTGCATAAACAACAAAAAACCCCAAACAAAACCCCACCATTGTCACAGTCTCTGTTTAACAACGTTTTATCACTGCAAAATGAAAAGCAGCAGGTAATTCTTTAAAAAGAGATAGAGAGGAAACACGACTAACTTTCCATCCAGTAGTTTGTAACAAATCCAACCTGGATCATACTGGTAGAAGAGTTAAAGCACTTTGCTATGAATCAAGATGTGCTAGGATGGCCTTGCCTGGACGTGGACTGCAGGACATGTAAATGGGCACTTGGTACTTTAGCAATCAGAATTGATGTCGCTTCCTCAGCACGCTTCTGGCTACAGAAACGTTTGCTAACCAGGCTATTTAGGCTGGTGCAGACGACCTGAAAAGGAGAGATTCACAGCTCTGACTGTGCCTTGCGCTGCACTTTGTTCGTACCTAATGCTGTTGGCTTGACAGCATCGGTCTCCCATGGCTTTTCTTGGGCTGGCAAAGACCTGGCCTGACATTGTTCCTCCTATCCCTTACAAGAATTGTGACACAATGGTTATGTCCAATCCTACATACCACAGAAAGCTAGTAAATCTAACGTGCCCATTCCTATCATGTCCCTTTACTATATCCTCCATATTATACCTCTGTAAAAATGTAGACTGTATATGTTGATAAAACCTGCAAGATTTCAGCTCCTTCCTCCTCCAAACATAAAAACCTGCAGAATGTAGTCATAAGAAAGGAATCATTGCAAACAAGTCAGTTGTTAGAGCAAGCAGAAGGTAAAGCGGAATGATGCGCCCTTGATCCTGGACACGTGGAGAAAGCATTGGCAGCGAAAAAAATATCCATGATAATGTTCATTAAAAAATTATCCATGGTGCTGTTAGATTAAAATACAGCTGAGAATGCAGTTTTCTATGAAATGTTAATCTCTGATTTCATTGCAGAGTTAGAGCTGTACAACATATATAAAATATCCTTAATATATATGGAAGAGTCATAAATTCAAAGCTAATTGAAGTCTTGCTTTATACTCCGAAACCAAGTGAATTCTACATATATATTGCTAAAAAAGCAGGAAGCAGGAACTGAGCCATGGCGTAGAAAGAGGATAAAAAATACAAACTGTATTATTGCAGTATGCTTTTGTAATAGTCCATACTTACATTGATATGAGAAGAAAAAAATAACAGCTACATTGAAAATCCCCCCAAAGTGAGAAACTCATTACCACCACCACCACCCTCCCCACCCCCCAAAGAATTCAGAGATCTGTTTTGTAGAATTGTATCATCAGGAAACAAATCAGATGAACTGTTAAATTATCATGTAGCTGGAAACCTGCGTGGCAAATTAGGGGAAGAAGTATTGCAATACAGTGACTTATTTCTGTATATATAAAATGCAGGTGTGTGACAATTTTACTTGCAACAAATTCTGTGTAAACAGGCTTAAAGTAGAAACCATCCTGGTAATATAATGTGCATGTATGTACAGAAATACATACATAAAAAAGCACAGAAAGTCTTGTTTACCCATCACTTACTTTTTCATGAGCTCTGCAATTCTTTGGCATTCTTCCTTATCATAAAACCAAATCCCATATATGGACACTGCAAATGCACATCAAACACAAACTATGAGAATCTTCTCAAACAGCAATTCTACCTGGTAGATATTTAAAATTGACCTGTAAAATTTTTTATTTTATTTCTGTCTTATGCTTTCCCCTTCTATAAACACAACTCAAACCCTCCAGTAAAATCAAAAAAGATCAAGAGGTGTATCTCTACTGACGTACGTCACCAGCTCTGAACCTTTGATACAGGCAAAGGTGTTTGATCCTTTTCTTCAAAACACTAAACCAGAGGTTTGTTTTTTGTGTGTTTTCTCCTTTAAAAACTTTACTTCTGTCAATTTTCCAGTTGTCCTATCAAAACCATCGGACCCCAGTGGCTAGTGTACTACAGGCTGTGCTGCACGCAAACATAAGCAGGCAAGATTTGTTTAGTTTTCAACAACCATCAGGCCTATCTCATATATCATCAAAGTTGTTAGGGTAGTACAAACCAACCTCTGCCTCCTTGCAAATTTCCTGTAATGCTGTCCATTAGTTACACCCCCAAAAAAGTAATGACCTGTAGCCAGGATTAGAAAATCTCCATCTAAATTCAGCCTTCAGACTGTGTCCTTCCCAAAGCTAAGTGCCTGCAGTTCTGCCCAGCAACACCAGATTTGAATCTACCAGTAGTCCAAAATTCTCAAATGTATGCACCGCTAGTGAAACCATCATGATGAGAATAGCCATAATGCAACTGTAACACAGATCTTCCCCTCTGCACCCTGCAACCCCTCTGCAACATTGTGCAACGTCCACGTTCCCCTTGTATGATCTGGTAGCAAATGGGTAGGCACCACGTTTCTCCCCTGCTTCCCCTCCTACAGCAGCAAGAGATTTCCCTTAATCTTCCTAAGATAAGGCAATTCCTAGCATGCCTTCTGACACAGGAGGGGCTGGATTCTAGTTGAAAGTGGCATAAATGGATGGAGTATCCGTTTTAAAATAATTGCAACACCGACCCTGATCGTGTAACATTTCCTTTTATCACAGGAGTCCAAGAACAATCACTTCTTCTTCGCTTCCAAAGAACTGAAACTCCAACATACAAAACACAAGCTGGTTTTCTTAACATCTGAAAAGAAACTGAATGCGCAGCTGTTTGCAAGACGCAAGTGTAATATTTATCTCTGTCCCCCTTCAGACTTTCAGCCACATGTTGTCTTCTATACAGCTAAAAATGGTTCAACTAACTACTTAATATAGCATCCTGGTGAAAAGCCTTTAATTTTTTTATTTTTTCTCGTATCCCAACACATAAAAACCCAGGACCAGCAGAGAACATGAGATGATTACAAACTGCAACCATCAAGCTAGGAACCTGTCCTGCTCTCCACTAATAAAAAAGATAAATATACAAAGAATACAAATTTCACCGCAAACTTTCTAGTGGCATGAATACGCCTTGTGTCTTATTGGTGTTAAACAGATTATTTTTTTCTTCACCCTCCATCCTTAGGCTGTGTGCGACAAAAACAGAAATTCAGATCTAAGTGGTAATGGTAAACATTTACAGGTTAAAACTGAATGATTGAACAGCAGAGGTACAAAAAGAATTCTTCCACTGCAGCACAGAAGAAGAAATACCGTCGCACTTTTAGGCCCAGATTCAGCTATCAAGTTATCCAACGAGAGATTACTGTCAAAAACAGAGGAAGAACATATCAAAATCAAGTATCTTCTGCTCCCCAAGTGAGCCAGCTACATGAGTAGCAGCAAACAAAACACCAGTAAGGAGAGTTTTATACTGACAAGAGGGCATACATCTAGTCATCCACATTCAGCAGTTCCCAACTCATTTCATTTACTAAAGGAAATGAGATTTAGTAACGGACTGATCACATTAAAGGGGAAAAAAGGCACAAAAAGTTATGATGCTGTTTGTAAGACTGAACAAAGTTACAAAGATATAATGCAGCAATCAAGTCAACAAGATGTAGTTAATATTGAACTGGAGTAAGCTACATAGGTTAAATCATCTAACTGCAATCACTTCATGTTAAAGAGCATCAATCTTTAGAATTTTTAGATTTTTAAACAGTTAGGCTGCTTCTTCTGGTACACATTAAAAAAATTGCAGCATCCATTCTATTGGACCTATGATGCTGGACCTACTGAGAAAAAGAAAGACCCAAAGAAAGTTATACCTACAATAGTATTTTTAACCTATGCCTTCCTAACTTAAAGCATGACTTGAAGCATGCCATATTAATTTTGTACCATTCTACTCTAATGCAAATGTGATCCCTTTGACCACAATGCAGTCTTTATAATTATGATGCAACCAAAGGGTGTTCCTTCCACTTTACTCGGGTTCAAGTAGCTAAGGTGGCTTGTCTGTTCAAGTTTGACATCCTGCTCTGCAGGATAAAGCAAGACAGGCTTGCAACAAAGACAAAATCTGCAGTTAAGACAGCTGCATGCTATCTTAGAAAGACAAATACCATCTCTGACGCTGTCCCAGAGATATTATGCAATGATATGCGAGTTGTGAAATGTCATCTTAAGTGGCTGTCATTGAGTGTGTACATTTCATGTCCGGTTCTTGATTTGAGATCCCAGACCTGGGTGTAAGATTTGAGTGCATGACCTGCAAAAACACCAGCTACTTATAATCACAGCTGAAGTCTGTAGAAAGTGTTTTTGAACTTATGAATGATAAATATATTGGACAAGTTATGCTGGAGTAACTTGAAGTCAGACACTCTGCATGTAATGGATCTTTGTAATTGTAACCACTCTGCTCCAGGATCCCAATTTGTAAAGAGGGAAAAATAATACTTCTAATCTGAGCAAGGTACAACAGGTCAGCTTATTTATAAGTCACCAGCTATTACATCAATGAGTATCACAGAAAACAACAACGAAGAGTTCTGCCCCTACTGCAGAACTTCTGCAGTGCCTAAAAAGGCAACAGGTCCACATGTAAGTAATGAGGAAAAGCCAGAATCCCAGGTAGCCGCTGTTTACCTGAATGTCATTCAGACTATTTGATGACTGAAGGAAAGACCATGCTGTAAAGAATTACGAACACGTTATTAAAAATTCTCTGAGGAAAAAAAAAGAAAAGATTGCACAAGCAACCTTAACTTTGTTATTTGGTTGTTTAGGAGTGCTTGATTTTGCAGCCTTTTAAACGCAACATTTTGCTTAGCTAAAACAAGATACTAAAAAAAAACAACACCTGCATTATTTTACTGCCATATTGATAGTGATGTGGTTCATCCACAGGACTGGAACCTTCAGGTCTCTTGTTTCTCTACATTGTAGAAAGCAGCACAATACAAAATACTTATATATAAATGTATGTATTTCTAAACAACAGAAATGCAGATTAGATATATCCTACTATTTCTGGAAGTTCTGAGAGAGGACTCAAAATTCTTATGATGTCCCAGGCATAAAAATGCCAGCAACCTAAAACAGTGCAAGAATCTTCCAACCAACCTAAAACTATATTTTGATATGATCTTAACTTTTCCTAAAAAGCTGATGAAAAAAAAAACAAAACTATCAAAGCACTGAATACTTGCTCCTTCATTTACAGGTTGACAAAGCTTCTGATCCCATTATTTAGGTATCTTTTAACACAGACAAGGAGAAGAATGGCTTGGTATTTACATTATTTCATATGTTTAAAACTTCATATATGAAACAGGCAGGAAAAAAAAAACAACACAACAAACAGCTACTAAAAGGTAAAGCATCCTGCTCACAGACATCTTAAAGCAAGTAATCACATCCAGAGAGTAAAAAAAGCTTTTTAGTTTTATTGGTCAAATTCAAGCAAGGAGGAACTGTTCAATTAACTTTCTCAAAATAGACCAACAAAAAAACAAAACAAAACAACAATCCACATCATGTAAAAGCCCGTGAAAACCCCTTTCCCCAAAAAGGGATGGTTAGAGAGTGGGCAGGGAGTAGCTATACTACAAGTCAAGAATAGGTTCCTCACCACCATCTGTTTAATTGTACCTGGAACTATGCCTTAAACACGTGATTTTTTTTTTTTTAATGGACCCTGGAATAACCTTGTGATCTTCCACAGTCATGAAAGTTGGCTGACCAATTCAGAGACTTCCAGACACAGAGCCAGCAAATATTTCTGATCTCATGAGGCAAAAAGGGACAACTCTGAGACGGCGGATTGTTTATAAAATCATGTCTGCAACTTCACGGTGACAGACTGACTTCTGGCAGATTTTAAATCAAAACGTATAGGAAATGCCTTAAAAAAAATCAACTCTGTAGCAAACAAACAAAAAAGACACTATCTGAAAAGAATATCCCCTGAATAGCCTCAAAGCTAAAGTTACGATAGCCTTGCAGGAAACTTCAAGTCCCACTGATGCATTTATTTCCATAAAGCCTAACAGAAGCAAGATTCCATTGGCAGGTTACATTTTGGAAAATATCCCAAAGGCAAATGCAATTTGCAAGATTTCCTTTAGAATTACATTCTACTGATACAACAAGACATTTTTAGTCCCTACACAGGAATAGTGTCTATGTAATGATCCATCTAAACTAGTGATTTTTTCCCCCCTCCACGGTTTTTCCAGTTGCATATCCTGCCATTGCATCATCAGTTCCAAATACTTTTTAAATCATGATGATGCATTTAAGACATTAAAAAAAAAAAAGACAAGACAACCCCTACAGGGGCCAGGCTATCAGTTTTTAAATAACAAGCTGTTCTTAATAAATCCACTATTGTTGTTATAACTTGTTCATAAGTAAAAAGTGGTTCTTATTACTATTTCACAGTGGATTTCCAAAACATCCACATCAGACTGGATCTCCACTGCCTTTTACAACAGAAATGATTATACAGTCTCACTCAAGGAACCTAACAGCTAAGTGAAGAGAGAGTAAGATAAACAAATTGTGGGTGAAACTACCATTCATTCCATTTTTGATACAGAAAAGTGATAGATGCTGACTTTGAGAAGTGAGGAAGTCTTCAGCGAGGCTGAAAACGAAATCCAAATATCCTCAGCCAGCAAAAGTATCCTTCCTGTGAAAAAATGTCAGAGGGTGGCTCTGTGGAAAGGAAGAGTAACTCCTCAAACTCTGAAACTATTACCACTACTAGCTTACCAGTACCTTACCATCTCTGTGTACAAAATCATACCTCGTTGCTAAAAGCAATGAGAACACTCCTCAGTCAAGGAGGCGGCGACAATGCTCTCCCCATTCTGAAGGATGAAAAAAAGCTGGCTTTTATTTTAAAGAATAGGAAGGAATTCTACCTTCACCTTCTCAGTGTCCAGCCTTTATATTTGCATCCTGCTTTTCAAGGTTAAGGAGAGTGGCAGCTTCTCTATGTTTCTCATCAAGGATCTGGGGTATACACATACAGACAACTTAAGACTTTTGTTGTTGCAGGTTAACAGCTAATTCCATATCTGTAAATACAATTCTTTTACTTCCCATTTCCCTATTACTATCCCCATTATCTGGGGATAAAGCCTCCTCCATTGTAAATGGCATACATGATTGCGTGGTAGAGGACTCAACAGGGTTTGAATATTGCAGTTTTCATTTATAATTTAGTGAAATATAAGATTACGTTTCCAATGATTTGAAAGTGCATATCTGATGTACCTGCCATGGGTTGAAGTACATCTTTAATACCAGAGCTACAGTAAAGTTCAAGGGCAAGTCGTTTTCCAAACTCTGCTGGTGTCATTTATGGTGCAATTTTTTTTTCTCCCAGTGAAAAAGAAAAAAAATGAAAAAAAGAAAAGAAAGGAAGAATATTTTAGCTTTAAAAAGGTGTTCAATAGCATGTAGTTTTTTTCCCCAACTCTGTATTTTTACTATAATCAGTCTGATGAGCTATTACTCCAAACAGTTTGATTCCAGAAAAAAAAACAAAACAAAACAAAAAAAAACTTGAAAATAGGCTTCATGATGAAGATAAGCAACCTCAACTATAGGTATCTGTAATTCTGACAATTGCAATCTCATCTCTTATTTCTCTACTGCATAGCTTCACATCCTAAGTGATGGAAATACATTTGTAGATCTGGAATAAGCTCTTAACCTGCAACAACAAAAATCTATGTTGTTTGAATGTACACTCACACTTGTTCCTGTAGTAAGTGACATCTAAAAATACTGTAATATTAACATAATTAAAAAAAAATTTATTTTCCCATTTTTATAGTCTGTATGCTCTAACATTTTTGAGGCAGACAATTTCTTATTGTTTCCTGCACCATCTCTTTACTACTGCAATGGTCAGAAAAATAATCTAAAATAAGCAACTGTAAAGTCAACTACTCTTTCTGACATTTCAAACATTTAGTTCATATTTACAGCAGCGCTTACGTATTTTCTCTTGTTGATTTTCCACAGTCTCGTAACATGTTATATTAAATACATTAAAAAAAAAATCTTCTCTTCTTCTGTTGTAATCAGACGTTATGTTGACTTCATAACATCTGCTCACCTGTAGAGCGAGCTGGTGATGGAAACCAAGTACCTATGATTTTTAGGAATACAATACAATTCCATTGGAATAGAAGGGACATTTACTATTCTCGTTAATTGCAGGTGAACGGTATTAAGTCTATTCCAATTGTGGGTAGGTTCATGCTGTTAAGTTAGTTAACTTAGGTTCATGCAAGTTTCAGTGGATAGCTACACCTTGGACCCTTTATCATTTACTTATGACCACTGTATCTTTACTTGCTTGAAAAATGAAGGATTGTTACATTTTATCCTTTAGATTTTATTAAAAATGTTTAAAGCATATTTTATGACCTATTTTTTCTTGTGAAAGTTGCAAGTTAGTAACTTATTTCATAATGATTCAAAAATCTTTGAACTACCTTACTTCTTCTTTTAGCATAATGATTTTTAAAGTATTTATATATCTTTTAAAATTAATTTTAACTACTGAAGTTAGTGTTCTGATTACTGTAAAACTTAGCAGTTTACTGACTTTTCTTCCACCACACGGCATCCTGTATGTTTACTTGAACAGAGGGAGAAACAAAACGTACTTCTGAGATGAAGTGTGCCACCATGAAAATTAAATTTGCATAGTAAAAATCTCCTTATTTTAAAACTGTAATCCAACAGATGAAAGCATCAGAAAAATCTGTATTTATCAAATTAATTTTATATAAGCAGCTAGATGCTTCAAAATACTGAAACAGCACTGGGACATATCCTGCAATTTATGAATTGCTAACTATAGAGATACATTTCAATACATAGCAAAATTTGGAGTTGCGCGCTGTGCAATTTTCATTACAACAACTGCATTATTCTCAAGCAAAGTGGCTCGTTACATTGTGCTTCAGAAGTATGCAGTATTTTACCATGTGCACAATCTTTTAGGAATAAAACATTAATTATCGTCTTTTGCTTCCCTATTCTCTCCCCTCCTTCTAACTCTCAGTGAAAATTTGAACCTCATTTTTTTTTCTTTATGATAACAACATACAAAATATTGAGAGAAGACATAAACAAAAAAAAAAACAAAAAAAAAAAACAGAAAAACAGAAGAGAGATGACAACTAAAAAAGAAGTGAAGTACTGCAAGTAGGTATGCGATAATTTACATAAAAATCCATTGTTGCTTCCCTGATTATGGAATTTCATGAACCTCTCCACTGAGAGATGCTATACGTTCCCATGAAGAAGATTTAATGCTGTATGTTGTTATGCAAATAATCCTGAAATTTTACAGAAAAGCAGTTCATTTGACAGAGACAGAAGAATTGGTGTAGCTCATCAAACTGAAAGTCCATATCCTGTGTAAGACAATGACCAGCACCAGATGATTCACAGGAAGAACCTTCCTAGTCCCTCTATTGTTGACTTCTGACCTGAAGCATGTGTCTTATATCACTTTTTTTTTTTTTTCTTCTTGGCTACAGGATCTCTGGCTGGTTTTATTCATATAAATAATATCTCTGCTATGCAAAAGGATTACTGAAAGAGGCTCTAAAAGACCTAGGAGTACATGTGTCCAAAACAACGAAGCTAGCAGGTACAAAACACATTTTTTGTGGAGAAAAATATATTTAAGAAATATATTATTTGTATATATTTCTTATATTAATGTACTTTAAGAGATATATTATTATATGAAGACTTTATATTTTATTAAATTTTATTACAGCAAGCTCTGCACTGCAAAACCAACAACTGGGCTGCAACCATAACCATTATTTGCAGAGCAGATACCAAATATTAAGCCCAACGCTGTTAGCAGTTTGTATGCCACTTAAGAGAAAAAAGCAACACTGCATTTGCAGCCCTAGTGGAATTCCACTGGAACAGTTACACTGCCTTTCCGTATGTAACACATTCCTTGTCCTTTAAAGGGTATGCTATCTTATACTTCAGAAGGATTTCTTTCTTTTTGCCTCCTGTAATTGAAGAGTATTGTTTACCGCCAATTTAAGGCTTGTTTTGATGAAGACAGAGCTGATGAGGCACTCAAGAGTTTGTATTAAATCACTAATAGACAGAAGTAGGCAGCTTGTATATGCACTGTGGGATACACTTGTTCCATATTTATCTTTCATGTTTTGAGAGAAGGTTACAAATATTTTTATATATATACACACATACATAAAAGAGTGTGAGCGAGCAAGCGCACATTCCAAGAGAAGTTTTCTGGCTATGTCAGGGCCGAAGTCCACCCCTTGCTAGACAAACCTATTTTTTTCAAACACAAGAGGATATTATCAGAGGAGTCCGTGCTGATATACAGAAACCAGAGATCGTCATGGCTCGGTGAGGTGATGAGCTGACGGGTGGATGGCGCCCATTATCTCCACTTCTCAATCCAAGTTTTCCTGAAAAACCACAGGGGGAGGAGAAGGCTCCAACTGAGCATAAAGCACAGAGGACAAGAAAGGACCAGGAGTGAAGAGCAAGGAAAGGAAGGATAATGCATAAGATATTGCAAAGGTTTCAAAGAGCTGGAAAGTAGTTTCTAGATGAAAGGACCAAGTTGTCAGTACTTCTGGTTTCTGGTTTTAACTTCTGTACAAGGCTATTACATAAAGTAACTCTAAAGTAAGAAAGGAATTTACTTTCAGTATACATAGGAGATATACTCAAGTTCAGCGGTTTCAACGCTCCTGGGAATTTAAAAATGTTTCAAGCCTTTGTTCGGCAAGCATATCAACCACTATCCAGCCACCAGCAAGGGGAACCTGAAACGAAGTATAAGGGGAAGCTGGTGCATGAAACTCAGCTTAACTGCTTCTACATCAAACCTGGAGGTAAGACAGCATTATACATTAGTTTGCATGCAAACTCTACTGGTGTCTGTCTGCTGGGACAAGTGTTGCATTTTTATTTGAACAGAACAGTCTGTATAATGTATGAAATAACACCAGTAGCAAACTAATAGTTGGGGATAACGTACTGTGAAGCCCTGTATGTGTTATCACACTACCGCAGCATTCAGAGAGTTTTGCTAATTCTCAAATCTGTGGAGGTAAGCAAAAGGACAGCTTCTCTTGGTAACACAATGTCTTTTGAGCATATACTGAACATCGCTTTTGCACTTGGATTTTGACATTGGAGCAAAAAATAAAGGCACAGGAAGGCAAATAGGTAGGTATAAGAAACAAGAAAGAAAAGACAAAAAGAGGCTAAGAAGTTCAGAACATACAAAAGCTCAAAATATTAAATGCATACGTGTGTATGAAGGGATTAATTTAAAAAGGGGGTTGTGTGAGTGATTTCTAGAAAGAAACTAGTTTTGCAATATTTTCATTTGCAAAATAAGTATGTAGGCATGCACATATATATTGACCCTTGTCTGGAAACATCTAGTATTTTATGCTGTACAAGGGGGTGTGTATGAAGGAGAGGGTGTACAGGTAGTCACATGAAGATAACCCTCTTTAAAAATAAAAAATATGTTCCAACTTTAACTCCTGAGCTTTACCACATCATATGCCTATCTTATCTTGAAGAGATGTCCAGAATTGCCAGTGCTGGCAGTACACTTTCAGCAGTAAACGTCCAGACAAGCTAATACATTGCTTATGTGCCGACATCCATAAATGGGAAGCAAATCTGTGCTTAGCAGATATACACAGTATTATATTCCTTTAATTCTGCTCAGAAACCCCTACATAACTGCAGGTTGATTGAGAGATGCCTTTAATTTTTTTCCATGTACTTTTCCTACCGATTCACTTGCCCAGGCTGGGATACGGTTCCACCATACTCAAAATAATCAGTAGCCACAAAAAAACTACATAGCTTTGTTCACTTAGCTCCTGAGGATGTTTTTTCCATCATTCCACATAGCTGAAAATTCGTTAGAAGTGCTGCATTTCTTTCCCTTGTGTTTTTTTTACCACCTTCATCACAACTGAAACTCATCATTAGAGCAAAAAGATGGCTGCAGTCATCACAGTTAGAGTTACAAGATTTGCCACCCTTAGAAAAAACACTTCACAAACACGAAGCATTCTATATCATTTGTGTTTCTCAAAGATTTCCAGAACTAGGACCAAATTCTCAGGGTAGGAAGAAACAACAAAACTGTTCTTTAAGGCAAATCTGCACTGAAACCTTACATATCCATACTGAACTGCGCCGGGCGACAAGGGACATGGACTTACTCATCAAAACTGATGTCTTAAGATCAAGGCCTTTGATTTCCACTCAAAAACATAAATTTTAATTAAAGAATCTCATGAAGAATAAGACAGCTGGGAAAAATAAAAAGGATTACTTTAGAAATACTTAACAGTACAAAGAGTTTTGCTTCAAAACAAATACAGAAAAAAAACCCACATATTGGAATACTACAGTTCTTCCACTTTTTTGATCTGAATTCTAAAAACTTAAATCTAAAAATCACAGAACTACGCTTGCTCGTCACAGTAAGCACAAAAAAATCTCAAGTACCCTAAGGAAGAATTAATACCTGATAATCCTAAAATTTCAATCAACGGTTTAGTTTGGCTGGGGCCTCCGCAGGTCAGCCGCTCCACCCTTCTGCTCAAAAAAGGGCTAACTTTAGTAAGATACAGTTAGGAAAATAAAAGAAATTGTGATCAACTACAAGTTACCAAACAAAAGTATATCCTACTGCACTTTTCCATTTTATTTATTTTTACAGTAATTTGCATATATACGTATCTTGCTCTAAAAAACAGAAAAGATCCTGTCCCCTTCAGAAATCACATTGTGTTAAAAATCCAATCCTATTTCCAAAGAATCAAGAAGAGTTTAGTTGTAGATCTCAAAACCAAACGCATCAGGTTGTATACTCTACAACATGCAAACTAACTAACCGCTAGACAAAAGATTGGGATTCCCAGTCTTAAAAACCTCCTGCCTTGAGCCAGCACTGCTGCATGTCCATCTACATGCAACTGCAAAATACTGTTTAATTACACCATAAAATTATCACATTATTTTTATATCTTTACAAGTAAACATTAAGGATTTTTAGGTCTCCTTTAAAATTAGAATAAGAGACAGAAAGGCCGATATGTAATATACTTGTATAAGCACATATATTTTGCATATAAAAATGTAATGCAATACCTATGGTATTGCTAAAGGGACGGATTATTACTCTTCTTGATATTCTGAAGTAATTTTTGTTATCTTTCAAGTACATTGCATTCTTTGGTAGACAGAAGCATGTACCAATGCTTTCATATGTGCTTTTATAAACCACTCTAAGAACACCTAATTTCTGCGTATAGGTACGAAGAAGGCACCCAACAGCACACTAGACAGTATTTCACAGGAAAAAAAAAATATAGCCACTATGCATCAGATAAGTAATTAACTAGAAGCAGGAAGAAATTTGCTTCAAGAACATTTGCACACGACAAACTATAAATTATTTAAGCTGTACGCAACCTAAAACAGGTTTTGGAAAACATGCATGCAACCTGACAAAGTTAATTGTCAGTCAACTTTATTTTCTGATTTTAGAATCAAGTCTTACTACAACATTGATGTATTTTCAGTATTTATATTTTCCTTTTAAATTTAAAAAGGAAAAGTAGTATCTGTTTTTGAGAGTATTAGGATTAAAAGGTTGAAACCTCAAATTTGCTGAGAACTAGAGGTGAATAACATCCAGGGAAGACAACCCTGACCTCTGCTGCTCTTCCTGGCTAGCTGGAGGCACGATGAATTTTTATCAGGCTGATCAAAGGAGGCATGGTGGTAGGGGAAGAAGGAGGAGCTACTTGTTTATTTTTCTGAGACAAAAATGTCTCCCAACAACAGCACCTCAGGTAAAACCTTATTTGTATTCTGAACAAATGGCAGCAGTTGGTGCAGACCTGCTTTTAGGCTTTAGCCAAATCTGGTCAGCAAGCAAACTAGCTGACAAGAACCTATCTCTAATGAGGGCAGGCCCCTCTGCCAAAATTGCTTTGAATTTGTATGGTTTGAACTTTCACTTCTCAAACACTTTTGTTCCAAACTGATAGTTTTTCAAAGTTTTACACTACAAAAATATTTTCTTCAGCAAAACCGACAGATTCCAGCAGGCCAGAATAATAATTCTGTAACCAAGCTTAGTCTCAACAACATTGTTTTTAAGTTATTCAGCTGTGACAAAAACACTGCATTTTGCTTACCGATGCAGTAACAGAAAGCCACAAACTTTTTTTTTTTTTTTTTTTTTTTTTTTAAATCAACAGGCCACTTGGTTTAGAGGAAACTAATACAAATTGAATGAAATCAAAAACCTTTTAATGGTACTTGTTTCAAAATGTTCAATGAACATTTGGAGAATGATCAGCTGAATACGTATTTGAATTTACTGTGTTCAGCTTTCTTTTTTTCCCATGATTGAACCAGACACTGTATGTTGGCAGGTAGGAGGCTGATAAATTAAGCTCTCTATTGCAAACTGACATTTTTACCAAAACCAAAAACCAAACAGAAACCATATTACATCATAAAAAGAAAGCCCAAAATACCTGTTTTGCTCATCTCAATGAAAATAATTGAGCAAGTAGTCATCTATTGATCGATATGCATAATGATGAATCTAAACTTGCACATTAAGTAAATTTAACAACCAAATGCTGGCTTCATTCTTAAAACACTTGAGAGAAAAGATTTTCAATAGTGAATTATAGAACATATAACGTGGGATAGACCAACAAACAGGTTTCAGGGTAAAAATAGACACTCTGGCATCTAAAAGATCTTTTTCATGCCACATTGTTTTTATACATTGCTCAAACTATCACTGCTGTCACCTTGTTTCTCTTGAAATGTAAACTTTTTCTAACTAAGATGCTCTTTACAAGAGAAATGTTACTATTAGTGTACCTGCGCAATCAATGGGTCTTCCAACATGCCTACAGAACTTCAGCATTATTCATTTAGTATATATTTATATCCTATAAATAAATTATTAGAAGGGTAAACTGAAATGAACCCCTATCAGTCTCCAAGAAGATGAGCTTTTCTATTTGCAAGTACTCTAGGATGCTGTAACACAGAATCTAGAAGTGAAAAAATAATAGTTTTAGAAAAATATACACCATTATCTTTTCCTAAACGTTTTACAATTGTCGCCAAACATATATTAGGAAAAAAAAATCATACATAAATAATTATGGGAAAAAATAGGAAAAAAATACACTTAAAAACCATGTAACAAACTTTAGGCTACTTCTTGGGACAACTGGGAAACTTTTCTTCCCCTCCAATCCCACCTACTGGAAGTCTCTGCAGTGTAGAAATCTGGGAAAACGATACTCTCTGTTCAGGGTTCTGATGAACACAGGGTGGCAGGTTAAACTGGACAACTGAAATTAGGATGAGGTTTTACACGTACCATGTGTCTAGACAGCTTTACCAAAAGCAGGCACGCCTGGGCTGCTTGCGTAGCAACTCCTGAACCTCTGCAAAAGCTCATATTCAGTAGGATGTGTCATATCTGGCTAGAAAGCTTCATTCGGTTTCAGTTTTAGGAGATGATGTGATCAAAGGTCTTGCTACACATGTGGCACAGAAATGAAAAACAAGATCTATGCACAAACAGGTATAGAGCCTGGTCAGATAAAGACTGTTTGTTGCGCTTTTACACAGTTTCTTTCTCCACTTCCTGTACCATAAAAGCACCCAATTAGCCTGTATCAGGTTGCTGTGGTTTAACCCGGCCGGCAGCTAAGCACCACACAGCTGTTTGCTCACCCTCTCTGCTCCCTCTCTGGGATGGGGGAGAGAATTAGAAAGAAATGAAAGCCTGCGGGTTGAGACAAAGACAGTTGATTGGGTCAGAAAATGAAAAAAAATAATAATGATAATAGTATTAATAATGGGTATGAAACAAGTGATGTACAATGCCATTGCTCACCACCCACTGACCGATGCCCAGCCTATCCCCGAGTAGCTGCCCCCCCCCCCCCCCCCCCCCCATATTAATTGATCAGCATGACCCCATAGGGCATGGAATACCCCTTTGGCCAGTTGGGGTCAGCTGTCCTGGGTCTGTCCCCTCCCAGCTCCTGCTGCACCCCCAGCCTGCCTGCTGGCAGGGCACAGCGAGAAGCTGAGAAGTCCTTGGCTTGGTGTAAGCACTGCTCTGCAACAATTAAAACATCAGGGTGGTATCAACATTCTTCTCATCCCAAATCCCAAACACAGCACCATACCAGCTACTGGGAGGACAATTAACTCTATCCTAGCAAAAGCAGGGCACAGATCATTGTGAGAATTAGCATTCTAGCTCCTTATAAGCTAGGACCTTGTATTTTTTTTTTCTGTCAGCTGAAATGCACAAGGTGTACTGAGCTCTAAGATACACAACTTAATTTTCCTCAAGCTCCCCACGTCCTATAAACATGAAAAACAGTATTTGGTGATGAAACAATAAATCAATCCATTCAAGAAAAAATTAACTGGCCCAGCACACATCCATATACATCTGGTGCAAATACACCGTTGGAAATAGTTGCGAGTAAATTATTATACAGTTGATCATTGCTAAAGGAGAAACTGAAGTTATTTTAACCAATGTTTTGCAGTTATGCATTTCTTCTGAACTACTTCATATTAACCACCGTCAAGCTTTAAACAACAGGTTCCAAATGGTGCTTTTCACAATAAATAAAAGGGAATAAATATAAGGGAAAAAGTATTAATTACGTAGTTAAGATTGCTCAAATATAAACCCAGGAAATTTTTTGAATCTTTAAAATGACCTGATGATTAGAAAAAAGCAGAAGTAGTCTTACTTGCTCACAAAAAGAAAGTGCCTAAAGCTGCAGTTAACTACAGAAGTTTAGAGATCACGTTGGAAATCCTTATTTAACTGATAAGCCTTTTGTTTCTTGGTGTAATTAACCATGGATTTCTGCTGGCGTTAAGCACTCAGTAATTTGAGCTTCCCTCCTGGCTTTCACACAAATAACCCTAGTGCAGGCCAGACAAACACATTTTCTAAACTAAGCTTTTCTGTGAAATAGGGGATCAGTGCAAACGTTAACTGGCATGGAACCCAAATCTGGCCCCAGACTGCAGGGAACAGACTACAGGTATCTGCATAAATGGGTTTTAGGCATTATTTTGATTCTAGATTACTGAGATCATGTGGAACTATAGGAGAAATATGAAGAACAATAAAGGAAAAAATCAAATATTCCTTTTATAAGTATTCATAAACTTTACTTTTGTATATAGGTGAGGAAAGCTTTTCCTATTGGAATTATGTATTGGATGCAAAGCAATCTTTCCAAAATGATAACATAACCTGAAAAGATGCTGGTGGACTTGTCCGGTACGCAAGTACCATCTTTTGCTACTAAGAACATTTATTTTAGCTTGTGTAATGCAATCAGCCACACATATTCAGCTGTACTAAAACAAAGCTGGTTTCAGCAAACATTCAGAATATGAGAACAAACAAAACACTGGGCAGAATGTCTTTACTCTTCCAAATGCTCTTTTTTTTTTTTCTTTCCCTGAAATTTACACTACCACAAAAAACAAATACAAGTCCTCTTATGTGAGAAAGCAACCATACCAGATAGAAAAGCAGGGAAAGCTCTGTTATACCTGATCAGTTTTACCTAATAATTATACCTAATAATTTGTACAAAAAATAGAGAAAGAAGTAACATCAAGCAAACAAAAAAAGGTAACTTCTTTTCCAGATCTATATTAAGTATTACTGGCAACCTGTCAACTGTTTTGCCACATGAGCAGCTATTACTGAATACTGGTTAGTATCTAGAAGCAGAAAATAAAAGCAGTATTACAACATTAGTGCAAAAAAAAAAAAAAAAGGAATGAAAACCCCAGAAAGAAGCCTAAAGGCTGACTTTTGTAAGATAAACAGAAATACAATAATGCAAAACCCAATGAAAATACTCATATAGACATTTCAAGATAGATACTCAGCATCACGTTTGGATAAGACCCTAGTGGAAACAGATCCCTAACACTGAGGAAGTTATTTTATGTAGCAAAGGCTTTGAAATACAGGGTAAGGAAGAGTTATCTGTGTCTCGGTGGAGAAATCACCATGTAAATTATTTCAATGGGCCCAGTAAACCTGAAAAAGTCAAATGAGATGGCAAATAAATTTTCTTTTATGGGCTTCTAATCCAAGTTTGCTCTGAAAACAGAGATGTTTCCACAAAAATCTACGAAAACAACAGTTTTTCCTTTGAAGTGCCAAGAGCTTCATTGGAGCTATTATTGGAGAAATAACACTTAAGCATTTATAAGAACATTTCATGAAAATAAAATCCTTATTTAGGGGTAACACGGAACACATCTGATACTAACAAAAATCCTGAACCAGTAGATTTTTAATTTACTTATTTTTTTAGGAAAGCAGATATGAATCTTCTCTTACAAAATTAAATTATCCAATTAAATTGCAGATATAGGTTTCTCCATGATTGGATGGCGCAGCTAACATTGGAAAAAAACAGACATATAGGCTCAGCTGAAGACTTTTAAAACAAGAAGTACACTGGCTGAGGATCTTTAACACCCTTTTTCATGCCTGCACTCAGGGTTATGACACAGCATAGAGTGCCACAAGGCCAAAAAGCTACTAGACCTTGTGGCTGAGAGATACTGAACTGAAAGAAAAATTCAGTTACTTTCACGTTGCCACTAGCAAATTGTCAGCGTAGGTGGTATGAGTTAGCTGCATGGTGCAAGCTGCCTGCTGGGGTTACTTGCTCGCTCCCCTCAGTGAGGCCAGGGAGAAAATTAGGAGGGCAATATTGAGAAAACTCATGGGTTGGGATGAAGAAAGGTTAATAGGTAAAACAAAGCTGTGCATACAAGCAAATTAACCCCATCTGGAGTCAGCTGTCCTGTCTGTGTCCCCCCCAGCACCTTGCTGGTGGGGCTGCACAAGAACAGAGGAGGCCTCGATGCTGAGAGCACTGCTCAGTGGTAGCTGGTGCATCCCTGTGTGATCAGCACTGCTGCGGTCACAAATCCAAAATGCAGCACCATATATGCTGCTAGGAGGAAAATTAACACTATTCTAGCCAGAACCAGCCCGTTATCTTGGCTCCAAAGACCTCCCTGGCTCCCATCCTCCTGCTCCTAACTCCCCTAGTTCATTTGTTACACTTGCTGGGTTTGTTCTTTAATGCACAGTCCAAATTCTTTATGGTAGCGCCTCCTCGTACAGATCTGCAAAGTCTCTAGCAGAAGGGAGTATTATTTTTTCTAGGCGAAGGGGAACCTTTTGGTGTGTTTATGAACAAAGGAAGATGTGATAAAACTCTACTGCACAGAAATGCAAAGAGGCACCAACAAACCACCCTAAATTTCATAAAGACAGACAGGCAATTAATTTTTCAAGAAAATCCATTTGTGAGCTGCCAGATGGAAATCATACCCTAAAAGAACCTTTGTCTAGACAGAAGAACCCAGAAATGGTTCTTTTTGCATTTTGCTGTTGCACAATTGGCCCAAAAGCCCCAGACGTGTTACCTGAACGCAGACTTGCTGCTCAGAAGCACATTAGTACCTGTATTTGAGACACTGCAAATCTAAATTCTGATGTCTCTTATTGAACAAACGGCTCACGTTCCCACCCCCAAACACCAGATTCCTCTCCCAAATAAATCAGTTTATGTAGTATTCAGTCTAAAGACTGTCTTACTTCATGTCAAGTATAGTTATGACAGCTTCTAATTACTCTTTATACCAATTGTCTCAACAAAAATGAAAAATTAGTAGATCAGACTTCAAAAAGCAGGTATTAGTATATACATAACTCCTAAAGGAATTTCAAAATGAGGTAAAAATAAATTACATATACATAGGAAAGACTCTTCAAAAAAAAAGACAAGTGAAATAAGTCTCAAGGTACTTAAAAATCCTAATGTCTGGTCTAGCCTAGGCTAGTTTGGACAGATCTGTATTTCTTTTGAGTTTCTTATGGATTTTCAAAGAAGGAATTTCAATTCTTTTTCAGCCTATCTAATACTCTCAAAAATAGAAGTTTCATTTAGATTATATAAAATGGTATCTCTATTGTTTCTACCACATAGTGTGTGAGCAACAGAATTCCCTCTTGATATAACTTTCCAACTCCAAATTAAGTTTATAAAATAAAAAGGACTAGCAGATTATTAAACTGTGCTGCTTTGTATGCCATGAATTTCCTCTGCTTTTACTTCTTCCAGAGGGAACACTTCTGCAACACGGTATACATAAAGAATTTTTGCAATCAACTTTTATGCATCAAGCACAAAGTACAGATCATACTAAAGCTCTACTTCCAAGTATGGATATAGAACTGCGTATTTATAAATGTTCATTCTTACATAATTGCATGTTGTAATGGTTTGTGTGTTTATCTGCATGAAAAGTACAGCTGTCATGTCTTCCACTCATGTCTGAGTTTGCCTGATGCATGCTAATTCTCAGATAGAGGACAAAGACAGAGCTCAAACTAGTATCTTCATCTCTCATCAGGGTTTAAATTAGGCTCAACACTATTACATTGGAGTTTCCCGTAATAGTTGAGAAGTTACACACCTTCCAGTCTGCTGTAAGGACAGCATACCAGAGCTGAAGAACAGAGCAGGGTTTGAATTAGCTGCATTTGTTTAACTTTATGCAGAACAAACACTGAGATCACAAGTATTATTCTACCCTTTGTGGGATTTGCTTTGTGACGAGACTTCCCAGCAGTGAGCAGGGTATATTCAGAACACGCAGTTATCTCTGAGCCTCTACACCCACCATGTATACACGGCCATAAAAGTCCACTATTAACCAGTTAAGTGATGAGATTACTGCTGAACGCGTTCTAACACTTTCTTTTGAATAGTGATATTTCAGGTAGCATTGAACAACTCTTTTTCAGCATGTCAAAGAAGATGTATTCTTTCAATTGCAATTGTTTAACCAGCTAGTTTCAGCCCTTGAAATCTGCAGTCTCATCATTTGTACTACTTTAACCACGAATAGACTCTGAAGAAGAGCTCACCTCTTTAGCATTTAGCCCAACATATCACACACTTACATCTGGCATTTCTGTAAAGTAGAAAAGGGTCCTGCAGCTGGAAATCAAGGTCTTTAGTAATTGGTTCTGTTCGATTTTCCATGCTCAGCCTGTTCATAATTGTGAAGCCATGCCTTGGAGAAGCTGATCTGAAAATTATCAAGTAGAAATCACATCAAGTCAAGGAAAAAAAAGAATACTTTTTTTTGTCGTTGCATAGTTCTCCAAAATTATTTTTCTTTTCTCAGAGATACTATAAAAATCTAATTCTGTTGCCAAGGAAAGTACTATTGAGCTTCATAGTCTTTCATACAATCCTTTTTATTTTTTTCAAAACCCTATATTCTACTTGAGAAACGACAGAAGCACCACTGGTCTCACAATAGCTGCAGAGAGCATGCAGCAACTGTGACACTACCATTTGAGGTGCAATACTTTAGTCATAGCATTAATCATATATGCCTGTCCAGTTTTTGTTTCAAGCTATAAGGCCTACAAAACTTCTGAACAGGCAAGATGTAACTAAGTGCCACTTAATTCCAGATCACTGGCACCATGTTTTCCAACCACCATCTACTTGATAGTTTCCTGCTAGAGTAGAAAACAGCAATTAGTAAGATTCGGTCACGGGCAAAGAGCACAGTATTTTATTAATTTTAACGTTCAGCTAACAATTGAGAATGGTATTGAAAATCCTGTTTGGGACTTACATAAGTATGCACATCATTATGCTCGTTCATGGGGGGTTACACTTCAAGACAGTTAGATGATTTTTATTAATGTGAGCTGTTAACCCTATCACCACACAGACAGGAAACATTACTTTCAATGTTATGGCAATAAAGAAAATGACAATAGTTAAAATTTTGGTAACATTGCCATCTCTGCTAATTGCCTGCTGGTGGACATCTCTACAAAATCCAAAGCACAGGGACCTACATTGGAGGGTAGGAAGCAACATGAAATTAAACACAAGTGGAACCCTTAACAAGAATCCTTGTTTGCAACAATCAGGACTTAAAAAAAAGAAAAAAACACCAGTCCATTTCCACTGGTATTAACTCAGTGGGAAGTCTGATTTTTGACTCTTCCTCAGAATTTGCAATTTGTGATAAAATCAACTCCAGTGAAAGGGCAGCATTACTTTACATTGTCGTAACAGTAATAAGAAGCGACAAAAACACCAGTAGACTCCAACCTGCAGTCTGTTAGCAATGTTTTTTTTCTCCATATGATTTTATGACATTGTTCAAAGCCACAGGACATAAAGTTAAAACTGATGGGGAGGGCCCTGTGTAATGTTGCTCACAGCTCACAACCTGTTCTGTATAGTTGCCTACATGGCAGGAAGGGTAGCTATCTCTGCCTGTAAATGGAAACTTCCTCAACCAACAAGAATAACGATAAAAGATCGCAGATACTACAAGTGCCAGGTTACATGCTGTCACTTCTGGAGTTTTAAATCCAACATACCAGAGAAATACTACCTCTATTTTGCAGCACAGAACCAGCTACCTCTGCCTACTGCTAGTGCAGCCAGGGGCCAGTTCTTTAATTTTGTAGTGGTAATTATAACAGCATCTTATCTCACCTTTTCATTCTTTTCCGCTTACCTAAGAGAACCTTAGAAAAGTTATTCATTATTATTTCAACTGCTGGCACAAAAGAGGTCAAAAATATTAAAACTGGCTTTCCTACTTCACACAAAGCTCACAGTCTCTTGGGCCTCCCTGTCCATTTGTCACTTCACTTCACACACGCCTCTTGACCACTGCAAACAATCTTCTGCTTTCTCAGTTCTCCCACTGGATCCTCAAAAGCACGAACGTTGAAGGAGAAAATTTCTGCTTCAGTGTCCCATCCGAGCAGCTACTGCATGATCTGCTCATCAAGCCTTTTTCTGGTTTTAACTTCAGTGACATGGAAATGCTAGGGCACTACCTTGGCTGGGCACATACCCAAACATAGGGCATGCTTTTCAACAGAGCTAAATGGTAAAGTAAATGATCAAATAAAAGCTCTGAAAAGATACAGCCAGACCTGATGCAAAAAGCGAGCATTGAAAAAAAAAACTGCATGCTGGATGAAATACGTGCAAAAAAATAGTAATGGGAGACAAGAAATGTGAACTCCTAAATATGGAGCACAATACTTCAGAAATTCTACTATTCTTTTACTTTAAGGAGTATCATTATTTATTTCACTCTTTGTTTTTTGTTTGGACTCCTTAAAACTGCAAATGTCATGTTCTATTTAAGACAGCTGTGCAGATTCCTACGGTTCACCCATATCAAGATTTAGTCTTATCCACATAAACGGTGATGCCTACTTCCCTGTGTTTTCTTCCCTGCATTTCTTTGCCAGCATCAGTTTCTTTTCACCTTTGGGTATGAGGTGATTTTCCTTCACTCAGCCAGCTAGCTTTTCCACATCCACAGATCACTTTCAAATGTTAAAACGTAGCGCTCTCACCTTGTGTAAACAAACAGCGTTCCCTCCACATCCGTCTTCTCCTGAACAAAAAGACATCAAAAGAAGTTGAAGACAGGGTTTGCCAAACCCAAGCAAGCCCCTTTTTTTCCTTTCTTTAACCAACCCTGAGAGCATCACACTTCCCAGCAAAGCCATGAAACAAGCCCCACAGCCCCATGGGATGGTGGCAAGTGAGCAGGGTTTGTGGGGCCAGTTTTGTGAGGAGTTGTGGATGGGATAAAGGCTGGACAATGTAGGAGGTGTGGATGGGATACAGGCTGGACGATGTATGATTGAACAGCGGGGCTGCTCTGCTGCCAGCCCCCAGGAGCAGCCAGCTGAGGGCACAGCACGTGTGTGGCAGCCAGCACCCAGCACCAACAGGTGCTGACCACCCCTGGAGGCACCCATTAAGGCCCCCAGCACCATTCCCCATCAGCAGGGCTTTTAACACACACACAGCCCCCTGGGGCACCCCGGGGTCCCTCCAGGACCCCTCACACCCCAACATGGCGGCCACCCCCTCACCCCCCCATGGCTGCGAGAGGGGCGGGGCCTCCCCACAGTGGGCGTGGCCTCCCCTCGCCCCGCCCCTCGCCCCCCGGGGCTTGGGGTCCGGGGGGGGGGGGCTGTCCCCCGACGTACCCACTCGTTGGCGCGGTGCCCGAAGGTGTAGAGCGCCACCTGGCTGGCCACGTCCACGATGCTGCTGATGTAGGGGTCGTGCTGCCGCAGCGCCGCCAGGCTGATGTCCAGCCCCTTGCCCAGCAGGGCGGCCCCGGACACCGCCGCCGCCATCTTAACCCCCTGACAACAACACAGGGTTGCTGGGAGGCGCAGCTAATCCAGCGCCGAGGGGAGGGAGCGGAGCGGAGCTGCCTTCGCCCTCCTCCTCCTCCTCCTCCTCCTCCTCCTCCTCCCGCCCCGCCCCGCCGCAATCGAGCGCCGAGCGCCTCGATTCGACGCGTTAGCCTGTGGGGGGAACACCTTTTAATAAATATATCTATTTACACACATATACATGTAACACAAGCACAGGGAAGCGTAAACAAGTGCGCCCCGGCACGGAGCTGCACAAGCTGCAGAGGAACAGATGGACAAGACCACGGGTCTAGGCACCATATTTTCCTGTCACACGTACACATTTACCATCAGTCTATCGATGCCAAGAGTTTACAGCGGGTATATCAGCTTCGTGTGGCGTGCAGATACACTTGATACTTACATTTATACATAAAGGACTTGCTTAAGAGTCCAGCCTGAACCCAGTGTGACAGGAAATATTATTTCACCACACGACCCATGTAGCACTTACGGAAGGAGTTACCACCGTGTGTATGTGGAAGCAGCAGGGCAACATATTTCCCTCAGAGATGGCATAGCCTGAAGTACTAAAGGCCAAGGTAGCGGATGCTGTTTTGCTTGTTTGCAGTATCCCATACGTGGCATTTTTAAAAGGGCACTTTTGCACTCTAGGCCAGATAGAGGTTGTGGGATACAGCAAGTGAGCCCTGGCATCAGCTCCAAGAGCAACTGGGCCAGCCCAGATGTAAACACATAAATAGTGTGAAAGTGGGGACAGAAGAGAACTGAGAGGCAGCAAGTTGGGAATTCACAGTACATAACGTAGGGATAGCGTGTCTCTTGAGTAGAGTCAGGAGTGGACATGTTCTCAGAGAGGACATGGAGAAAATGTTGTTCTCTGGGACCCAGGAGAGAATGCAGAGGTTTTGCTGCAGCCCAAAAGGCTGCTGAAAATTGTCTTCATAAGAATAAGGACCTACAGCTCACCTTACAAGTATATAGTGGGAGAAGAAAGCTCCTAACATACCCTCTTATAATAAGGTCTCACTCCTAGCTTGCCTTTTCTAAAGCCACGTTGTTTCAGCTGGGCCTCTAATGAAACACAGCTTTGGAGTTTGGAAGTTTTTAGGTGGGTTTGGTATACTTCTGGCAAGAAAAAGTCTCTCACAGTTCCATTGCAAAGCTCCAGCTGGCTTATCCTGTACCAGCAATGAAAATACATAGGCTTATGGTAGACAAGGGAAACTGTTGTCCTTGGTCTGGAAATGGACAGGGTAGGATGGCAAAAAGAGAAAAATATGTAAGTGGGGAAGATAATTCACATTGATCAAGTAGTGTACAGATGCAAATTTTTATTTGTTATTTTTTTCTTATTAAATAGTCGTCTGTTACCAGTTTCCAGGCACTCATAACCACATTCCTCTTCATGTGAGCAAGAGAGCCTGACTGGGTCAAGTGCATCTCCTATGCCCTTCTCTTGACATACGAAGATTGCAGATGGTTCTGTTTCCTTGAACTCTGGGGATAAAACAAAGCAAAACAAAGCAAAACAAACACCTGTGAAGTTAAATATCTTGAAGTAAGCCTGACAAAAATTTTAGCTGTTTCCAGTATCCAGCTTGTGGCTTCTTTGGTACTGCCTTCCACCTGGATTACTTTCTGACATAGCTGGGCAGACAGCTCCCCAGCCCTGTGTTTTTAGTCAGCAAACCTATCAAGCTTCTGATCATGCCTTTGTGTATTTTGTTGCACCGTGTGGTCCCTTCTACTGGTTCCAACTGCTTTACTGTGTAAATGAGCCATAATTACTCCTTTTATTTTGCCTGAAGTAAAGGTAATTAATAAAACCATTAGTTCTGGCATGCGTTATGGTATCACTTGATAGGGGACTTAAAAAAGTTCAAATGAAACAAAATCTTGTTAAATAGAGAAAGATTGTGAATTCTCACTGCATCTAAAGCTAAGGACTTTTTAGCAAAAATGTCACAGGTTGAAAAGGTTGATTCTTTAAGCTGTAGTCATTTGCTTACAGTCAGTAATTCAGTAGTCCATAATAACTATCAAATCAAGTTAGAATGATTTTGCTGTAAGTTGTTTATGAAACAAAGTCATTTTCTAGCTTTGAAAATGTCATAATTTCATGAAGTATATAATTAGAGTGTCACATTTTTGTTTCCCACCCACCTGGATAGTACTCAGTTAAAACAAACAAACAAAAAACTTTGGTTTTGCCACGGTATAAAAGGGCTTTTGCGTAGGTAATATCCAAACAATTTTTAAGGCAAAAGCCACACAGCATGCTGTTCTTAAGGTCACTTTTAAGGATAAACATTAATATGTTTAGGTCAAACCTTTTTGCAATGATTTTTCAAATAGACTTTAAGCCTTTGCTTAAGGATCTATGCAACTGTAAGCACTAAGGCTTGCTTCCTACAGCGAATTATCGACATTGAGGGTGTGATTTCCCACGACTATCTTTGGTGGCACTGCTGGGCATACACCACCCCTGTCCCAGGTCCCAGCCATTCATTCCTGCTATTCTGGCACCTCCGTGTGGTACTGGCTTGAGTGTGTTTGTGGCCACAGCGTGAACCAGTCAGACCGGGGAAGTGAACTGATTGAAAAACAAGCCTTCATGCTGCTGCTGTGATCACAGCCTCGACTGACCGCTTTCCTGTCTGATCACATTCAGGCCTTCCTCTGAGCAGCAATTTTTAAAATAAACAGCAGGACATACTTGAGAAAATGTACTGTTGAGCACCTCATTTGCTCCACTTCCTCATCTCTAGCCCCGTTGGAGTTGTTATTGCACAGTAGTTGCCTTTTCCTTTTTATTCCTTCCCCAAGGCTGCTGTAATTTTTTCTCACTGTCTGGCAGCAACCCTGCTGCCCCCATGCTGGTGAGAAGGGTGCTAGAGGCAGTGTTGGTAGGCTCCTCTTCAGCATCAAGGACCACCTGAGGATCTTCCAGTGGATCTTCTTCGTACGGTGCTTTACAGCACGCTGTCTTGCTGGGAAAAGCAGGTGGCTCTTGTGGACACAGGCTGATCCCACAGCACTTGCTCACCCATGCTCCACGTACTGCTGGGGATGTGCTTGCGGCTCGCAGCTCCAGGTACCCCTCACACCTCGAAACCAGTGTCCCTGTGGTTCACACTGGAGGCTGTCTGCACCTCTTCCCAGGCACAATAGAAAGGTACGGTCTTTTTACCTGGCATATATTACAGGCTCTCAGAAGCTAGCTCTTGAACGCTCCCCTCATGCTCAAGGGTTGAAATTTTTGGTTGTATTTTTAGACCACTTCTTAACTCCAAACCTAAATGGTTAAAGCAATTTGAGTCTTTTTGTTAGCAACATATTACTTCTTAAAAGTTCCTTAATGAGCATAGGGTGTGATTATGTAGTTTCATCTGGTGCAGTTATTCAAAAAATCCATCTCTAGATTAAAACTAAATCTGGTTACTTTCATTCAGATTCAAAACAACTCTCCCTCTGCCCCCAAATAAACCCCGGCACATGTAAGCTATTAGCATGCACATCTGTGTTTGTAAGATTGATCCCTGGTGAAGTTTATGAGACCATCTTGAAATTTTCTGCAAAATGTTAGTCTACAGAAAAATGGGATCATATTCTTTGGCATTGTTGGTTTTGAAGTTTTGATATTATACATACTGTGCATGAAATAATTACCTATCACTTACTACAATTTTCAGTAGAAGGTTGGCTTCTTTTTTCTATGAAACTATGTTTTTACCAAAAAGCCTGTTTATTTCTTTGACTACGTTATTATTTTGCTAAGTTATTCTGTTACCTTATTGCCGTCCTGATAATCTGATTTTATCCATCAACTTCATTCTTTACACTGTTGATTGACCAAAATACCAATGAGGATAAAGCACACCTATTACACCCCATAGGTTAATAAGTTGTAACAGTATTCATATCTTACCTAAGAAAATACCTTTCCAACCACATCTTTGTGGTAATCACCATTTAATTTGGCAGAATCAGACACCTGTAGCTCTAAAAGTGTTATTTTCCAACCAGCTACAGAGAAGATGGTGTCATTTAATTAATTCCTAATATGAAAAGTTCCATTAGGTAATTACATTAAGCCAAGACCTCATTTTTACACCTCACCTGGCATAGGAGCTCTTGCCATATTAAAGAAATGGAGGCAGCACAAGGATATGCTTGTGTTGCTGCTGCTAGGAAGCTGGTAGTAAGCCTGAAGGAGTACTGGGGCTGGTCAGCAAGTTTATGAGAAGGGGAATGTGTCCTTAGCACCCAAGTATCTTTTTGTGAAAGTGTGCTGTGCATTCAAATCAGCTTTTTTGAGTTAACTGTTGAAAACAGAAGCTCTGAATTGCTATTACACATTTATAGTAGTATAGTATATATGCTGCTACATACATATATATCTAGCAGCAACAGCTGCTATACACGGAGCTGTTGCAGTATTACTTCATGGAGGGAAAATTATATTATTGTATTGTTGACTGGCAGAAATGTTTATATATTTTTCATGTTAATGAAGAATGTTGGTGCTTATTAAGAATTCCAATAAAGGATTTTGTTGCTTTTTTTAGAAGTAGTATGGGTGAATGAAGATAGTCAGTATTATAACAAATCTGTTCTAGCTCTCTAGAAGCCAATACAAATGGTTTTATAATCATGGATCCTTAAAGCTAAAATATTGAGCAGTAAGATAAGTTTTCTGCTTTGAGTATCCCTCATAGATTTCTGTGGATTTGGTAGCTGCTTGTGGTACTGATGCTACTAAAGATCTGCTCCTGCAGGTGGTAAGAGACTGTAAATGTTCCCTAAATGTATTTTCTGTATTTAAAATTAGGCTTAATACCTATTGTACATGTTTCATAATATGAGATCACCTAACCTATAACAGTGTGATTTTTCTACTTTGTCTAACCGTTTGGGTGATCACTTTTATTTGGCTGGCATACGTAAATGAGATGTTTTAAAGTAGGCTTCCTTTCAAATTGAATTTTTTTTTTTTTCTTTCATTAGGCAAGATCTACAATTACCTCTATGCTTTAAATGCAGCTACTTGCCTCTTAAAGTTAAGAATGTTTCACTGTGGTTTTATTTTTCCATTTTGATTGTTATTTGTGTTGATCTGGGGTTGTGGATATGGGAAGAAAGGCCTGTGTAGAAAAAGGGATTCACGTTTGTGTAACTATACCAGAGGATAAAACTTGGTAACGTTTGAAGTGTTTCTCTTGGAAACAATGAATGCAATCTATCCAGTTTTTTAGGAGGGATGGATCTGGGCAAAGGCAGCTTCCAGCAGGCATCCAATAGAAGATTTAAGCACTTTGAATGAGATTTTTGAAGTGGAAACTAAAGGTATTAGTGCCACAAAACTCCAGTGGGTATCTGAGTCTGGGCTTATTACACTTGTGTGAATTTGTTTCCCCTGGTGAATTCTGAGAGCTGTGAAGGTGTTTGGCAGTCCTTCTTCTACAATCTGGTTTTGTCATTTTCTAGTGACGCTGTGCTATGTCTTCTGTCAGATTGAATTTAGAGGCATATTACCTTGTGTGGCAGAAATGTGAACTAGAGATTTCTCAACAGAAAACTTCCATAGGAGTAGCAAGACCGGGTTTATTTCTTCCTCTTATTTTTCCTGCTGGTTTGTGCAAATGTCGATTTTATTATCATCCCAAATTAATCCTACAGCGTTCAGTTGAATTTGCTTGGTGGCATATACAGGAATTGCTGCGTCACTTAAATTGTAGTAAACCTAACAAGCCCAAAAGAGACTGAGGACGCCTCTGTTAGACTTCTCTCTCCTAACTCTCAGCCTTGCATCGTAAGGGAGATTGTCCCTTGACCAGCTTTCGGGCTGGACGGCCCCCAGCACGTCCTGGTGCCTGGGGCTGTTCCTCCCCAGGGGCAGGGCTCTGTGCTTCTCCTCGTGAGACTTGATGAGCTTTTGTCGGCCCACTTCTCCAGCCTGTTGAGGTCCCTCTGGGTGGCAACACGGCCTTCTTCTCCTCAGCTGCTCCTCACAGTTTTGACATCTGGAGGTGCACTTTGCCCCATTATGCAGGTCATTAACGAAGATGTTAAACACCTGTTAGACCATTAGAAAACACATTTGGTCCTTGTTCTGATTAATAGGATTTTTCTTCCTCTTTTGATGGAAAAACCAGAACATTTGTTCCTGAGTCTGAAAGAATCTTAGTCCTGAGCACAAAAGAGGGGGGGGAAAGGAAAAGTGAAGGGGTGGGAGGGAGGGGAAGTGTATGAGACAGATTAGCAAACTGGATTGTAAAGGAGAGAGCAGGATTAGAGGTAGAGCTGAGGTGGAGTGGACAGCAGGACTAGTGTGGGGGCAACAGTGCAGGAGGCTTGTGGCAGGGGGGAGACAAATGAGGAAGGAAATGCAAAGGACAGAGTTGGTAAAGATGTTGGGTTAAAAATAAATAAAAAAAAAAAAGGTAGGTTTAACGCTGAGTAGAGTAAGAGGGTTTTGGGGTCTAGATGGAATTAAATGCTGAGCACAAGGATGGGTAAACAATGTGTTGGCACTGCTGGAAGCTGCCCTTCTGCCATGACCATTTTTTAGGTCACTTTAATCACTGCTTGTGATATGACCTAGTTGGAAGCTGTTGCTGTTACAGAACAGGATGTATGGAGAGTCTCCTCGCTCCGAGCTGAGCAACCAGGAGACAGCTATCGCATCACGTATGTTTCTGTCTCTTTGTCTCTGAGTAGTTTCTGAGGGATACAAAAAAGGCATTTTCTCTGCTGGCTTGAGGAGGAGACATAATTGTAGGAGGAGTTGGATCATTGAGAGAAATGTTGTAGTGATGACTGGGGGAGCATGTCAAAGGATAAAACCTGCTAGAAGGCCTTTCTGTCCTTCCTGCTACTTGGCAACACTAGCCACAAGATGTAGAAGCCCCCTGCACGATGCCAGGAGACAGTTCTGCATTTTTCAAATGTCATAGGGTCATTAATTCCAACTGATAAATAGCAGTTATATTATGTCCTAAAAGTAGCTGTGTATCAATTCAGACTGGAATTTGAAATGTGATTAAGGATGTAAGGGGAGAAAACGGTGAAAGATGCTATGTTTAACATCATATCCTGGTCTATTACTTTTTGCAAAAATATATAAACCAAGTTGTTTTGTCTGAGTTTTAATTAGTATAATTCCTGTTTTTAATCAAAAAAAGGTGTGGGGGTAGGGGCGTTAATTTTACCTGTCCTTAAAGCACATCAAGTAATGATACAAAGATTTTCTCAAGTTTGGTTCCTTCTAGGACTTAAATATATTCATTAAGTCCACAAATGATGACTCCAACTTCATTTAATGTAACTGTGTAAGATGGGTTGGCTTATGGGTTTCTCTTTTCACATTGCAAATCCTTCTTGCTATGTTAGAATTATAATTGCGTTAAGTTTGTGGTTTCGTTGATTCTCAGGTGTCCTAAGGCGCTGAGGAATATTATCTCTGTTCTGAGATGAACTGAGACAACTCTTCCGTTGTCTCTTAGAAAAGCTTCCCTGTGACCTGATGGCAACACTCATGCTAATATGGTCCGGGATATGGTTGGCCTTCTTCACAGCAAGGTCCTGCTGCTTGCCTACGTTCACCTTGTTGTCTACCAGGATCTTCTGGTCTTTTCCTGCAGAACTGCTTCCTGGGCTCTTGTTCCATCCCAGAGGCAGGATTTTGCATTTGCCACTGCTGAGCTGTGGCTCACGTGGTTCCTGTCAGCCGGTTTCTCCAGCCTGATGCAGTGCTTCTGAACAGCAGCTCTGCCTTCCAGCACAGACTGCTCCCCCAGTTTGGCATCCTCCACAAGGTAGCTGAGAGTGCACTCTCTGATAAACCTGATTCTTAATAAATGTGTTACACATTATTGGCCTCGATTTCAGTGCCTTAGGGAAATGTGCTACTAGTTTCCCTGCTGCGCTGAGCTGTAGGTCCATATTTTTATTAGTGCTCCTTTGGCCTCCACTTTGCTTATAGAAGTCTTCTTGCCCTTCACCTCTCCCACTGTTTCCAGCTGCCTCTAAGCATTGGCTTTCCTGACTTCATCCTTGAATTCTTGAGCATGACCGTATATTCCTCTTGTACACCCTATTCCTGTGCCTCTACCTTCTGTGCTTCCATGCTTCTACTTTCTGCATGCTTCCTGTTTTTCCCCCTTCCTCATTTGAGCAGAGTCATGGTTCCCTTGTTCATCCATGCAGTTGCCTGCAGGATCCTGCCCATCAGATTGGTAAGCAAGCTGAAATTTCTTCTGAGATCCAGAGCTGTGATTCCACTGCGTCCCTTGCTTACTTGTTGAGGATTTCAGACTGCAGAATATAATTTTTGCTGCAGCCCAGACTGTCCTCAACCTTCGTTCTTTCATGAGTATTCATTGTTTTTCATGAGGCTGAATGCTTGTCCTAGTCATCTCATTGATAATCTGCATCAGGAAATTGTCGTCAGGATCTTCATGTGATTATTCATGAGAAGGCTTTCATTTCATGAAATGTATAGCTCCAAATTACAGATTAAAGAAGTTTGAATAAGTCTGTGAAGCTACTGGGTAATTAGCCAGACCGAACTGTTTAAAGTTCTCCCACTCTTTATATTAATAGGAGCCACAATATTCCCATGCTGGCTATGAGGGGAAAAATCGATATCAGCAAATGTACATTCATATTGATTTATCTTCCCTTTTGGTTTTCTAATTTAGTAAAGGCTACTAATGCAGCATTACATAAAGATCCTCAGGAGAGTAAAAAGGCTAATAAGATCAGGTATTGCTGTTAGTTCTGTGGAAGTGAACTGACTTTACTGCTCATGTCAACGGCTGAGTTACCCAACGAAGAAGTAACTTAGCACCTGCTTTTGAGTCATGTATCAGTGGGCATTATTCCAGGCAAGTGGACTACAAGGAGCCATCCAAAAGGTGACTTTCTGGAGTGCAGGCCCAGCATCCCGTTAGGATATGGGCCTTAGAGAAGAGAGGCCCAAGGAATCAAACACTAAGATATTTTTTTTCATTCTAGCAAATGTTGTACAACTATATAAATATCCTATTATACACATCTGTTCAGAGCAGTTAGTAACCTTCTTTCAGCTAGATTAGAAATGTTTCTCTGGCCATGTGCTAGTTCTTATGCAAATATTTGTGTGCTTTTCAAGATATTTTTTCATGCATTGTATGAGGAAAAAGGAATGCATTATGAAAACGATCAGTTTGCTTTGCTTGTTCATTGTAAACAAACCAAAGAAAAGCAAATGAAGAAGGGATTTGATATTTTGAGTTGAAAAATTAAGTTTGAGTCTCCCTGAACTCTAGAAAGTTGTTTTGTGGGGAAAAATGTCAACTATACACATATGTATTATATACTTACAGATAAAAATTAGGACATGCTATAGTGCAGACTAGCACATGTTTAAAAGTATGTAAAGCTTCAGGAAAAAAAGCTTCTTAAATTTACAAAGTGTGTACTTAGCACAGTCATATCAGTCTTGTAATGCTATTTCTTGTGCTCAATACTAAATTTCCAGGTATTCAACACTATAACTGAAATATACTCATTTTAATGTTAAAAACACTGAAAGTATATCAAGTTATAGAAGTGAAACAGTATTCACTGTATTACTACTGTACATCATCTATATACACATTCACAATTGGAAGTATTTCCATTTTTATTTTTTATCCCTCTTTGAAGATAGGACATTCATAAGGGTACTGTTGAAAAGTAGGACATTTTCTTATCCTACCAAAGGACAAGGAAAACAGCAGATTACTGAAAAATATGACTGAATTAATTAGGTCATAAAGGCCCAGGCTCATAGAGATATTTAATGTCCCAGAAGAACAGCTGATAATCTGCAAGTGACAAGTCACATTTTCAGGATGACTGTGTAAGTTGAGTTCTGTTTCCCAAACCCTGCATTCCATTTTTTTTTCCAATGTTTAATGAACTTGTCCATCATGATGCCATTCCAAAGTGAGAAACCTTCATCTGCTAGAAATATAAAGGCAAGAAAGGTCTTTGTCACACTAAGCTTGATGGAGAATTCACTGTTGTTACTCGGTTTCATTAGAGGATCACGAAGATCTTAGTTATGGAGAAGGATGACATTTTGATTTGCAGTATCAGAGGCTAGGGTGGCTATCTCCAAACAACCATGTCATAGTTAAAAATAATTGGATACAGACTGCTTTTGCCTGGTCATCCATCAACAGAGACTGTGATGTGATGCCTGCCTGGAGCTATACTAACACTACCTTGGTTCTGTGTGGAGATGCATCTTTTTTGTAGGGGCAGAGATTTTGCTGGAAATATGACCTTTTTGCTCAGTCCTTTGGTTCTAAAGGCAGAGAAGATAAATCAGTATCACAGAAGAAAGGGATTCCTCTGGCCCTGTCAGAAAGTAGTACTTGAACATAATTTAAATATTGTGAGACATAACTCCATGGAAACAGAATTACAAGGTTACTCAGCCAGGCTTAATTCTTGTTTCTTTCATAGAGTCTTTTGGATGTAATTTTCTTGGTATGCATCTCCTAAAACATGCATGCTTTCACCACCCCTAAATTAAAATATATGGAAGGCTATTGCAGCATAGTTTATTAAAATAGCTGAAACACTTCTATTCATAGCACCTATTTTGCCATTTGGAAAACAGGAGTAACTGTTAATAAGTGTAGGTGATTACTCTGTTATGTCAGTCCTAAAGAGAAAACAGGGATAGCACCTGTGCAGAATTTGAGTTATTCTCTTTTGAGCAGAGGAATGGTAGAGATCTGCTGCTGTTTTAGGCTTGCTTCTTAGGTCAGTGACTCTTGGTCTGGGATACATGCCCCATATATTGCTCTTCTTTCATCCTCAGCATATGGAAACCACAACTCTTGTCAAATTAAAATTATATTAAAAAATAAGTTGTATATACGACTGAAGGCCTTGAAATCTGGGCTATTCTGCTTGTTAGATTGGAAGTTCTAGCTCTGAAGCACGTATTACCCATTCTTGCTGGGAGTTTCTAGTATATGAATTTTTGAACGTTGCAGGAAAAAGCACTTTTCAGCCTTCCCTTAGAAATGACTGATTTTTTTTTTTCTACCCTAGAAACTTGCAGAATAAATTCAACCTGAGAAATTTAAATCCAGACGTTTAAAACTTTGCTATCAAAATCTAAAATGAGTGTCTTAAGGTAGTGTTGCCTTCTACTTTTGTTGTGTAGAATTGGCTTATTTTTGAATGAGAATCGAATTATAGGGAGACGCTTTTATGCACTCATCTAAGGTATTACCAAAGTACGAGTATGGATTTTAGTTCTTTTACTACAAGATCTAAAATAATTTCACAAAGATTCTCAGTGAGATGCAGAAATATTACATTCATTTTATTATTTTTTTTTTTTTAAAGTAGGAAAAGAGACACAATTGGTCAATATGAGCGAAGAGGCAAGATAGCTTGGAGGTTGGAGATGAAACAATTTTCCCTTTCTTCCCTGTTAACCTGTGAACTTGCAGTGGTTCCTTCTCAAAGGATCTCCAGAAAAACTTGGTAGTTTCCTATCTGTTTAGGGCTGCTGCATTAGTCACTGAAGTAAATGTGGCTTTGACTTCAGAAAGTTTTGAATTAGGACTCTTACAGTTGCAATATCTTGCTTAGTGACAAGAACCTATGTTGTTTTTTTGTTTTTTTTTTTTTTTTCTCTCCTTAATGTTCCTTTCTAGGTAGTGCTGTTTATGGCCTGCCCAGGAGCCTTGCCAGTGTATCTACAAGTAGTTTAGGATACTGAACTTCTAACATTTTGGCTGGTTAGTACAAGCCCATGAACACCTGTGATGCTTTTTTTGGTCTGGAAAAGCATTTGTCAACACACAGAGTACCTTAAAAATAGTTCTGGGTGTTCCCTAATAGAGGATGCATATGGTGCTCTTTCTTTGATTGGAATCCAATGACTGTATGGTAAAGTTATCAGAGAAAAATCTATATGGAGAGAATCTTTAATGTATTTTGGCCATAGACCTGCATCTTTTAGAAATATTTTTTTAGAAAACAAAACTTGATACTGTTTACCTTTTGCTTTTCTCTCTTATTACAATGATCAGTGCCATTATTCATTTATAATCACTTCTACCTCTTATTTCTTATGTGCTTCTTCATTCCTTGCAGCTTGGTGAAGTTAGTTAACCTCTCTGCAGACACGGATTTGCCTATGTTGGTGAAATACCTCCTAAGAGACTTAAAACATTATCTGTCTGGACATTTTTCTGCTGGTGTTAAATTAACAAGGAAAACTTCCAAGATATTTTCACGATTCAGAAAGGCAGTATTTCACAGAAAAAATAAGCTTTATTGCAAGTATACAACACAGCTTCCCTCACTGAGCTGTTAGTGAATTATTGGAATTTGTGGGGATGCTGTTTTTTTCCAACTCATCCTTAGGTGTCTCCTGAGATTTTTAGGATGTATGTTACTTTGCTGAAAAATCTATTTTTCTGATCATCACTTTTCTAATCTGAGGAAGAGAGACCTACCTGCATGGAGCTTTCCCCTGTCACTGTTTATCCAAATAGCTGGGGAAAGGAATGCAGAGCACAGCAGAGAGAGAGAAGTTGACTTGGTTCAGTGTTACAAGAGGCTGAAAAGCTTGGGGGTGTACCTAGGCAGAGATGCAGTTAGAGAGGAGACATTGAGTGGTTCTTGTTCCCATTTCTGCACGTTTCAATATTAAAATTACCCTGCAGCGAGCAGTCTGTGTTTCCCAGCTTATCCCAGAGGATACCAGCTTCCACTGTGCCTCACAGAGGGAGGAGAAAGGTGCAGAGATGGTGGCCCAAACATCCTCAGTGCCTCTGTGCGCTGGCTGGGGAGGAGAGGGTGGAGGACATGGCAGTAGCTAAGTCAAGGTGTGTCTTGAAACCATTATTTAAGGAAGAAGTTCTCCTTTCTTCAGGGTCCTTTGAATGTGTTTTGAACCCGGAAAGCTAAGTAGGGGTGAAAATGAAAGCTTAAGAAGAAAGTATACAGAAGATACAAACGTCATGGTACTTTAAATAGCGTCAAGTACTGAAGAAACACAAAAATAAAATACATTGAACATTCTTTCTTCTTTTTGGAAAGAGGAGGGATGTCTAGTACATCTCTTTTATTCAAATGCAGTGACTATATTGTAAGATATACTCTGGCTTATCCTCTGGAACTTCAGCAGTTTCCATGTGTTTGGTAAGCTACAAAACAAGAGGAGGTGTCTGTAGTAATGAAGGTCTTAAGTAATTCAGAGGTCATTGATCTTTCTCTGATTACTTAGCGGTAGTTGTCACTTGGGTATTAAGGATGACCACGCTCCACTGCCTCGCTGCTCTGTTTTTAATCGAGTAAATGATTCAGGAGTACCTTCTCTGTACTACTTGTAAGGAACTTCCATGTGTTGGTGCTTCGTAGGCCAAGATTATACCGAGTAAATTCGTGAGTACCCAGTATTTCCCCCCAGCATTTCCGCTTTTAACTCATGGTTCAGTTTGCTTGGCATTGCTTTTTGTTTGTTGCTGTTGTTAATTTTTTTTCCTGTTTGTTTGTTGTTGCTGTTTTTGTCTTTCTCCTTTCAGAGCTGAAGATGGCTTACTTAGGGGAACATGGAGTGGTTTTTTTTGTTGTTTTTTTTTATCCAATATTCTATGACACAGCTGTGCTGGAAGTGGTCCCCTCAGCCTATTCAGGAATCACATGTAACATTCAGAATAAAAAATTATAATATTCAAAATAATGTTCAGAATAAAAATAAATTTAGAATAAAAATTTAGTCCCACCCTTTTTACCTGTGTGATTTCCCATGGGAGATGATAATTTGATTGGTGACGCGTTCATGATGTGAATTTTTATTTTTTCCATGTTCAGTTTTGCCAGCTGTGCAGACCATGACAGGCAAAACACAGTCTTTACTTTTGTCTGAAAGAAGCTGAATTAGTCTTTGGCACTAGTTCTAATTGTTTTAGGTTACAAAACAACTCTTTTCCCTTCTTTTAACCCTATACAAAGGATGGGGCTGCTAGTGTTGCAAAATAATTGAGTCAGAGCCTGTTGCAATCGAAAGATGATTAGTTTCTTGTGTTTATGTGTGCTCTGATGTGAATTAAACCAATCTATTATGTCTGCTTTGTGTTTTTAGGGATGCACGATTTTTATGTGAAACTTGGAAAAGCAGGCACAGTTCACTGATGTTTATTAGTGACCTTGTCTTGTCCTCTGAATTATGGACAGTCTGCTTTGAACAGGGGGAAATGCTACTAGCGGTCATCATGTGGATGTTCGTTTTTTTTGGTAGATGTTTAACCTCTCAAAGGCTCTGCTGCAGTTATAGACCTCAAAAAAAAAAAAAGAGAGAAACTGAGTTATGGGTGTTTAAAGCTGAAATATTTATAGAAGCAGTTTTTATTTAAAAATAGCGTTTGTGCCTGAGAAGATCAGATGTACCACTTCAGTATGAAAAACAAAACCAGATTTTCCTTGATATTATTAATAGAAATTGCATGAAATTTGATAATGTAACTTAGTTAAAAATATTTTCTTCTAGTCTAGGTTTTGGATTGTTTTTGTTGCTAAAGGATATATATATATAAGTACAGATACGTGATTCTTTTTAAACCGTTATAAAATCTGTATACGTTTTTGATTGTGTTTTACAGTTACAGATTAAAAAGACAAATTGTTCAAATTGTTGGCTTAGTGTTTACAAAAGAAGGAAATATGCGGAGTATCAGAACATACACCGTAGATATTAAATCTTTCAAATTAAAACATAGGGAAGTGATATTAGAAAAATAATATTGCTTACTATGGGCAGATGGCATTGCCATCTACCACCAATGAAGTGCTCTAAATTAAGAAGAAAATATGTCTTGGAAATAGATCAAAATTAAAAACTGCATTATTTAAGATAGAAAATTTCCTTGATTGCCTGTAGTTGTTTACATGGGCTTTCAATATTAAGGATAGATTTTGAGAATGGAAAATAACACGAGAAATCCTGAAGTCGTCATAGATTTGAAGTCACTACTTAAGTTGATTAATATTTTAAATGAATAATTGCTAAGCACTGAGGGACTGGCCCAATCCATTTTAAGATAGAACTCTAGGATCAAAAAGGTATCCAACTTTGGGTTGCTGTTCATGAGAGCCGATGTTCAGTAAGTGATGACAGGAACAAAGGTCCGAACTTTGGTATATTCTTCACATGCAGCAGATGTGACGAGCAAGGCTTATACTCCAACAGGAGTTTTTTCATTTTCCCACAATTATCCATTATTAATTTAGTTCAATCCAGATGTGTTGAGGCTTTGTAGCTACCCATGATTAGTGTGCTGCAATCCAGATGTGTATGAAGGCTTCATAGCATAAGGTGCTGCTGAGTCAGGATATTAGAAGTGCTTCCTGACTGAAGCAGTCAGATGCTGATGGGACTGAAGGAGTTGAAAAGAATCCGGTATTTCTCTTTCAAGGATCAGGCAAAGAACGTAACATACTGTGGTTGTTTCCAGTGCAATGAAAGAAACTCCTCATCCTTTGTGAAGTGTCAAATCATGATGGGAAGTAAAGTAGATGACTTGTTGTGAGTTCTGCTTTGGCTTTCCAAACACTGCCTTAGAGCATATTTTGGAGTATAGAAGGGAAGCGCCCTTGGAGCAAAGATCCACAGCCCCAAATAAAAAATTTAAATTGGAATCTGTTTTGAAGAAGGTTTTTGCTCCGCTCTCTTCAGTATTTGAAAATATTCCCAGTATTATGATAGTGTGCTCAGAAAAATTCAGAAGGAAAGAGTGTTTCTAAAACTTTAGGTACCAAGGATGGACACCAAAGCCTATCTGAATACAGAGAAATTCCTGTGTCAGGTTTCCTTAGAATGACAGAGCTCCTTGGCTCTGCAGCCCTATCCTCAAAAAGAGTGAGGCGCAGCGTTTTTGACTAGTCAAGAGAAGGCAGCATGCAACCATTAATATTATCTGATCACATCACACCATCTGGCCCCACCAGCTTGGAAATGATGGCCTGTATTCTGTAGTCACTGCTGACAGGAAACAGCAAATTAATTGGAATTACAACTGTGACTTACCTTTTACCCCTTACTCTTGAATCCCCGTGGTCTGCCATTCATTTTGTCTCTGAAAGACTTAATATTTCTAACAGGATTGTTTGATTAAGCGAGAAGAGAATATTTGTTGTATGCTGGAGCACTAAGTGTATAAAGAACAAAAATTAGTTAAATGCAGATTTTTTTTTTTTAAAAAAAAAACACAAAACAAAAAAACAAACACCCAAGTGTTTGTCTCTTTTTAAACTACGGAATTGAAGAAATGAATTACCCTCTTCTGTGAGGGTCCATTTAACATTTATTCTCAGAGGTAACTTATGGACACAGAGAGGAATGTTAGCAGATAAGAGTACTGCTAGGCAGCCACCTACTCATCTGTTCATTTCCTAACACATAATTGAACCGGTACCCTGGCTTTCTTTGAAAACACGTTTGATCTTACCATCGTACTTATGGTCTTATTATAAGCAATTTTTCCATGATCCCTGCAATTTAGTCTGGTTGAATCTGAACATAAAGAACAAGGTCTTATTCACTATCTTCATAGATGCTGTAAATTAATTAGCCAATGCCTTGCAATGCTTTAAGGAGTTAAAATACTATATAGGCATTATGATTTGGTTTTCCACTCTAGTGTGGTCCAGCTTTTTGTTTCTCTGCTTGCTGTATTACCTGGAATTGTACTCTTGGAAAATAAGCAGTTGAGACTTATTGATCAGGTAAGACTTCAAGTTGGATTTAGGGTGATACCAGGTGTAGTGAAGCTAGTGAGCAGGTTGCATTCTTCTCCTGGAATAAGTACTGAGCCAACAGACCTATATGCTTTGGTTTTCTCTGTGCTGCCTAATGTGCTACCTTTCAACTGTCCCAGACATCTGATAGCTCAATTTATGGTCATCCTAGATCTCACTGAACTTTTTAGTGAAGTTTAGAGGACCAGTCTGATTTCCTGTTTTCATAATTATATTTTGACTAAATTTTTGCAATAGCTAAAGAACTTCACAAGACATTTTCACTTCCAGTCTCAAAGTACCATGCGGTATTAATTCAAAAGGAAGCTTTAACTCAAGTGTCAGTTCTATCTTTATAACTAGTAAAATGATGCTAAACATCTTTTTTGCATGCTTTGAAGTTTTTTTGGATGCAAGGCATTGAGAATATTATTAGTGACTGTATATGATGCTACTGCAGTTGATGGGAATTTCATCTGCAAGAATGAGAAACCAACAACATGGGGAATCACGAGTATGTTCTTACTAGTGCCAGAACATCAGCTCAAGCTGATTGCTCCTTTGTGTCAGTCTTAGGGCAGAAGTGTGATTCATCACTTCCATTTTGCTGAATACTGAAATGCAGATGCATCTTCATGGGTTAGATTTTGCTTCCATTGATGACTAAAAAGGATCCTGATCTCATTTATAATAAAGTAAGCTGGGAGTCACTTGGTAGAACTGATAGACCTACATCAGTGTCATTTTGTGTGAGCTCTTGTCACACTTGACAGCTTCCCTGGAAATAGGTTTGCTCTTGGCAAGCATTTATTTAGTTCCATTGAAAAGTACATGCATTTCCAAGGGATTGGGGAACAAACGTGGATCCTGATTATTATTCTCCAATAAAATATTTGCAAAATAAATTAATTGAACATGTTTAAGCCAAGTGTTCTTCCTGTGTGAGAGTCCAGGCACAGTGTTGCTTTCAGTGAACAATCAGGCTTGACCACCAGCCTGCTTCCATCGTTGGAAGTCTCTTGGTGACTACCTTGTTTTGATGTGTTAGGCCAGTTAAGCTGCAGAAATCTAGCTTAAAAATAGTGGCATGGTTTAAAAGTGATTTTTGAAAACTAGAGTAGCACAGAAGAAAAAAAAAATGTTTATATATGGTTATAGACCTATTTCTGTAGAGCTATTTCTGGTAAACTGAAGTTATCTTATACCCTAGAGTAGCATAAAAGGGAAGATTGATGTAAGTAGACAGTCATTTCTGTCTGTGGTCAGGATGATCTTACTGCCACGTCTTTGGGTCACTAGGTCATACAGCATTTTTTCTTTAGTACTCTTTTTCTATCCACCGATTTTGAGAGCAAAATTTCCTTTCTAGCTTCTTCCTTCTTCAACTAATTGGTGTCTTTCACTTCTAGACATCAGTGAGGCTGCAAAGCAGCAGTACAGTAATGTGCTGCTAAATACAGATGTACAAACTGTGAAATCTGTCAGTCCATCCCTTGGGCACCAGTCTACGCCTGCTCATGTTAGAGCAACAGTCACATGTCTTATTAAATCAGGTACTCTTTGTGCATTCCGTGTACTGTGGATTTGCTCTGTTATAGACTGCGTAAGCTTCACTGTTGTGCTCGTGCTGATAAGTGCTCCTTCCTCAGGCTGCAGGGAAAACCAGCAGCCCCTGTTGTGCGTGGCAGATATTGCCATAAGCACTACAGACTTGAATGGAAGACAAATGGAATCAAAGGGACGTAGCAGTCCCGTAGCATTTAACTATTCATTTTCTATGTCCTCAAACTGTACCAGCCTGGAACGTGCAGGCGATGCTTTTCTTTTGGGATGGACAGACAGCACTGACTCATAGAAAGTTCAGAGCACTGATAACTCCATCTTCCTCCAAAGTTCAAGCTGTGTTTCTGCAGGAGATGGCAGCAGATGATACAGTAATTGTACAAGAGACTCTCCTAGGAGACTGAAAAGGAAGGGAAAAAAGAAAACAAACCACCAAACACACCCTATTTCTGCCCAACAGATGCTCAGTTAAATAACAGAACGATCAAGACTTCTGCATTATGATTACAGATGGAACTGAGATTTTGATGCTTTTGTTCCTTTGATGTAAGAGAAGCACCTTCCAGACTAAAGGAAGATAGTAAGGTCCAGCTGAAAGTGAATGAATGAACCTTGTTTCACTTGTTCTTGTTTCAGAATCACAACAAACCAATAGACACTTCGTACTGATCATGATAAAATAGCAGTGTCTCCTTTTTAAAAAAGGCAGTTTTACCACCTTCACTAAATAAAAAGAGAACAGTTCATGTTGGAAGGGGCCTTGGGAGGTCACCTACTCCAAGCTCCTTTCCAAAGAACCAGCCTGCTCAGGGTTTTATCCAGTTGTCTTTGAAAACTTTCAAGCATAGAGATGCTACAGCCCCTCTGAGAGTCCAGTGTCTGACAGTCCTCAGGGTGAAAAATAGTTTTCTTTCTGCTGGGTTGGACCATGTTGTGTCTTAGTTTATGACTGTTGTCGCTTGTGGCTAGTGTAAAGAGCCTGGCTCTGTGTTACTCTAGAAATCTAGAAAAAGAAACTAAGGAAATGGATAGGGAGGTTTCTTCAGGGCTTTTGTCATTCAGGAGTTAGGCCTGAAATTTTCATCTTGCTTTCACTTGGTCAATCTCCTTCTGAAGTTGGAAGACTCAGACTGCCTCATAAAAGCACAAGTGTATGGGATATAAAGGACATATGGAAAGGAAGCAATAGGAGAAAAAAGGGGGAATTTGACTTTTTTCCCTGCTTTCTTCACAACTTACTCCACGTGCAACTTGAAGCCAGACATTCCACGCACACTCCCTCCCCCTCCAATTTGTAAGAATGCAATAGTAAACTATAGACTATAGTGATACTTATCAGGTTATTGGCTTAATGCTCAAAAACATAAATCAGGATCAAGGTCTGATTTTTTTTTTTTTTTTTTTTTTTTACAAAAATGTAAAAATTTTTTTACACTCCTATTTCTTTTTGATTTAAAAAAATGTAGAAAGGGAAGGAGCATGGACTGGGAAGGAGAGATAAAGGCAAGGAATGAGGTAATGCATGTACAAGTGCATGCTATATATATGATTGGCACAATCTTTTTGTTCTCTTTTTCTATTTTTCTTATGAAAAAAGATCTTATTTTTTTTTTCCCCAAGGTCTAAAAGAAGAAATTAAATAAGGACTGAAAAATTCTATGGTGCTCTGAAAAAGGTTTTGTTATGAGTAATAGCTCCAGCAGCCATAGCTGTTCACGTAGCCTAATCTGAACCCTGCCTATTTTGATACTTTGCAGAATACCGTAGTCTTGATTAGCTGATGAGAAGGCAGTGGGTTTCACCCCATGTAAAACTCTGTTACTATTTAAGTTCCAGCAGAAAGTGGTCTTCCTCTACTTGTTGCTTACTCTCACAAGGAAAGCACTGCTCTTAGATAAAACTGCCTTCTTTTGTGCGTGTGTGTTAGGAACCTGGCCATTCTTGGTCTCATGCAGTTCTTGAGAAGCAACTCAAACTAGTGTACACATCTGATGGCATTATAAAATAACTGAACTCTGAACTATTTATATTAAGGAAATATAAATATTTCCTTCAGACCATGTGGAATTAGTGAGTGAGTGAAGATTTTAGAGAAGAGTTGTTTATTTGTTTCACTTCGTTTGTCTACATGTTTTAGTGAAGATGGGAAGAAACGAAAGAGGAGACATAAATAAACTCTTCTGCTTGCATGCTGGAAGGATCGTTTAAATAATAGTAGAACATTTTTCTCAGCTTCTAAAGTTACAGACTTTTTTTTTTTGAGAAACTGTAAACATAACAAACATCTCTTATGCTATGTTGATTCAAAACCTACCTAACTGTGTTATTCCCCAAATCAAATAATGCTCTCAACTTTGCTGCCTGGCAATCCACCTATTTTACTGCTTCTATTCCATTAGCGTTTCACCGGAGCTAGGGAAGCTTTGGAGGATATACATATACATATATATTCAGGAGACCACCCATTACACATTACTACAAGCATTTGGAATATACTGCAGCAGTCATGGCATTTATAAACAGTGATAGCCACACAATCGATGTAAAATTAAATCCATTTGAATAACTGTTCTGTGCAAGCCCAAATCCATGCTGTTGGGGAGGATTTAATTTATGCAGTGTTCAGGAACCTTTCCAGGATGTCTTTAATATCTCTCCAGCAAGATACACTTTAAAACACTTCGTTTTACACTTTCAGAACTTCTGTAATGCTTTAATAAAGTCCCACTAAATGAGCTTTTGGATGTCCTAGGAGAACAATTAGTTAAGATGAAACCATAATGAAATGTACAGTTATATAGCTGATGATTTAACCAATTCAATTAGGGTCTGTGTTGCATTTGCTTGTGGTGTTTTGATGATGATTTTTATGGAAATAGAGAGAGCTCTTCTGAGCAATCTATTGGAACTAATTTTGTTTTAAAGAATGGTTTGCAAAGAAAGGCTTTTGCTCACTTCAGTGCAAGGTTTAGGTAGTACTGAAATAACCCTGGACTGGCTATAGTCTGTAACCATACAATTCTGGAAAATGGGATTGAAATCTCACAGGGCTGCATATGGGAGATATCTTTAGCTTAGTGTACATGTGAATTGACCACCAAATTTTTATTCAGCTAAGTGTGATTACTGATCATTTAAACAGGTTGCAGTAGGAGATACCTATTTTAGACCAGGTTCAAGATTACATGAGTTAAAGGTGTCGCAGTTGAAACAGAGACTGATTGCTGGGTGAGTTATGATTGTCTCCATTTTGGAAAGAAACAATCTTGAGGGGGGAAAAAACAAAACAAAAACAAAAAATAAACACAGAAGGATACCACAAAGACTGCTGTATAATTGCATTCACTTACAAATTCAGACCTTCAGTATAGAATAGAAAGACCCATTGTGCAAAATAAATTGCTTGACATTGTATGTAAGGTCAATATCACAGTAATCGACTATACTAATGGACTAATCTAATCATTTTCCGTGTAGCTGATACATAAGACCATGCACATCTCCTACATAGACTATTTCATCTCATTAGTGACTACTGAAGATCCTCCAGAATTTTTCAGGATTTCCAAGTCTTACCTTCTGCGAGTTTGTCAACGACTTTCTATGTTTGACAAAGAAGATTTAGGAGTTCCAAAAATTTACTTTTGATGCTAAAAAGAAGGAACGTGGTGTTTTAGCCTGCACCTAAATCCCCCTTCCCTTCCCTCTCAGTTTATAACTCTTATACTTGGAATTGGTTGTACTGTCTAGATGCAATTTCTGCATTGCCTTCTTATTTTGACTTTGTGTGGTTTTCATTGTTTAATAATTAGATCCACAGTGATTTCAAAACACCAACATCCTGTAATCCTTCTAGTCACTGCGAAGTATTCCTCAACAGCTTGTGTAAATTTACTCTTTGAATAATCCACCCCTTCAAAAAAAAATAAGTCCTTCGTATTTGCCGTAGATCTTAGTTTATGTGTGGTACTTGGTTACAAAATACAAGATACAAAATACCCAGGAATACATAGTTTGTAGAACTACATTAGAAAGTGAAGAAAATATTAACATTCTAATCTTTGTTGTGTAAGTAATGACAATTATCTAAGATATCGTTCAAACTGTTGAGGGTCATTTTTTTTCTGGCCCAAGGGTAGGCTGATTGGATTAAAAGCACATCTCTTGTTTGTAGATACTGTTGTAGACATTATTAGGTCATTTCTTTTGTTTAACTGGTGAATTTAGGCTATTATTGATGGTAATTATTTTCCTTTCTCTCTCTAATTTTTTATTTTTAATAGCTAATAATGAACTGCTGAGTTTAAATCTTACTATCTGTATATATCCCAATCTGGATAGACCCAGTGTTTCTCTTTTACAAAGTAGAAGCAGTACAACACTCTTTGTTAAATTCAAGCTTTCCCCTTAAGCTTTTATGGCACAGTTACTAACTGACCTTTTCCATTTTTGAGGAGCAGGGATGACTTCTGTATCAAAATTCTGAGGAGCTGTTAGACCTGCCTTAGTCGCTAATTAGTGCTATGGCCAGATGTCTGTGATGACCATGGCATAATGAATCTAACCTTACAGAGTCATGAAAACTGTCACAAATTCTCAAATCTGAGAAATGCAATGCATTTACATTTTACTTGGGATAAATGTCTCCTGTTGTTTCAGTGTACTTAAGCATTTGTTTGCTGCTACACTTCAAATTGGTCCGTGAATTCATTAAATGCTACCCAGTAATCATTAAAGACTAATCACCTATTTACAATGATAAATGGCAAGTTCTTTCATTCCTGCAATTGGAATTAAAAAATCACCACTGCCAAAACCTACTGAAATCATCTGTATGGGTTACAGCTGAAAACTAAGATAGCTCACATGATTTGAATAAAATCCTACTTTTAGATATCCCACTTATTTTCTAGAACCTTCTGCAGTCTAGAAAATTAAAACCTGCCTAAAGATCCTCAATTTCTACTTATTTTCTACTTACCCCTCTTCTGTGTCTAATGAGAATTTATTCTAATTATTAGCAACTTTCCCATCCAGCTACCAATGTTTTTATTCTTTCCTTTATTCCCCCTTAGGTTTAGTAGTTTCTGTTGTTTACCACTACTAGGCCTTAGACCATACCAATATGCTGATAAACTTTCCTTTAAACATTTTGTTGTTGCTTGTTGACATTTTAATGTACATATAAAAGCTAATGACTAAAACTTCAATATGAAAGATATGGTTAGGTTTTCCAAGTTGCCTTTGAAAATCAATGTTTCTGACTACAAAACATCAAAAAATCCTGTGCATATGGCCCTGTTCCAGATTTTAAGAAATGAAATCATCTACAAATCTTGATCATAAACCTTCCTTTTCTCTTCCATCCCCGTGTGTGTGTATATATATATTATTATTTCTTTTTTTTTCTAGAGGAAATTCCCTGTTTTAGCTAGCTGGTAGTTTCAGAAGGTCTCCAGTTTCCTGATCGCACTTTGAAATACCCCTAGACAAGACTACCAATTGCTTGCATTCCAATTAAAATTAAGCCACTAAAACAAAATTGTCAGATAAATAATATTTTTAGAAATCCACACTCATAAATGTGAATGTGATTTTGAAAAAAGGAAGGTCAGTGTCTTTGGAAAGATTGCACTGAGTTCGTATCCCATCTATTTATACTGGTGATCAAAAAATCCCATCACTTTCAGTGCAAGAAAGTGCTGATTCTTCAGGGAAGCAATCTCTGTTAGTTGGTGGACGTGCAAAACCTTAAACCTGTGTGTGTGTGTGGGGCGGGGGGGGGAGGAATCATGTTCAGCAAGACAGTGGAGATCTCTGGTACTGTTTCTCTGAGCTGGCCCTTCAGATGTGAAATAATCACATTTGTATTGTAAGCCTTAACACTATTTCTGGGGATAAATACACTTCTTTTCTACTCTTGAATCGTTTACCTTCTTATTTTATAATAACAGGCACAACTGCCAAAATAGAGTAAACATATTGCAATTTTGGAGCCTGCATAACTTATGCAGGTCCAATGAAAACCCTAGATCATTTTAAAAGCACTGAGACTGCTGAAAAGAGCCTTTCAAATAATTTTGTAAAAAAAAAAGCAGCTCAATGCAGAGGTGTTATACATTCTTGTTTGTATTCATCCCATTCATTTCATATTCATTCCATAAAGCTTCTAGCCCCAGCTTTAAATATGAGCAAGACAGGAGCTCTTCCTTTTCACTTCAAGATGTTTTTATCCGCAACTTGTTTGGGCAATTTCTGTTCTGAAGATGGATGTGGCTTCTGATGCTGGATTTTGAAGAAGCTGTTGTGCCTAGTGTGCTCTATATATGGCTGGTTAAGAGGGAAGGAGTGCTGCATTGTACACAGAACAAAAAAAAATTCCTCATGTGTGGAATGGCCTGCTGCATGTGAACATCATGACTCTACAAATCATCTCTGACACTTTGTAACTTTAAATAGATATTTCTCAGAAATCTCTGTCTTGGTGCTTTATATGGCCCTTATTCTTATTGTTCTCAATTGCAGAACAATTCTCCTCCTAGCATTCTTGTGGGTCAGAGAACCAGTATCTCTGCTTCACAGCTGGCCTAAGGCCAAACGTGCATTGGATGGCTTCTCCAACCTAGGTGCAGGGGAAGTCCAAGAGCACAGATGCAGGCTGGTGTGAGACACCTTTGTGTCTGATCATTACTCTACCCATCCTACCTCTAAGTCTCTTGGTTGCCTTATCAGGCAAGGACTAAGATCATTCTCTTTGCATGTATACTGAAAGAAGTATTATTTCTTAATTTTTTAAGATCTCTCTCTCACGTGTATACCCGTCTTTGGGCTGGATGTGAGGGATGTGACTGATGAGGGCTAAGCGTGCTTCCCCTTCAGAAGGCCTTAAACCCTTTTTAGAGCATCAGTCCTCCAAAAGCAAAAGGAAAGCTGCTGACTTGCTTAGGCTGTGTGCTCTGCCTTTGGAGTCCTGGCCCCAAACACACCCAGTCAGAAAACTCGGGAATCAGAGGCCGTGCTGGGGAGGGCTGTTGTCTTCTCTGAAGTCTCTGAGCTGTTGCTCTGGCATCTAATTAAATCCTTTCTGCACTATTTCTAGGAAAAAATGGAAAGAAACAAATTTTAGGCCAATTGACTTTTCCCATTTTCTGCAGAGGAAAAAGCCTTGGGTTATCTCCGGTGAGAATTATTATTAAATGTGAATTTCAGTAATATGTTAAGAAAAATCTTACAAGCACCTTTTACTTCAAATGCCTCCTCTTTACCAAACCTGTTTTCATGAACTACTTCTTAGTGTACTTTGACAGTACCAATGCTTTAGGGGAAGGTATGATGTTTGCTGTTATGTCACCTGATTCTCCTTCAGTAGCAGGATCCATCTTAATCCTGAAATTTCGTTCTGCTTCTCCATATAGAAAATTATTTGCATCAGAAATGCTGAGTAAGGAAACCTCAGGTTGTAGTACAATTTTATTTATGCTGAAGAAATTAATGCTAGCTAATATTCTTGTTTCTTGTTCTATTTTTTTTCTGGATTTGATTTTTGGTAACTGGCCCAACTGTGTCCCATTGTGGGAGCTTGGCAGAGAGAGGGAGAAAGACTGGAGAAAAAGATTTGTAGGTGGCAGGGACAGCTTGTGTATGTGGCTGCATACGTATGTGAGCTGGCATAAGGCAAGGCTATGTGGATGTTAACTGTTTAACTAATGCAGTATATAAATCCTTAGCTAGCTGAGAATGTGACCTAAGGAGGGCAAAAATATATATGGATATATTTATATGTATTTACAAGTGCCCCACTGGTGTTTGATTTCTGTGCAAGAGTGATCAGCGTGAACTTGATTACTTCCCCAGAGATTATGTCCATGCAAGGGTGAATCATATAACTCTTGGTTGACTCATGGCTTGAAAAAAATGGAATTAGCACAATTCAAAATGGCAAGAATTCCTGTTCACAAGGAGAAAAATAAAATGTGTATTTACACAGCAAATTTAGATAGGGATGGATTTGCTGTCCTGTAATGGTGAAGGGAGGACTCTCTTTTTTTTTTTAACAAGAAAAAGGCAACCAGAATTGAAAATGAAATCCAATATATTGCTGTTCCACCTCTAGCTGTGATCTTGCCTGATCCTCTAAGTTAAACGGAGTAAGTGCATGTGACATTACGAGAGAAAAACTAGGCAATAGAGGACAGAGGATTTTAATTGCTTGCAGGAACTCTTCCTCCTCCGTCAGAAACAAAGCCGCGTCTCTATGTGCTGTCAATGGTAATGTGTTGTTGCCAAATTACCTTTTGGATACCATGTAAAGGAGAAGTTGTGATGGCCAGTGGTTATTAGGAACAGAAATGGCCTCTTTTTAGGACAAGTGCTTTGGCTGCATCCAGTTCTTGGTAAGTGCTTTCCACCTATTCCCGTTTCTCTTGTAGTTCCAAGTGGATGTGTGTTCTCGCCGCTTTGGCTAGCTGCGTTAGGCATTGCTGTTTTCTATTTTTTTTGAGTTTCATCTGCGAGACAGCTACTTTGAAGTGATGGGGCAAAAAGCTTCACAAAGAGATGGATATTTGATAAATCCCACTGAAGTCCAGTCGTAGGGAAGGTGCTAAGCTCGTTCTTAGGCAACTCTGTTGTAGAGGTATTGCCACCTTTGCGATGCTTGGAGAGAAACGCTCTGTTTCTCGTGTAGGTGGGAGAGGAGACCATGAACAGGGGGAGAACCCCAGTGTCAAGCTGCAGACAGGGTCCTGGGTGCTTGAAGGCTCTGAGAGCTGCTCCCTTGACCCAGAAGGCGATAGCCTGGGCCCTGCAGGTGATGTGACACCCCGGATGGTGACCCCTGGGGGACTTGGAGCGCACTTGGCTTTTTGGGCGGCGAGCCCTGCATCTCTCCTGAACGTGGCACCTCTGATCCCAGCCCCGTTGCCGCAATGGGCCGAGAAGTCCTCTTGGCTCCCTGCGGGGGCTCCAGGCGCGGCGATAGGGATAACGGAGCTCGCTTGGGTGCTTCCAGCGCGGCTTGTGCAAATCCTCCCCTGCTTAATCTCCTCCAACATCTGCGCATCCTCTGGGCATCTCCCCGTGCCCTCCCGCTGCCGCCTGCCGGGGGTCGCGCCGTCCTCGCAGCGGCGCCCGGCAGCGGGGCCGGGGGGGGGCGGTGTCGGTGTCGCCGCCGTGTCGCCGGGTGTCGCCGGGTGTCGCCGCGGCCCCGCTCCCCTCCGCTGTCCCCCGGCTCGCCCCGTGACGTCACGTCTGTGGCGGTGAGCGCGGGCTGCGCGCAATTTTGGGAAGGGGGTGGCGGTGTTTGGGGGGGGGGGGGGCGGTGGTGGTGGTGGCTGCCCGCAGCTGGAACATCTGGAAGCGTTCAGCGCGGCTGTCTGCCGGCGGGAGGCGGCGAGCAGGCAGCGGGGAGGGAGGGAGGGAGGGAGGGGAGGGGAGGGAGGCAGGCAGGGGGAGAGGGAGGGAGGGAGGGAGCGAGGGAGGGAGTAAGGGGCTGGGACTGTGCTCTCTTCCTCTGCAGAAACAGCTCCCTGCCAACACAACGCGCTCAGAATGGCTTTGAAGAGGAGGAGCAGCAGCGTTTGAACATCTCTCTTTTTTTTTTTTTTTTTTTTTTTCTCCCCTCCTCCTTTTCTTACTCTGGTAGTTGGTGGATTTTAAAAAGACATTTAACCCTCAGAGGCTTGTCCTGGATGCTTTCGGGTTTTCTTTTCTTTCTTTCCCCCCCCCTCGCCCCCCCCCCTCTCTCCCGTTTCCCCCCTTCCTGTTCTTTTTTTATGGTTTAACAGCCAGAGGTGCTGTGCTAAATTCTTGGAAGGGGCCCGGATGTACTGAGGATGCATTGCAATTTCACTAAAGGAGGCAGTAGTGGAAAGGATCAGTTTTTGGTGTTTGATGCAATAATGGGAATCAGGTAATAATAAAAGGGGAAATTCTGCAGCTCCATTCTTCCTTGAATTTTACCAAGCCGATTTTCGGAGGGATTAATCTGGACTCGTTTTTAAATGGTCAATGAAAACAAGAGGATGTACATTCCCGAAGAAAACCATCAAGGTAAGCCCGAGATCCATCCACCTCGGAGGCTCCAGCCGCCCATCTCTCCCCTTACCCTTTGTCCGTGATCTTTTTCGCTTCGGCCCCGTTCCCCCCGCCGGCGGCAGGCGCGGGGCGGGCAGAGGACAGCCCTCGCCCCCCGTCCCCCCGCGGCCCCTCGGGGGGCGGCCGTGTCACCGGGCCGAAGAAAAGTTGCTTCCAGGCTCCGCCGTCGTCTCCGGGAGGAGAGGGGCGAGCAGGGGCGGCGGTGAGCCGGGGCCGGAGGCGAAGTGCAGCCGCGGAGCCCCTCGCCCCGCCGCGCCGGGGGAAGGCGAACTCGGGGCGCAGCCGTCGGGGTCCGGCTTCCCGAGGAGCCCTTCCCTGCTCTCACGCCGCGTCTAATCCCTGGCCCGAAAGGGGAGGGGAAGGGGGAATTATCTCCTCGGCCGCATCCACCGGCACGTAGCGGCAGGATGGGGATGGGAGTTGGGCTCTGCTCGCCCGGCTCCGCTCAGCGCCGCCCGCATCATGGACCCCGACCCGCGCCGCCGCTCCTCGGCACCGTCGCCGGCTATTCCCCGTAGTACAACTTTGTTTGTCCAAACTCCGGGAGCCTCCCCGCCACCCTCCTCCGCCCAACCTCGACCTGCTGTTCCTGAAGTTATTTTTATCCCGCTAGCTACCTGCGTGCCCTCGCCCCCTCCCCTCTCCGCCAGCCCTGCCCGCACACCCACGGCGGTGTTGCGGAGCCGCCAGAGCCATCTCCTCCCCTCCCTCCAGACGGAATGGGGCGCCGGGCCCCCACCCCATCCCATCGAGCCCCCCTCATCCCATAGGGACCCCCCCCTCCGCGGCCAGCTGCCCCCTCGCCGCCCCCGGCCCTCCCCTCCAGGGCAGCCTCTCCCCGCCGCCGGGGCCACCTCGGCTGCCCGCGAACGAGACCGTGTCCCCCCCCCCAGTTAAATAGAGATTAAAACGAAAAACCCCATGCCCGGCACTCCCACCATAGCCGCTCTATGGCTAGGAGGTGGGAGGGGAAAGGAGGAAGCGGCCCCCGATGCAGAGTGCTCCTGCCAGGCGGGAGCAAGCCCGCAGCACATGCAGCCGCCACCGGGCTGCTCCTCCCGGACCGGAGCTGATAAAGTGGACGAAGAGCTCAGCCTCCATAGCGATATGCCAACGCTATGGCAACCCAAATTCTGCTCCCTCCTTATCAGCTGCAGTGATTATATAATTGGAGGAACAGTTTTGCATCTGTCTCTTGATGCGGATTGTCATTTCTGCCAGGTGAAAGGGCAACTTCCAAAGCAAACAAAATCAGCCAGGTGGAAGAAAGTTCTGTTTCCTGGTGGTGCTCAGGCTGCCATGTATTTACAATCTATTTTTGTTTTGTGCAAACAGCGCTTGAAAGGTTAAATTGATCAGCAGTCAGGAAAACCTGGTGGCAAGGAGATCAGAGCAAGCCAATCAGGATGTGGAATGGAGTAATTAAAGCAGCCACAGATTTCCACTTGCAAGGTGGAGATCAAAAAGATGAGCAGAAGGCAAGCCTAGGTCTGTGGTGCTGGTCTGCTCCTCGTATATGAGGGGGAGGAGTGATTTAAGATTAGTGTCTCACTCGTGCATCCTTCTCAGTTGCTGGCAGCAGGATCAATGTTCCAGGTACTACTGATGCAAGACAATTTTGTGTCTGTTCTTCAACTGTGAGCGACATGGCTAGGCCTCCGCCAGCCATTGCTTTCTGCACATGCCTGTTTGTAGCTAACTGCTTATCAGGCTACCTGGGCAGCCTGATGCTCACGGGTCTGTACTGCAGGGGGGCAAGCCAACAGTGGCTTCCCTAAAATAAATAAGATGTACTACAGACCATTAGTTAGAAGGTGAGGGCTGCAGGGAGGAGGCTTGAAAATGCTTTGTTGACTCCTCAACTGCCAATATGGGTAGGCTTGTCATATACTTGTTTTGCACTTTTTTGGATGCCACTTAGTACACTGGAAATCTATTACACAAAAGTAAGATTATTTTTTTTTTTTGATGCTAAAATATGAGTCTGCTGTGTTCTCAGTGCAGTATCATGTTACACAAAGAACAGGGACCTTGCTAGTGTTATTTGTTGATGCTGAGATACTTTTCAACGTTTATTTTTGCTGCACAATGGAATATGTTTTGATAATGATTAATTATTCATTATTACCACAGAGTATGTGTTTATCTAGAAAATGTTAAAAACAAAACCCCCCAAAAATCCCACCCACCAAACCCAGAAAAAGCTTTCAAAACTAACTACATCACATTTAATGCACATGTGGGACTTGGTGTAATCCTAGATGGGCGTCTTTAATGCACTCCCTCATAATATTTTGAAAAACCTGCTCCCGCGATTGAAAATGGAAAATCGGTCTGCAAAATCACGTTTCCCAGCCCTCCCGAGGGAGGGAACAGCATGAGTCAACCTGGCCCTCGGTGGCGCGAGTTTGAACCTCAGCCGTCCAGCTCGTCTCCAGCACCTAGCTACAGCCCTCTGCTCTCTCTTCCAATCTTTCCTGGGGCGGGGGGAGGCCGGCCCTGCTTTCGGGATTTTAGGGGTGCGGGCCCCGGGGCTCTGCCTCCCCCAGGAGGTGGCGGTGCGGGGCCGCGGAGCCGGCCGGGAGCCCCGCGGCGGCTGCCCGGAGGCGCGGCGGGCTCCGGGGTGCCGGCTCCCGGCTGCCGGGCGGCGTTTTTTTGGCACGGGGCCCCGGAGCGATGGTGGTGGAGGGCTCGGCCGGTCCCTCCAGCCACCCTGCTCCCAGCCGAGCTACCCCTTCCTTCAGTTTCAGCGGATGCCTCGAGGCTTTGGCCTTATGGCGTATTTCGAACAGCTTGCTACCTGCTGCTTGGGAAAAGGGCCCCCCCGGGGGTTTCTCGGCCGTAATTAGGTCTTCTCGCAACCTCCTTTCCTAACCCGCACGTATTTTGTTCTTGAAGTCTTCCTCTGTAAGACGCTCTCTTTGCAGTCCTCGTATCTTCCTAATTTTACAGATACGGGGCTAATTAGCATTCCCTTTATTTGTCAGAAGCCTGTTGATAGCGAGAGGGTCAAGTCACAAGCGTGCTTCCTAATGTGTTTTCTGACCTAAAGTGAGGGTCAAAACCATAAATATTCCCCTTAACTTTGCAGGTATAAATACACAGATGATTATGTACACTTCACTGCTGACTTCAGTTTAAGGGAAGAAATCTGTCTCATGCTGTGCTAGAAGACAAAACCCTTGTAGATGCAATTTATTGGATGTTTGCTGCAATTTTATACTTTATTTTCAAAATGCCAGTTCTATTTCCTGTATTTTTCTGGGGCAGTTCTTGGACATGTACGAGAAACCGTGCTCTTTCCACGGTGACAAAGTCACCAGGTTGGCAAACTGAGTCTTCAGTTCTGAGTATTTGTATTGTCCTCTCGTTTTGCTGTAAAGATTTGTCACATTAGGCAGTAGTTGTGGGGCATAAAGTGTCCTGGGAATTGATTTGAAACAAGGAATTGGAAAACAAGGGTTTGTGGTGAGAAGAAAAACCCGGAATCACTCATTGGAAACAAAGCACTAAAATTCCAACCCCACTGATTTAACAATAAATGCTGGCATTTATGAAGTATGATCTTCTACCTCAAAGTACTTGGAACATTCTGTGTATTAAGTGCTTAATTCAATATGATATGAAATAACAAAATATATAAAAATATTAAATATAATACGTAATGTTAAATAATGGTACTTAAGTGTTCTGCATACTACAGCACACTGCATTTACTTTGAAAGTTACTGGTAGAGCCTTCTGAAAAGTATTTAAGTGCTTTCAACCATTTCTATCCTTTAAAGAATAAGTATTTGTTAAAGACATGGAATTTGAAGTATATACTTTTGAAAGATTTTCTTTTAAATGCTCATCGGTCATAGGGGCTGATTTGGGTCAGGTCACTATCAAAGCACTGCTTTTGACTGGTTCTTCCTGAAGTTTGTGAGATTCTCCCATCACAAGCACCTACCTGTAAAGATCTCAGTGGAACTCTCTGTATCCTGTTCACCATTGTGAACACTCTCTTGGTTGCATATCTGCTCTCCAATCTAATATGTTTTAGGGGTTACCTCTTTGCAATTCTTGTCAGCAGATGTGACATACTCTTGCTGTGTGGAATAAGTTTATTCTACCAAGATATCTACTTTGAATTATTTATTGCTATCTATTTTTTCTTTTGCTTGTCTATGTTTATTGTTTTTTTCTTTTGCCTGTCTGTGTTTAGGTTTTCTCTTATTTTCTTTCAATTTTGTTGAACATGAGTCTGCATACATACTTAAAATAGTATTCATCTGAATGGTAATTGCTCTTGCATTTACTTCTTGTGGGCGTGTATGTGTGCGACTTGTCATCGTTTGTACAGGCCAGTTGAGAATACCAATTTGCCATTTGATTTGTTAGACACTGTCTTGCTTAACCCCTTTTGGGAATTAACTCAAAGGACACAATCCATGAAGTTCAGGAATAGCAAACTCAAGACTTCCTCAGTGCAAGTGACTCCTCTAAATTTACTGACGATCAACCAACATTAACAGATGTGACTATGTGCAGTAAAAGTCTCTCTTAAATTATTTAAAACAACAAATCAGATCAACACTGAAAAAAAGCTTTTACCAATGGCAGATATATGCTTTACAAAACATAATGTCATTAAATCATTCAAATGCCTGTCTTTTTAAAGCCTGTAGACCATCTCAGTATATTTTCATTTCTCTGAAACACTATATATTTTTTTTATTTGGGTAGTGGAAATAAGATAAATTTGAGAGAGAGTTTATTAATTAAAATGTTTATTATTGTTTCAGTATCATTAACTGTAAGAAAAGACAATTTTGAGCATGCAGACATGTCGATTACCCCTGAATTTTTCCTTTCAACAAAGTTTATCTACTACCTAACGTATTTTTTTTTCCTGTTGTAACTTTTTCAAATAGATGTTGACAAAATTGAATACTTACCATTTTTAGATCATTTCAATTTTATTGGAGTAAATGAAACATTGCATGTTTATGCTATGTGAGGATTTCTTCCCCTTCCTTCTGTATGTTGGCTTTTGTTTGTTACTTTTTTTTTTATGGAAGAGGAAGACACTGTCAGCCTTCTGTGCAGAGGACATGTGTGATGAGCATACGGTGCTTGTGCCTGAGAACAGGTGTTTTGCAGCTGTCGGCAAGAGTTTTAGGTAGTAAAGTGGTCCTGCTGGGAGCTCTGAAATACAACGATGATGTCTTATGGTTGTAAGAGTACCAATTATGACCTATCTTGTAAGGCTTTAATGGAATAAATGATGGTGAGGTCAATGGTATATATGAATCTTTGTCCAGAAGAATCCTTGAAATGTCATGCCCTTCTATGGGAATTGACAGAAAGCAGTGATAGCAATGTAAACCTTTTTAAGAACTTGAGGGGGGATCATGGTAGCTCTCTTTCACCTAGAAGAGTGCTGTTGTCTCTGTGCTATGTATAGAGATTTCCAGAACAGAAGACCTAGCCGAGTTTCTCCCAGATAGCTAAATACACAATTAGTAGATTGTACTGTTTGGATTGTCAAATTTGATGTTCTGGTGGTGGTGGTGGTGGGGAAAACATGAGGAAAAAATATGTAAGGTAAAAGGTAGCAGGAGACTTGATAGAATCAAATTTTTGTCTTGGTTTTGTCATATCAGTGCTTGTCCAGATATATAGATGAATTATTGCAATCTACAATTAAGAGGTTATTAGCATGGTTCTTCCTCAAGAGAAGCTTAGATTTAGGGAAAGCTGCTGTTAATGGATTTGAAAACAATCTGCTCTGCACATCTCCTTTCCAGTTGTCTTTCCCAAAGAGGATAGATTTGAGACACTGCCCTAACTGTTACATATTTCACTGCAAAGAATTGCATTTCTAAAGATTGGGGAATGAAATAAAATCATAATGCAGGATGAAAGGGATCTTCAGAGTCCAGGTAGTTCAATCCCCTTCTCAAAACAGGTGTAATTATATGGGATTGCTCAGGACCACATCCAGCCAAGTCTTGGACATCTCAAAGCTTCTACAAATGCTCTGGGTAGCACATTCCAGTATTTAGCTGCACTTGTGGATTAAAAAATAAATAAATTAAAGATTAAGTCTGTATACTTACATCTTTATGTAAGACTGAGAGCTAACTTACTTATATAAGCCAATAGCTAAACTGTAACCATGTTTTTGTGTTGAAATGGGAGACTTGAGGGGCTCTTGCCTCAACGTCTCTCACCAATTTCAGAGTAGATTGTAGGCTGTTTTTTGTTGTTGTTGTTGGGGCAGAAGTCTTACCTTATTAGAATTTACAGATGAGGTGAGACAAGCCTGGAGTTTTGATCACTGAATTTGTAAGTGGGTTGTTTTCCTGCACTGGCATGAAAGCCAAACTGTGGATAGACTGTGACCAGCACACGTATACTGATGAGGCAGTAGAAATCTATAAATAGTTCACTTTAATGTTCCAATACTTGTTAATGCATCCGGTCAATAGATGAATCCTGCTATAACTTACAAACATGCGGCTGAATCTAACTACGTACTCTTGGGATATATATATACACCAACACATAAAATCACTGTGGAAGTGATGACTGTAGGGCTTGGATTTAAAGAAAAAAAGGCAGTCCTAACTTCTAGTTAGGCTCCCTTTTTATTTTTTTCCCTGCTGACTAAAGGAAATTGAGATAACTGTTCATGGATGTTCTATGAGATGTTAGAAGCTTACACAGGATTCAAAGATTATGTATTTGTCAGATATTGGTAGATGACTTCTGCAGTTTTCCCTGTGTGTGTGTTTACTCCCAGATATTACATTCTAAATCTCAGTGGCTGACTGAACATAATGAGGGGGAATAAAAGTTTTTCATCCTCGTACCTGTAAGGAAAAACAGAAATCCATAGTATGCATCAGTCTTCTGAACTGGGCACTGACATGCTTAGCCAGCATAGCTGTGAGAGTGGGAAATTCTGCCACTTCAGTGGAAGACAAGATTAAAATAAAATCATTCTTAAGGGTGACTGGAGACTTAACGACTTTCAAACCAGACCCAGAAATGAGACTAAAAACCTGTCTAATCCTATGGGAAGTTTCTTTGCATCTTGTACATAAATCTTAGCGTTAATTGTTTTAAGGAAAATATTATCTGAGTTCCATCCAACCTTAAAGGATGCTTTATCTCTAGATGGCATTGTTATTTATCTTAAATTTTTCAGGTTTTCAGCCCATGATGTGGATGGTTGCCTTTGGGTATTTTGGAAAAAAACAATTAAATATGACTGAACATGACATTATAATTACAAAGTAAATATGCTCTAATTGAGTAATTAACTCAACATTTCTTCCTACAGGCATTGTAGGAATGGATTCATGTTAGTGATCAGATTTCAAATCCTTTATTCCAAAGAAGGGAAAAAAGACTTCTATTGTTCAATATATCTGCATGGATGTAACACTTCTTAGTATTCCTCTACTTTTTAAATTTAATACGTAATTTTAATACATCAGATGTTTCTCTAACACTTTTTTTTTCAGATGAACTAAGATTTTAAATATACAGAGACTACCTGTGCCTCTTTTCTTGCAAGTCAGTCCAACTCTGTTGGGTACCAGCTATATTCCGTTTCATGCATTATTGACAACAATAGTTATTCTGAAATTGAAACTTGTCTTAAATAATATAGTTGTTAGCAGTAGAATTCATGAATTTTAGATGCAGGAACACTACAATGGCATGTGTGAGAGGCAGTGGAATCCGGGTGAATTCAGGAATGGAGAATGATGTTTGTTGAAGATGTTGGGGTGGGGGGAAAAAGGTTGCACTTAAATATACTGCATAGTATGTTGAACTTTGATACAGATTGTCAAATATCAGTCTTAACTTTTAGCTTCCTGACATGCAATCTCAAACTTTACTGTGATTTCTATGTTGTACTTTTCATATAGTTTACAAAAGACCACAGTTTCCATGCAGGCACTGTATGTAAATATTAGAAGTTTGGATTTAGTTAATTCTTGAATGATCTGATTTCCTTGGGATGAATTTAACACATTGACAGCTAAGTTAGCAAATTAAACTAGATAAACCTAACTGCTATTAAGAAAGCAGAGGAAATCCGTAACATTCATTATTTTTCTGATTGGTGAACAAACAGACTTGTGTGTAGAGAAGAAAACTTCACCTGTCTGTTGCTATTCCTATTTGATACTTAAATTGCCTATCTTTGAATTGTGTAGGTGAACAGAGTGTTTTCATTTTTAATTTACATTTGAGTTGATGTCTTCAGAGAAGTAAAATGCATTTGTTCATTGAAAATTAAAATTGATTGGTTTTAATTGTGATCTGAGTGGAACTGTTGTATGACTATCTGGGAGCAACAGGTACAAGTGAATTATGTGACACACACACTTTCACATCAGTTAAAAATTTAAGTGAAAAACCTGAGATTCATGGACATAACACGATTTTGCTGCAGGTGGAGTTGAAACTGAGTTAGTGAATTGGTGAGTGGCTTGAGTAATATAACTCTAAGGTCTTTTGTCTGTGAGATAGGATCTCACTGGCTTTGGCTCTATTGCACAAATCTTGTGAATGTGCAGCGTTAGTGTTGGTAGGTGTTTGGGATGTCCTAGTACTGCACAGGGCAGCACGCTGTCTGTTGAGCTCTTGTACACATTTCTTTGTGGTCTTCTTTGAAGAGAATTAATGGTTATCTGTTAAGTGGAATAGAGCTTATTGATTAAATTGCATATGGGAGAATGCCAAATTCATGGGAAGTTCAGGAGGAACTACGTTGAAGCTTAATCCTCAGTCTGGTTTTTGGATTTGTATTGAGACTGAAAGAGTAAGTTTGATTTTAATTTTGTATTTGAAAGCAAATGAAATGGCATCATTGTGACAGGAATAAAGAGAGTATTTCTAGTTGATTTGGTCATTACAGCAAAAGTCAGAAATAAAAGTGGAGAGTGAAAGAATAAGATGAACAAGACTTGAAGGCTTTTATCTGCTTTAAGGCAAAGGGTGTCAAGGAATAAAATAAGAGATGAAAACTGGTGTCCTAATTCATATGCAGTGATAAAAGCTGTTATGATACCAGGAAGTCAGTCAGAAAATAATTAGAGATACTTGCTACTGGCGGTTCCAAAAAACAACTATTTAAATGTTTTAAAACAAAACAAGAAAAAATGGGTATCAGAAGAGTTAAACATCGAGCTCTACAGGTGCTTGGCAGCATGTCTAGGGAAGTGTCTTGGCATGTGATCAGACTGGAATCACTTTAAAAAGGATCAGATTTTAGAACGTGAGTTGTTCAACACCATACTTCAAAACCCTTTTACCAGTGATAATGCAATGTCCACCATTTCTTATGAAAGACTGTGCTTAGACATCGTAAGGGCTTTCAATTTGCAATGTGAGTTACACAACGTAGAGTATTTTAATAAATATTTGACTGGAATATATATTCTGCTAACTTAATGCAAAGCTTGTATTGAAATAAATGCAAAGTTTTCCTTCAGATTTGATGGTAGACTTGGGCCCAGTTTTCTACCTTTTTTTTTTCCTTAGTACTTAGTGTTCTTGTTGAGAACTTCAGTCGTCCTTGCTTTGCCTTGATTTTGCTCATATTTCACCAGAAAATCTTTGTGTTTTTATTTTGGGGCATGCATTTTTGAGGTTTTGTCTGCCGTCCTTTAAGGGGGCTTATCATGGAGAATGTTAGTGCATGGCATACAGAGGTGGGTTTGACTGAAAGTTGCTAAGCATTTTGGCATGAATGCTGTGTAGTCAGTGGACGCATCCAAATATGTATGGGAAAATCCTATGTGGAGCCCATTCTACAAACATCAGAGGGCAGGAAACTTATAGCACATCCTGGTGTTTTCATACTTCAGAAGGAGTGTGATGTAAGCTCATCCAGATGGCTTAATATATTGGTGAATTTTATTACTCATCGTCCTATGTCAGTGTTGAAATACAAGTTTAAAATATTTAAAGACAAAATTACCATAGAAGATGGAAAGCCCCACTTGTCATCTTGGGTTCTAAACCTCTAGTTTGCGTAGCCAGTTTTAATAACAGTGATAGAAACTATTTAGGCCTGACTCCACAGCTACAAAACACCAAAAAAGAGATTTGACAGATTGTCAGGTGCTATTTGGGAGATTAATGTAAAGTCTAGAATATGGACATTTAAAGGATCAGACTGTATTTTAATTTATTTATATATTTGGTTGTAGACTTTCAGAAAGTCTATATTTTTTCCACAAAGGCTGTATTTCTTTCCTTTTAGAAGACTGGTGAAGAAATGTTTGCTTTGAAGTTGTCTATCTGTCTCCTTATATATTTACGTGGTCCTGATCCCTGTAGTACGAACATCTGTATTTTAAACATTAATCTTCCATACCTGCTAGGCCAATAGGCTTGGAAAACTTATTTTCTTTATAAGCTATGTTGTGAGTAGGTGCTTATGTGAAGATATTACTTTGGGAGTCACAGATGAAGAAATTAATATGGATTTAATTTTAATGAGATGGATGATATGAAGCAGTGTGGTGTTACAGCTATCATCAGGCCTTGAGCAGGCACGGGCAGGGTGACCGCAGGATGCTCAATCCATCTGCCTGGGTGCAGACCACGGGGAGCACCCTGTGCTCCAGTCCTCCTGGCTGCACAAGCAGGTCTGGATCTCGTGCTGTTGTTAGAACAACGAGATGCCTGCTGGTTTGTTGCATGTCTCCAGCTGGGGTGGTCAAGTGCAGGGCTCCCAATGGGCACCCCATAATTTGCATTATCCCTTTTCAGTTCTGCTGACTCTCTTTTTCTTTGCCTTAGTAACTCTCTTCTCTGCTCAGTCTTCTCCAGAATGAACCACCACCACATCCAGTTACTTTTTGTCCCCATTGGTCCCAGCTTTTCTACATCCATAACCAAGTTTGGTACGTCTTATACTGGTACCCAGTAACCCTGGCCTGATACAGCATTACTGACACATTTACCGAGGCACTGTTGGCCTTTCAGTATTACTCAGAAGCTCTCCAGTACTTTCCTTCAACTAAACATGAAATTTGGTCATCTCTGACTCCAATCCCCCTTACTTGTGTGTGGAAAATTTGGCTATTCCTTGCAATATCATTGGAAACTTTCACCCACTTCTCACTCAGCTATTTGTCACGTCCAGAAGTTTCTTCTGTCCTATCCAGTAGTTTTATCCTTAGCCTCAGGCCAGGACCTAGGCCTGCAGCCTAATGCCAAGCATTCTGGGTAGTCTGAGCTTCAGCAAGTGAGTCTTGCATGTTAGTATAAAAAGAAGATTCTCTTCTGTGTACTTACCATCTTTTCCTGCTAATGCAGCTTTATAGTTAAGAGACATAATGATCATGGAAGGACACCAGTATCTGAGGTAAACGGAAACAAATAATCAGGCAGGACTGGAATACGTGGTCAGGGAGCCTTGGATTTATGAGGAGTTAGTGCAGAGATGTCAGTGTGAGTTTTGAACTGGATACTCTGTTGTCAACGTGTGTGGTTTCACAGAGGGATGCAAGCTGCAGAGATCAAGTGTATGTAGATGTCATGTAGTAAAACTGATAATTTGGCATAGATTTCATCTTATTTCTTTGTAGGTGTTTAAATTGTCTAGTTGGACCTAATTGTCTAGAGTCCAAGAATGGTCCATGGAGAGGAAGGCAGTTAGGGCTACAAAACCTTAAAGATGTCTAAGATGGTTGGAGTGGATTGCTCTCTTGGGGTTCCTTGACCTGTATATATAGAGATTTTGTGGCTGCTAGAATAAATGCTAGATTTTAGATTGCTAGACCTAGTGAAATGAACTCCACTTTCTGCGTGTGTGTTGATTTCTAATTTTGACAGTCAACAACAAAAGTATAGTGTGGAGAAATGAGTTATGTGCCTCTGGTTTGTTTTGCTGTCACCTGTCCCTCTGGTGACCTGTGTGAGTGCAAATACATTAAATGCATATTTCCTGCATGAATGCATGCCATTATATAAAATAGATGGTTAAAGCAATGGACGATGAGAAAAACAATAACTCAGGAAAGATTCCTCATAGAAATCCAGGGAAACTGTTTTTTGAGGAGTATCTCTGTCTCCATCTGGGGTGAGAACAACCAACTTTTCCTGAGACTGTGTAGGAGTGGAGAGTATTGTGAGCACGGATAGGTAGCCTCAGGAAGGAGACGGGACTTTCCAGGCAGTGTCAGTGAAGGATAACAAGCGTGCTAGAAGACACAACATCAGAGAAATTGTGCTGTAATCAGTTCAATCTGCTTCTCCTAACTAGTAAGTGTGGTTAACTGGGCTGACTGGAACGTACAAAATTTACAAGGAAAGATTAGCAGTTAGGTAACAGTCATGTAGGGAGAGTTTAACTCTTTAGTTTGTGTGCTTTGTGCTTTTAGGTGAACAAATAGAGCATGCCTAGTTCTGAAAGTGCCCTTTTTGAGCCTTTGCAAACTTATACAGTAAAGAAAAGATAAATTGTGGTATAAAATTCATTTGGGCTTAATGCTAGCAAACACGCTTCTGCCTGGAGTACCAGGTGGAGTGTGCTGGGTTTCTGACCCAAATAAGAAGGAAAGCCTTCATCCCTATAGGATGCATCCAGAGGAGGAATGGGAAAGGACATTGTTCTGGTGACATAAGGAGAAAAGGTTAACTTGCCTTGACAGTGTGAGCTTTTCTCCATCACCCCTTCTGAAAGGTGGCACACCTACTTTTTTTTTTTTTTTATGTAATACTTTTTTTTGTTTATCTCAGACTATGCAACTTCTTCAAATTTTGTGCCCCCTCATTGCCACAAGCAGGGATATCACGTCTTTTATGTATCATCCTATTACCTCTTCAGAGCCTCTTTCCCAGAATGTTGACTTTCATTGCATTACCTTTTGCGCGGGCTGTGTAGTGATGGACTACCTGCCCTGTCCTAGGAGAAGTGGTGTGCTGTGACAACAACGACATGTGAGGCAACAGGTATGACTTCCTGAAGGGCATCAGCAGGAAATTCTGCTCACAGAACTTGTCACCTGCAATGGAGTAGACCAGTTCAATGTGATGCTTGCCTTTCTTCAAATAAACTCTTCCTTGTGAGGTGCTCATAAAACAATTGCCTTTTTTTTTTTTTTTTTAGTTCAGGTTTGAAATCTGAATTTTGAAAATGAGAAGCGAGGGGAGTATAACAAATAATAACAAGCTAAAACTGTAGTATTTCCTGTCAGTGGCTTCCAGTTTGGACTTTCTATAGAAATCACAAACATATGCTGTGCCTCTATGGGAAGCTATTCTGTAATTTTGCACAGGATTGTCTACGATGTTTTCTGTCATCATTTCACCATTTGCTTTTGAATGCTCTTTTACTGCCAGTGCTTGGTAATGATACAATGACTCAAAACTTGAGACAAGAGAATGTCTCAGGAAATGCATAGATTTAAGTGGGAGCAATTTGCTTAAAATATCATAACTGTTTTTGTAACACTAGTTTTCTGATTAAGCCATTGTGCTGCAAATAACTTGAAATAAGGACAACAATGGGGATCCCCAGTCTATGTGTGAAAATGTTGAATTTATCCCACTACAGGCCTCAATATGTTGCACAAGACATCGTTTTACAGAAAAATGTCCAAGTGATGTATTTTAAATATCATCATAATAGTATTGCGTTTCCTGCTGTCCTTGAGATGTCTGTAGGTAGTGGGTTTTAGGGGCAGAAGGGATATCTGCCAAACTAAAGAATCTCACCCAGTGGTTTCTAAATCCTTCTGTTTAAGCATCAACATGGGTGTTGGAAAAATACCCATGTCTGGCCTGGGAGACAAAGTGTATGTGACCCCTGATATTACCCAGTTTTCCTGTGTTAGGCTTCCTCGTTAGCAAAATATACCTTATTAGGCACCTGAGTTTGCTTAGTTACAGCTATCAAATATTTAAGCTGTAAGTGGTTGCTGTTTTTTCCCCCTGTTAGGTGCAAAGGTTGTCTGGTGTCAAAAATCTTTCATGTGCTCATGGCTGGGAAATTATGATCAATTTTTAAAATCATCTCTTACATAAGACTCAGTGACTCATCTGTCTTTAATCTCTCATTGTAAGACATTGTCCCAGTCTAAACATTCTTGTATGTCTTTTTTTTCCTGAGTTCTTTAAATTACTGTATTCTTCTGTTTGAGGCATGGATTCCAGAACTGGAGGCTGTACTGCCGTGTTCCACAGTAATGCTCTGGCTCTGTACAGTCCCACTACCTGGACTTTTAGGCTCTCACGTAGGTTGAAACTCAGTGGAGTCCATGTTGTCTGTGTGTTGGCTCTCTCTGATCATCACTTAGAGCCAATAAGCCAGCTCTCAGGCCAAAGCAGTCATGAAAGAGGAGTTTTGCAAAGGAAAGAGGAGAAAGAACTCGCATGCAAACTCTGTCTCTGAACAGGGAGGGCACAATACTGATGCCAAATTCCAGAGGTTATGAGAGATGCCTATCCCTTGGTAAACAGGCTGGATTATTTATTTATTTATTTATTTATTTAACTGATGAGTGGTAAAACTGAACGATCTCATAACCAGTGTTCAGATATTATCAGAGTGAATGGCTTGTGTGAAATTTCTTGCCTTTTTTGTGATGTTGTTCCTACGAAATGCGGAGCGCCCCAAGAAAGGGATGCAAAAGCTTTAGCTTTCATCCCGTTCAGCATGATCTGAGAACTGTCAGAAAGAGGGAGCTGGAGCAGTGATTGCAGCCCTACCTCTGTGGCAGTGCAGAAATATTGCCCGCTGACTTCTAAACGAGGGTTCTACCAACTCGGTGTACATCTGCTTTTGCCACCTTTGGTCTGGTACGTGTAAATTTAATAATGATCTGCTTTTATGTAAGTGGGATTCCTTATTTTTAGAAAGAATCTATGAAGCCAGTCTCAAACATTTGTCTGCATCTGTGGGAGGCAAGGTCGAAGAGAAGCTGGTTAACAATGTTTGTATAGACAGCCAGTGACATAAGAATTACTTCAGTGTTGCATCTTAATGTTAAACATAAGATGCAAGTCAGATGCTGTTTTTTTCTCATAAAGGTGCATATAAAGAGTGTCTTGCTGATTTTCCTTTTTTTCTTTTTTCTTTTTTTCTCCTCTCTGCAGTTGCAACTTTCTGATTTAGTGCCTTATTTAGCTTGGGAATGCTCTTGACTAGCTGAGCAAGTCGAGTGCTTGTTTTTGCATCTGGATATTGCACATGCTTAGTATTCAGACTTGGAACATTCTCTGAGAGGATACCAGTAAATAAAAAAGAATGGTAGAGGAATGTTTGTATGCTAGAGACGGAAAATGCTGCTTTAGATACCCAAACAATTCAATAAAATTATTTTCTAAGTGACTATAAAAATGTGGCTATAAATCTGTTAATGCTGAAATGCCTCTAGATCACAAACTCCTAGTTTGAATAAAAGTGTGTTTTTTCAAATCGCCTTTCACTGTCACCCTGAAATTGAAACAAGACATTGTTTTCCGTTGTTATATATCATAGTTTGTAATTGTGCAGTTAGTAATTTTCTGTAGACTTGTTGTAATGTAGGCTCCCAAGCGAAAGGGCTTTTTTATTTTTTTTTCTTGCTTTGCCAAGTCCACTGCACATGGAGCATCCTCTTGAGATGCAGTGAAAGAAGGGAAATAGGATGATGTGACAGAGGCAGCATTTTTTCCTTCAGTTCACATTTTGTCTTTTTTTTTCATGATCTCTTTCTAGCACCTTAGTGCTGCCAATATAAAAAGCTCTCCTGTCGAAACACTCTTGTTTTTATAAAATTATTTTAAAATAATTTTGCATTAATTGGAGTGTTGAAATTGGGGGGAAAAAAGTGTCTATTTTCACTTGCTTAATATTGTGGATTTAGTAGAACTTTTTGTATGGTTGGTTTCAAAACTTTCCTCTACAGTTGCTTTTTTCTGGTGTTTGGTCTTACTTTAAGCAGCAGGGAAAAAAGCACATTTTAAAAATAGAACAATGTGATTGTTAGAATGCTAAGATTAACAGATGAAATCAAAGTCAGTTTTGACACTTGAAATATCTTTTAATATATTTTCCTTTGTAACTGACTACATTTCAAGAAGTAAGTGCATCTTTAATTTATTAGGATATTGCGTACATAGTCTAAAATTAGGTAAATGAAGCTTAAAATAAATTCTAAACTTTGCCTTTCCAAAGAGCAACAAATAGTTTTTAGGGGACTCTGTTTTGTGTGGGTGCTAATGATATAATTTACAGATGTCTCTGTTTCACAAAGTATAGTGTTGTAGGTACCTATGAAAATTAGTTATATACTGTTCTCTTAAGTTTTATGCCCAATACCAGAGACTTCTAAAATAATTTCTCAAAACTCAGACCAAACTTACTTTACCCAAGAGGAATGTATCTGAAAGTTTATTTGGTCTAAGAAGTTAATGATGCTTAGGATCCTTCCTTTCAAAGTTAATGCCATCAGCTTTATGGAGAAAGCAATCTGATTCGGTATCTACCAGAAGAGTAAGAGATGTTAAAACTATGTATGTTTTGTGAGGAAATGTGGGTAGAATGAGAAGCTAGCCATATTCTCTGAGAGGACAACACATATGGCACTGAATAGAAAGTGAATTTGAAAACTGGGTAGCTGGATAAAACAGGAATACAAGAAGGATTGATCCTATCTTTTATTTTGGGAGAAAAATACTTTGACACAATTGTATGTACCATATTATCTTATGATAATTCATATTATGAGTCCTTCGTAAGTATTCATATTATGAATCTTTGCTCATTCATGTACCTTTGGTTCAGGTGGTTGCTGTGTTCTCAGCCCTTGCAACCCTTCTCACAGACTCAGAGACAGTACTGGTGCAATGTACGGTCATGGGTTGTCACAGGGGCCGACAAAATCTGCCCACTTCAGATGAGGGGGCAAAAAAGGAGGCAGGGCGTGGACCAGATGGCCATCAGAGGTCCCTTTTAGCCCAAGTTGTTGTATGATATTGTGGATGAATGGCTTCCTGATGTGGGTTTTACCACTGGGAGAGAGGGCTGGCAGGGAGTACTTCCCATGTAAAGGAAGGTCAGACATGTGCTCTTCTTTTACATACTTGCTAAGTCCTTTCCAGTGAGCTCTGACTGCTGTTTGGTTTTACACATCTGAATTCTGACCCCATAAACAACAAGAGGAAGTAAAAATCTCAACCTGAAAAGCTGGAAGAATTTGCACTGTGTATGGTTTATCAGGGCTGATCTCCATTTAGTTCTGTATGTGAAAGTGTTTGTCTTTTATTTATTTATTTATTTAGGTCTTCATTGAAATTCATACTTCATAGCTTAGACATCTTTATATAGGCCTATTTTTTGTGGTTATATGTGTATTTTTTAGCAGTCATCTACCTGATGCAACTGGGAAGAGACTGCTATTTTGGGACTGAGAATGGTATCAGTTTATAAAAAACTGAGATTGATTTTTCTAGGATGAAGAATCATTGAAACAGCAGGCTTTGAATTATTTAGATGTCACATATTTGTGTTTTCCAGACTCTGTTACATGTTTTGAGCCATAATAAAAACAACATTTAGCATACTCTTTTGCAGAAAAGCAACAATAGAGTTGCTCTGTACCTTATGCACAAGCACATGTGCATGCGTATAACTCCCCACACATGTGGGAGTCATTTCATCTCATTTTATCCACTTAAATTTGATGTGCAATTAAAATTATATTTTCAATTAGTTGTGTACAACATGAGAAGATTGGTACTTCCAGAGGCTGGTTTCACTTATACTTCAGACATCTGTCTTAAGGGTGGAAGGAATGGTCCTCTGCACTGACCCCAGAGGGAGCTTAGACAAGATCCCTTTTTTTCCAATGGTTTGGGTGGGGTGAGGCAAATCACGTTAACAGTTTTCTGTATTGATTGCTACCCCACTGTGTGTTCTCAGACAAAGAATTTGGATGCCATCTAATACAGTAAAAGCTATTTTAAACCTATGAGAACCTTCTTTCTTTTTAAAACAGTTATATTTAGATTACTTGCTAAGTGAAGAGTAATCATTATTCACCAATGAGAAAATGATGAGCAGTTAAGCTGACAAGTTTGTCAGAAGAATCCACTCTACTGAGTTACAGTTAATCTCCAGAGGAATTTTACTGATGTCAAGGAAATTTTTACTGAAGATGTACTTGATCTCAACATCTTTCATGGTGGTAGCTTTATTTTGGATAAATGGTGCAAAAAGAGGCATTTAAGCAAGAAAGCTCACTCTGATGCCCCTATTTGAGGAACTGTGCCTAAAGTTTGTCCAAATAGTATGCCATTCCAAGAAATTTACCATGACATTGTATGTATGTTTTAGCACAGGTTTTGTGCTGATAGGTAGTATATAATTGCTATAAGTGAAAAACATGGCTTTTAATTTATATTCCATCAGTGCCTTTGCGTTTTGCATTCTGTGGGAGATTGCATTATCACAGCAGAACTCCAGTTTTGTGTAAAAGTTCTTGCTTGCCATTCCTTCAAACATGTAGCTAATTGGTTCGCTCAGACTTGTTTGAGATGAATATAAAACCGGTATTAGTCTAAAAGAAAAAAAAAAAAAAGATTTTTATGTCACTGGTCTTCCATTGCTATTTTTTAGTTTCACGAGTGAGCTACAGTTGAAGGAAAAGAAAATGTTCCCTGGATTGATTTCAAAGAACTTAATCTAGGTTCTACGAGAAGTGTGCATCAGGAAACTAAAAAGGATTATTTGTGGGTTTCTTTGCATTTTGTTTACTATAGCTTAAAAGCTACGAGAAAGTGTAAGTCCTTCAAAGAAAATTGACCTTCCTCAACCAATAAAATCATCTTCAATTAGAATTTTTTAACCAGTTGAATTATTCCATGGACTTCTCTGTTTCTCTTGATATCTATATCAATTATCAGACTTCATATTAGACACTTGCCTTGGGGTAGAAGAAAGTAGTTTAACATTTAGTAGGCTCCTTGCTTTTTTTTCCCTCTTCCTCCTCCTAAAAAAGGGCCCTTGCTTCTGATTCTTTTCATGCTCTTTGAATCCAGTCACAGAAGAGCAAAGAAGAAGCTAGATGGATTTGTATGAGTGCTAAAAGTTTTCAAACTTGTGGCTTTCTAGATTATTCTGAGCAAAATTTGACAAGGTGTCTCTTTAGTGAAGGAAGAAGAGACTGTTGCTTTGGTTTTCTTTCAGAACAGAAAGATAAAACTAGAGAATTAAAGGAAGGAACACTTGTGTGGTGAAATCAGATGATAGCTTGTTATCGTCCTGATAGTTAGCAGGGGGGATGAGGGGGATTCTATTATTTGTTATAGTTGACTGAGCTGTTAAAACAAATAAGCAAAAAAAAATAATGTCAGTAAAACAAACAAACAAAATTTTTTACAAGTAGTACAGGATCATGTCTCATTTAAGAAAACAAACAAACAAAAAACAACACAAAAGCAAGCAAACAAACAAAAAAGGGTTAAGTTGGACATTAGGAAGGATTTCTTCACAGAGAGGGTGGATGGTCAGGCAGGCATTGGAATGGGCTGCTCAAGGAAGTGGTGGGGTCCCCATTCCTGGAGGTATTTAAAGACATGTAGGTGTGGCACTAACGGATGTAGTTTAGTGATGGGATTTGATGGGTCAGGCTGATGGTTGGACTTGATAATCTTGAAGGTGTTTTCCAACATAATGATTGCTTTATTTGAAGTAAGTAATGGAAGACTGGTGATGGTTCTGCCTACTTCATGTTTGAACATCCTACCATGGGGTTTTGAGCTCATGTGTATTAAAGGCTCACTTTTCAAATGAAGCATACTGACTGTGTGGGCCACTCCATCACGGAGGCTTGCTGAGGTCACAGTGGCTACCACTGCCCTGGGCCCTATAAAACAGGCCCTGTGCAGCCAGCCCACCATTCTCGGAGCATCTTGGCCCTCTGACTGCCAGCTTGTGTGGCAGGAAGGAGACTAGAAGAGCAAGGCGAGCTGCAGGCCTCCTTGGTGTGCAAGGACAGCCATGCAGTCCAGTGAAGCACCAAGAAGGAATAAACCTGAACAGAAGGAGAGGTGTTGTGGGCAGCGGGATAGCACCAGCGGCACAAGAGACACCCGTGCCCAAAGGACCTCTAGTGCCCAGCCCACAGACAGATACAGGCGGTATCACTGGCACCACAACGATGCAGGGAACAGGCCGGCCCCTCAAACACCCAGCGACAGGGGGCCTGGGCCTTCCCATAGGAGCAACATAGGAGAATTTAGATATTATAAAAAACTTCTTTACTGAAAGGGTTGTTAGGCATTGGAATGGGCTGTCCAGGGAAGTCGTTGAGTCACCATCCCTGGAGGTCTTCAGAAGATGTTTAGATGTAGAGCTTAGGGATATGGCTTAGTGGAGGACTTGTTAATGTTAGGTCAGAGGTTGGACTCGGTGATCTTGGAGGTCTCTTCCAACCTAGGTGATTCTGTGACTGACAAACAGTAAATATTATTTCAGGTCATTGTTCTGCTGAATAAATTACTAATTTTTATAGCAATAATTGTTCATTGTTTAATCATTAGGCATAGATTGCCTCTTTTAAATGTGAATAGAAGTTGTAATTGAAAACTTAAAATACATTGTTTTGTACTTGTGGAAAAAATACTATGGTTGTGCTGGAGTATGAAAGATCATATCCTTTAATTAACGCTATTCCTGGTTCTGTGTTTTTTCCATCCTTTTCTTATCAGAAGATGGCGAATTGTATCATACAGGGAAATGATACTGGAAGAGCCTTGAAAGTGTCTGATCAGTTTTACTAGGCATATATTTATCTTACAAGGCTGAGCTTGGCTCTCAAAATACTTCCATTCAAATCTGTTAGATTTTGTTCAAGTCTGTCCAGCCTCTTTCAGAGTGGTGGGTATTGTCCAGATAGCACAACTGGCTGCATAAAGGCCTGATGATTACAGTGGTGTCAAAGAATACTGTGCTCTGGGCTCTCCTGGGCCTCACCTGAGTTAATTATTTCCTAGTGCAAACAAGCTGTATACCAGAAGGAACAGTTTGGTCATTGTGCACACACATCTGCATTAGAGTAATCTTGGAGCTCACAGTGCTTGGAGGGCAAATCACAGAAATCTCTGTTCCAGTGCCCAGATCTTTTGCATGTCTAAGAGAGTGCATATGGAGGAAAGATCTTATCAGGAGGGCAGAGGGTTTCCAATAAACTCTAGTGAAACGAGATATGTTCACATGGAAAGAATGTATATGGGGTGAACTTAGAGGGAAGAGTTGTCCTAAGATTAATCTGACATTGATAGAATTATTATTGCTTATTCCCAACCTGGGAATCCATTGTGCTGGATGTTTTACCAATGTAGAATAAACGTCTGTCCCTTTCTTAGAAAATTCATAATCTAAATAAAGTTGGCAAAGCTATAAAAATTTACTGTGCAGAATCCCCAGTTAATTTTCCAAGTGTAAATATTTAACCTAGAAGCATTCATTACTTGACGTGAAAGAAGCTTGTGCACTTGCTCTCTTCATTGAGATGGACTTGTTTTTTCACACTGCTGGTAGCTCACAGCATCTTTTTTACATTAATGGTGTGCAGCAAAAAGAAAGCTCAGTTTGGAGGGGGGAGATAAAGGAAAACAAAGATCTAGTTGCAAATGAAGTATGGTTCTTGAATAAGATCTTTTGTTTAGATTTTAAAAAATGTTTAGTCTCAAATACAGTGAATGAACTGTCTTAAATCATGTATCCTTTGTGTGTGTTCTGAAACTCCAAAACAATTTACAGCAAAAATTCTTTAACTCTCTTATCTGGGCTAACTACTACACGCAGAATTTTAGTCTGACGTGATGTTTAAAAGTGTATGTATATATTATAAAGTCTGTTGTAGCAAGAGCCATAGTTAAAATTGCAATTCAGCTTTTACTGTATTTGCTATTGCTACTTGAAAATTACTTCCAAAGGTGTTCTGGTGTTCTCTCTCTCTCTCCTTTTTTTTTTTTTTTTTTTTTTTTTTTTCCCCCCTCCAGTGGCAAAGAAGGCAAAATATCCAAATCATCCTGTAGGAGCATTGAATTTTATGTGTGTGTGTGTTTTCTTGCATCAACCAGCTGAAATTTTGAAATTTTAAGGAAAGTCAATAGACAGTTTAATGATTTAATTTTCTGGAAAAGGCTATTTTTTCATACAAATAAGTTGGGTTTCACTCCAGGATTTTAAGCTTTATGTATGTCTAGTTATTGTCCTGAGATGCTGAAAGAATTTTAGAAAAATATGTTTGCAGAGTGAGGTCTTAAAACCAAAGAAATGAAGTTCCAGGGTTCTACCTCTAAATTTCTGTGCAAAAGGCCCTTCTTCAGTCAAATTTGTGTAAGTCTAACAGGAGAAACGACTACTCGCTACAAATCTTGACTCATGTATGTGATGCCAGAGGAATGGCTGGCCTGGTTTAAAAGACTTAGAGTGTGGGAGGTACTACCAGCAATCCAGGAGATCAATACATAGACGGTATTGTTACTATTGTTAGTAATTTTTTTCCTAATGTATATCCTCATTTTTTTTTTCTCATTGTAAAAGCCATTGCTTCTTAAGCAAGAAAACTCACTGTGAGTATAGTGATAGATTATTCCCCTTCTGTTTTTTGAAACAACATATGTATGCTTTTAAAAGTATTTTCATACATATGTGTATTATATATAATATTTAACTTACCAGGTCCTCTTCTCCATCAGTCCAAGTTCTGGCATTCTCATTTCCGTTGCTTTGCCTTAGAGTTCATATTTTGGTTGATCTTTGGTTGATCTCATTGCTCTCTTCTAGACAGCCTGAACTGAGTCACATCCTTCCTGAAGTGTAGAACCTGAAGCTGCCCACCAAATTTCAGCTGATGCCCTGCCAGTGCTGAGCATAGGAAGAGAAGGATCACTTGTGTTGCATAGATTGTATACCTGCTTATATGTACTACGCTGAGATGTTTGCATTTTGTGGCGAGAAAGCAGTATGACAGTATCAACTCCTGTTCTGTTGGGCAACCGCTATAACCCCCAAGGCCCTTCTGAAAGTAATTTGGGTAGATGATTCATTTCGCTTAAATGCACTAAGTTTTTCCCTGCTGAACTCTATGCTATTTTTAAGACTCTCCAATTCATGAAGCTTATTTTGAATTCAAATTCTGTCCTTCTGTGTATTTGCTGTACCTCCCAGCTTCACAGTTACATACACATTTAATAACACTATTCACTATTTCATCATCCAAATCATTAATGAAGACATAGAACAGGATTAGATCCAGGGCAGGCATTTGCGTATCTCCATATGACATCCTCCAAATTAGACTATGTACCATTGGTAACTGTTCTCAGGCACCCACTGTATGGTCATTGTACTTGTACTGTAGCATTTCTTTTTTTTTTTCTTCTTATTCATATGTTCCTAGCATCCTTGTCAAATTGTTATACAAGAGCTTATGAAAGTATTAATAAAGTCATGAGATGTGGCAACTTCTGCTTCTGTCATGCCTGTGAATTCTGTTGCACTGTTGTGGAAGGAGTTAGTTTCCTTTTACGCAATGTGAAAATTAATGTGTATTCATGACAGATGCATGTCTGCTGCTGTTTTTTTTTTCTTTCTTTTTTTTTTTCCTTGTCCTCCAGGCACTTGCTAACACTTTTTACTTATTCTATATTATTTACTTCTGGATACCGAAGCTCAACTGAATATACATTTCTGCTCCTTCCCCACTTTTTTTCAAATGGGGTTGACGTTTACCATTTCTCAGATCTCTCCTGTACTCTGAGATGAAAACTGCAGATAACAGCTTTGAGATTATTTCAGAAATCTTCTTAAATATTTTAGGATGCTGTACCTAATGTACAGGCTTTCAGCTAGCATCCTACTTATCTAAGCACTTTCTAAACTTATTCTTTCCCTTTACAGGTGGAAATTATACCTGTTTCATTTTGAAAATTATTGTGCTAGTCACCAGCACTAGAGCAGTCTTTTTCTTTAGTGAAAATTGATGCAAAAAGGACATATAACACTTAAGCCTTATTGACATCATCTCTTGAATGCTCTCTGTATCCACTGGTTAATGGATCAATGTTTTCCATGTTCTTTGAATTATTAACAGATGATAACATATGGTAGTTTTGTTTTTCATGTTCCTTGTTCAGCACCTCTTACCTCAGTCTCGTAAACATTTTCCCTGTGTGCTTGAGTTTGCCTTACATGATCTTTGTAGTGCTACCATTTTCCTACATTGCGTATGATTGTTCTTGGTGTTCAGCTAAGGTATTGATTTAACCAATTTTTTATTTTACTGTACTCATTTTCCCTCTGCTTTGTGGAAAAACACAATTGTGCAACATCATTGTTTCGAGGTTTGCATTTTTAGGATTCTGCTGTTTCTAGCGACGGAGGGACAGGGGAAAAACAGCGAAGCCCCACACTGGCACTGCTGTATTTTCTTTTGAAGAATTAATCTAAGCACAAGTTTCTCTATAATAAATGTGTGGTTAAATAGATAAATTCAACAAATTTACAAGTTGCAATTCCATCATGCCGTTAACTTTACCACTTCTCATTCAGAATGGTCACTGCTTAGACTTTTTATTTCTTTAAATGCTGCTGTTAATTAATAGGTGGCATGACAGATGTACATTACTAGAATGCAAATGGCACTTAAAGGCTTTAATGGTCATCACTATGCACCCTTTTGATTATTTAGTTGTAGGCTTACAGTGTCAGGCATTTTGTGGAACATGGTTCATTTCTTGTTGTATGGCAACCTTATCTGTTGTTTTTCTGACTTAATTCTGATTTTGAATGCTGTATTTCTGTTACTTTGATATTTGAAATGGTTCTAAGTCTTTGCAGAAATTCAAGTCTATACCAAAGACCTTGGAATCTAATTTGTTCATTTATGTGGACTTTTCTGTTTAATTAATATTCAAACATTTAAATTAATGATCCATAACAGAAATACATGAGAGGGAAGAGTTTTGTGCACCAGCTGGACACAGTCAACAGCGCAAATCCTTGCTGAAGGGTGCTAGGGATTAGCAGGGTGGTGATGTTGCATATCCCAGTGCTTAGTGAGTTACTCCATTTGGGTGGGGGCTGAATCTCCACTTCCCATTTCTGGTCAACTTCCAGCTTCATAACTGCATAAATAAATGTGATTAAAGTGATTTAGGTATACTGAAACTTTATTTGTTGTGGAGAAACAGAATGAAGTATTTTAACTGCTACATTGCAAAATGAAAATAGCAGTTCCAGTAAGTGCAGCTCTCAAGTTACAGCTGCACTACAGTTTTGTGGTGTTTTCTCCCTGCAAGTTTGGCTATGCTGTCCTTGAAAATATTTTGCTCAGTTCTTCAATGTACTTTCTGTGGAGCTGTGTGAGCTTCACTCTTTTTAATTTAATCCATTTCTCTAAACTGCCTGTAGATCAAGTCATTTGTCACTGCCGTTAGTTATTTAGTACAGATAGTCTGTAGCCTCTGAGCTTCATAAAACAGACAGATCTTTATCAGTAATCAATATTTATAATATTTGTTGATATAAATCTGTCATTACTGGCTCATCTTTTGAAGTTAATTTGAGATAAAGCACTTTATTATGGGACTAGTGACTGTGGTAGAAGCAAAAGTAACGGAACCACCAGAAGCTGTATCCTTAACTTTGCTGGCACATCAAAGTCAAAATGCATAGACCTGTATCCTCATGTGAAACCTAACTAATAAGCAATAGTAATGGAGAAGCTTAACACGTTCCCAACTTGCAAAAACCTCTTCATTAAGATACAGCAGCTGTTTATTTTCAGGACCACATGGTCTAGTCAGCATGATAAGAACACAGTGACTATGGATCAGCAAGCTTACTTTTACTGGAAAATACAGGCATCTTTCTTATCTGCTCTAATGGGTTAGTATTAAAGAAGAGCCGGAGTTAGGAGAATAATTAGAGTAATTTTCCATTTATTTCTTCCCAGCCTGCCTCAGGCTAGGAAGGTCAAATGGATGCTAAAGAGGAAAACTGCATCTGGAACTAGTCTGGAAAAAAAATATGTATCCTAGGAGCAGTGCTCTGTACAATTTGCTTAGTCTTAGAAAACTAACTAAGTTTGTCTGCCAGTTGATTGCCTGCTTCATCTAAGAAATCTGCTTAGTCCGTGTGATTCTTAAAGCTATTTTTCTTCAGTTTCAAAATCTGAGAAATTTTGAATTAACTATTTCCCATTTCTTGCTTCTTTCAGCTTTCTCTTTCACATATCAGTCATATTATTCACCAGCTTCCTTTGGCTGGTTTGCAGCTAGGAGGCTTTTCGGTGACAGAGACAAGCTCTCGATTTTCCCGCTATGCAGTGAAACTTTGACAGCCTGCAAATCTCAAGGCAGTGCCTAACATAAAATAACATCTGACTCTATCATTTCCTTCCTTGCAATTCAGTGAGATGAACTTCAAGATCTTGCATGCTTTCTGGGTAGGGAAATCTCTTGTAGCACTGTGGTTGTCAATCTATTTATATTTATCTTACCTGCTTTAATTCATTTCTAATGCAGTCATTGCTGTGATTTCTTGGCATTGCACATCTGGCTATAAAATATTCTTCTTGGGTAATTATTTTATTTCAAGACCTTGAAGCGTTGTGCTTGTTCCCCTGGTTTTGATCATCTTTCATCCAAGAGTTTAAGGAAAGCAGATAGTCATGTATTCATCTGTTTGCTTTGTCCAGTGGTCTATAGGAGCCCATCTGATCTATCTGATGGCACCATGTTTCTACGTTAATCTAAAGTCGAACACAGTCAATAGTAGACTTTGAATTACTTTGAAAGAAAAGGTGTCTAACTCCTTCCCTGGCTTTCTACTATTCATCCTGTCCATGTGCACTTTTCTGAAGTGTAGTCTCTTCTGATCATAGGCAAGGGAAACATTCTCATTGAAGAGGCACAGGTGGCTTAATAACTGTCTTTACTGAAATAATGGAATAATTGCTGTAGCTTGAGAAGGTGCTTTTAATTTATTGTACTGTTAAGGCCTTCGACGTATCATACACATCAGCTGACATATATATTCTGTTATTAATATTGAGAGAAAGCATATGATTTTTCAGTTTCAGCCAAAAGAGGTGCAATACATGGGGCTGTCAGGTCACAGCGTAAGAATAACAAGAGTCAATACATGCTTTTGAAGTGAGTGTTATTCTATTGATTTTTCAATAGTCCAGCTATCTTAAAATCAGTTTTCAGGACAAGGAATTAGTTCCAGTCTTTAAACGTATGTTGGTTGGTCTAAGCTATATGTACAGCATCCTTTTAGGACATAGAAGCTGTGAACCCTGCCTTTATGTTTCAGTTACTGCTTCAGTGTTCCTTCTAGTCAGGCTTATACATATGCACTGTTTGCAGAGACAATTTCATTGTTGAAATTTCACTTTATCTTAAAGTAATATTGAAAACATAACATTTTTCATGATAGAGTTGAGAGTATCATTTGGCTTCTTTGCCATGTATCAAATAGCAGAGTGCTCAATGCCTGCGTGGTAGTGATGAGAACTAGCCTCACCTTTTGAGCTTTCAAACAATCTAACTTGCAGAAAGTATGGTTAAAAAATGAAAAGAGAGACGATTTCTTTTCTGTTGAAGCTCTGGAGGGTGTATTGATTGGAGGCACTTGAACAGCAGTGCCCATTGGGTCTTGTTGGGAGACTTGCGAGATGAATGACTACACAGCAGTAGCTCTTTAAAATGGGGAGCTTGAATTGGAGGAGCGAGCTCCTAGTAAGCGGATAACCCACACTTATCCTTAACCTCAGAGTTTGATTTTACTGGTACTTATGATTTAAAAAACAAAACAAACAAAAAAAGCACCTTTATCTTTTCTGCAGTTTAAAAAAAAATCATCACAATTTTTTTCTCCTCTCCTTTCACAGGTTCCAACTATGGGAGTCCCCGTCCAGCTCATGCCAACATGAATGCCAATGCAGCTGCAGGGCTTGCCCCAGAGCATATCCCTACTCCAGGGGCAGCTCTGTCCTGGCAAGCTGCAATTGATGCTGCCAGGCAAGCCAAATTGATGGGTAGTGCTGGCAATGCAACAATATCCACAGCTAGCTCCACGCAGAGAAAACGGCAGCAGTACGGGAAACAGAAAAAACAGGGTACCACCACAGCTACACGTCCTCCCCGGGCACTGCTGTGTTTAACACTGAAAAATCCCATCCGGAGGGCATGCATCAGCATCGTCGAATGGAAATATCCTTTTTGATGTTCTTATTTGGAAAAACAGCAACTTGTTAGTGTGTGTCAGGTGCTACTCATAAGTATGAGGAAATCAATACATTAAGTGGAAAGGCACCACTGGGAATGTAAGGTGTATGAGTAGTATCTGGTATTTTAACTGAGATTATTTATGCTGGGGAAAAAACATTTCGGACTGAAGCTGTAACCATACCCATGTGTATGAAACTGCCAGAAGCTTAAATGATAATGGTTAGGGGCTGAATTCTACTCTTCTAAAAACATGTACCTGAAGCTTAAATCAGTGGGAGATATGTGAGGTATCTGAAGCCAGTTAAACTAGGAAGTAGGGAAGTAGAAAGTAGTGAAAAAGAAAAATAGCTAAAGTAATCCTGCCACATGCTCAAATGCAGTATGAGGCCAGATCTAGTAGGCTGATCAAGAGACAGACTGTCACAGATGATGGATGACAACCACTGACACAGAACTGCAGAAGGCAAGGGTCAGTGCTGCTTTCCTGGAAAGTCAATGAGAGTTTGGCTGTTGGCTTCATCGTGTGGAAGGAGCAAAGTCTTTTTAGTCAGCCAAGGCTGATCAACAAAAGCTGGAATTTGTATTTCACAGAAAATTCACAAACTGAAATAAAAATATACCTCCCCTGCCTCCCCAAAGAGAAACCAAGACTGACCCTGAACCGTAATCATCAGTAAATCACAAGCTAATGGGGTTCTTCAGTAAATGGAAAAGTATTGTTAGGGGTAGATAAGCACTTCAGGGAAAGGCCGTACAGAACTCAGCAGTAGTTAATATGTTAAAAAAAATATATAAATACTAATTTAAAAAGCCATTTAAGACAATGTGATAATATTGTTCCTTTGGGGATCTGGTGGGACATTATAAAGATGTAAGCAGAATATGATCATATTAGGTCTCACTGACATGGATATCTTTTTTCAGAAGAACAACTTGTTAAAAATACTCTTGTCAATTGTTAGATATCCTTAAAGTTCCCATCTGCCTATTCCTTTCTTCTGATGCTAATTTTTAATCCCCTTGATTAAGGTTGCTACCGTTCATCCCTTTTGGCATAGCTCTCATACTTTAAGCATAAGATGATGGATGATGACTAACAGGATGAAGCTGAATATTGGTTTACTTGCCAGCACCCCAGTAACCATGTCTTTAGAGAAAGAGCAGAGTGACATTTGATAAATGAATAAGATCAGCAATGAACGATGGGAATGATGTGTTGTAAACCAGGATACAGCACTGCTGAGATCAAGAGGAGGGCCAAACAATGTGATTAAAGCAATCCAAAGATGCTGACGCTTGCATTTTTTTGTTTGTTTGGTCTTAGGTGAGTTGGTGGAAATATTTTTTCATCAGAACCTCTCATTGGATGTACAGTATTTATAAACATGAAGCACTTCAATGACAAATAAAAATATCAAAGGGCCGTGATAAGATTTAATTTTATTCTGTACACAGACTTTTCCTAATTGCTGAAAATTACTGAGAAAAACTTAGCTTAATTTTCTGAACCTCTGAAATCTAAGCACAGTAGATATTAAATATCAAATGGCACTTCTATGGTGTTTCATACCCAAACATTATAGTGTTAAGAGCCTGAAAGCACAATTGCATGTAAGAAAAAGTGAAATGAAATAATTACACAGGTAAATCTTTGAAAAATATGTTTTTATTCTGCTGGATTTGCAGTGCACTTACAGTTTTTATATCACTGTATTTTTACAATGTATAAAGAGACTAGAAATGAAAAATAAACACAAATGCATAAACAGTAATAAGCTTATGGATAATATTCCTGTAAGGAGAAAAAAAAATGTAGGCAAAAGGCAATTAAGAGAAAGAAAGCCTATGGACATTGAAGTCTTTATGCAGTAAGTACTATGTATCGAACCTGAGGTACATGAGAAATCCCATTGATTTCACCTCTAATGTATCTACCCAGATCTGCAGATCTCTGAGGTTGCCTGGAATTTCCCAAGACTGTCTGTGTAGTTGTCACATTATCCTTTTATTTGTTCTGGCTTCTTATTTGACTACAGGCCATAATTGCCACAATGACATATTGAATTAATCTCCTTCTAGAAAGGATCCTACTTGTTGTCTTCCTCCTTGTTATCGTATATCTCATAGAATTCATAGGCTTAAGCAGGATAGTTCAGTAGGTTTTGGAAGCCTTTGGCTCTTCCACTTGTGAAATACAGAATGTATCTGAGCAGAGGTCAGGTGCCTGGGGTTTGTCTGTATCTTGCAGTTCAGGCTGCTGGACATCCTGATCTCCAGTTCATTCTTGCTAAAACCTGCTGAGAATGGTAGTCTGCTGACCAGAAGCATGCATACTCTGTTGACATTTGGCAACACTGCAAAACCAGTCCTGTGGTAGATAAACTCATGCTCAAACACACTCTGTGTCATGGAGTGCACTACCTGGCTTTCTCCTTGTCCTCTCCTGCTTTTCATTCCCCTCCAGAGTACTGGTGAGTTATCCCAGAGCTAGCCTACAGGATATTCTTGCAGGCAAGTAAATATAGACAGACTGTAAATTTGGTCTCTAGTCTGACTGGAGATACTTCACAGCTACTAAGGTTAAGAAGTCCACACACACACACACACAAAAAAAAAAAATAAAAATAATACAGTGCCAGCAAACTGAAGTCAGTACAAAAATGTCCTTTGATTTTTCCATAGACAGAGGGACAGCAGAGGTTGTACAGGGTTGGTTTGTTGCACGTCTCAAATATTGTTTTTGATTTTCAGGGGTGGGTGGTTTTTTTTTTTTCCTCTCCTGAAGGAGGTTGATGACAGGATACAAACACAAGAAAAAGAAGTACTACCTCAAATAATTTAAGAAAAAAAATAATAATATGTGGCTATGAACAATATAAGCACACTTTGGATAAAACCCATTTTATCCCCTTAAGTTTTATTATTTAAATGTCTTCTAGCAGAATGTGTACATGTATTTTTGGGCCCTTGCATTTAACTTTGAGATATGAGAGAGTATGACAAAAGTGTAAGCTTCTATTAAAAATTACTTCAAGGTTTGAAAACGCTGATGGAAAAGACACGGAGAAACTAATTGTAAGAGGACAGATGATGGTCCTTCCAGAACAGGCTTCTGTTATTAAAAATAGTACAGCCACACTTGAAGGAAAATAAGGAAAATGCTATCTAAATAAATAAAAGAAGAAAAAACTTTTAAGAAATCTGTGTTTACTCTGGCACGCGACTGGCCTACACTGCTTTTGACATATTAGGAAGATTCTTGGCTGGGAGCAACTAAAAGCACTTAAAAAGGCATATGTTTCTTTTCAGAATATAAGGGGCTTGGAATGTTTTCTTTAAACAGAATTCTTATAAGTCTTTTTTTTTTTTTTTTTATTTGTGTGCACATTTCAGAATAATTTCCTTAACTCCATTCCTCAGACCATTTGAAATAATTATTTTACTGACTATTTTTGCCAATTGTGTGGCCTTAGCTATCTATATCCCCTTTCCAGAAGATGATTCCAATGCCACCAATTCCAATCTGGTAAGTCCTTGATGGTGTCTAATCTCATTACTTTGAAAGTCCTTTTTAGAAGTCACCAGAGAGACTGTTGAAGTTACAGAATGTAAATATATCCACCAAAGATGATAACATAACGAAGTAAAATTTGGTTTTGAGTGCTCAGTCTCCTCTATTCATGTGAGCACCTGTTTCAGTTGAGCTGGATTTAGAAAAGATTGTTCCAAAAACCGCGCGGGTGCTGTGCGTGATGTTTTGGCTAGCGAATTCCTGCATGTTGCAAAAGTGCTTGGTAAGTTAAAACTGCAGGTGTTTGTGGAAGAAATCCTTTAATTACGGATTATATTGTGTTTTTGTTTTACAAAGTGCTGTTGTGAAATTGATACGGTTCTCCTGTCAGGTGATGCATGGGAGCACAGCCTGATGACTAATTTCTGGGAAGTGTGTTAATGCTTGCATTTCACACTGATACACGTCTTGTTGAATGTTTTTTTTTCCTCTTGTTGGGATAATACAGTTTTTCCTGTGTCACCACGGATGCTAATACTGGTACTTTAGGACAGAGCATAGTATATTTACCACAGATAAAGGGGAGAGAACATTTGCTTTTGGCATAGTGTGAAGTCATAGCAAATAATTCTGTTCAGTAAGGGCACAATGCAAAACAGTTCTGGAATGCTATTCACTGAATTAGCAGAAGACATTTTTCTTCCCCCAAAACACGTGGACAAATCTCCTACTTGCGCAGTTGGATCATAATGAAAGTTTATTCCCAGGGTTTAAGAGTTGGGATGCTATTTCCTGATTGAAAATGTATCTAGGCATTAGAATTTTTAGAGCAACAGAGAAGGGAGTAAGAGCCATACTTACAATGTAGGGATAGTTGGGGTGGCTGACAGACATTATAATTGAAATGATCTATGCTGTTCTCTGTAAGAAAGTAATCTGATTATATATCTCTTGAACTTGCATAAAGGAAATTGCAAACTTCAGGACTTCTTTGGATCTTTTTTTTTTTTTTTTTTTTTTTTTTTTTAACCTTAGTGTAGTGCTTTTCCACTGTAACTTTTTAAAGGTGTTTAAAAACAGTAGCAGGAGGAGATAAGAATTGTTAACTTATTAAATATTCTCTATATTTACATTTAATTTCACACCCATACTATCATTTTTATAAAGAGAATTTGTGGCTTGTTGTTTCTTTTTTGCTGCCATCTCTTTGCTAGTTTGACACAGTGTTTAACAATGATGAACCATGGTGTGTAAGTTTAGAACACCTCAGCATGGCATCTCTCAGAAATTAGTATATTTTAATAAAAACACAGTTTCATTTGATCCTCTGGCTATATGAAGATAATATGTTGATTGTTGCACATTCTGTCTTACAAGGTTGAAAGAGAAAAATGAAACAGAGTTGAAGTTTAGGGGAGCTCTAATTTGTCTCGAGTTTAATTGGGTGTGGGTATTACCTTATCTCAGTGACTGCTAACTAATACTAGGTTGGAAGTGTGTTCAAATAACTTCATAATTGAATGAGTTATACTGAAACTTTTCTATTACTAGAAAATATATGCAATTTGTGAGCTGAGTTACTACTCTGAATCTGTTTTCCAAGGCATCTTTTGCATCTTTTATGTCATTTGGTTAATCCATCAAAACATTCATGTTAGTTGTGAGTTAGATTTAAAAACAAACAAAACCAAAACAGCCAAATTTACAATCTCAGGAGACTTTAGAAGTGTAATTGGTTTGAGGATGAGGAGGCATGGTTATCTTAGATATCTGTCTAGCTGTTTCATAGAAGTAAGGGGATAAGAAAGTGAAATGGGGGCTCTCTTCAGCTGCATTTTGTTCTTTGGATCTCAATGAAAAAGTGATTAAAAATGGTAAATGGGGTACTTAATATCAACTGGCCTAGGAGGGGTTTGCACTAGTGGAATTAAGACTCTGTTCTACATTATAGATCTAACCCTAGAGATCTGACTGCCCACTAGCCTTTGGTCCTGTGATTTGAAAAAGGTGCAGATAACAAGATGTAACATGGTTTGTCCAGGACATTGAATTATGCTTCATGTTCCACTGAAGTTAATTCAGCATTATCTCCTGTTAGTCCCAGCCCTTATTTTATTTGATTTTTGCCTTAGGGTGTTATATGTATTGGCAGGTATATCCTGCTGTCAGGAAGTAAAGGTTTTGAGTATATCATTTACTGCATTACCAAACTGTTCACAGGATTGCATAGTGATCAGTGAGTAAAGTACTGAGCAATAGGGAGGGAAAGTGGAGGCAAGTGGATGTGATAAAGGTGTTGTTTTGTTGTTTCTTTTTTTTTTTTATTAAAAAAAAGTCTTGCAATGAGATGAAAGAATATATGAAACTCAGACTGAAAGGAAAGCTATTTTAGATGGCAAGAACTGCAGAAGAGAGAGGCCTTACTCTGATGTAGCCAAACTACACATGGAACAGCCTAGAAGGAAGCTGGGGTTGGTGATAATTTCTTTAAAAAGTTGGTGCTTTTACAAAAGTTGCATGACTATTTTTTTCTACCTGTGAGCATGTATTTTGCAATCAGATGTTTTTTGGTATTTTGTAGCCACGAAGTCTAGAGCTCCAAAGGCTTTAATCTGAAACAGAAATGGAGTGTGTCTGCAATGCATGCATTTGAGTTAATAGTGTGTGCATATGTGTGTCTTGTGCAGAAACATGAGTTTGACAGAACATGTAGTGGCCCAGAAAAAACTTGCACTTGTGTAAGAAGTTGTTTCACTTCCATTTTACAATTTAATTCTTAAGCAATAAAGCCACCACAGAAATTCCCACATCCCTGGTTTCCTGAGCCATCCCTAACTTTCTGAGACACAGAGGAACCATCTACAGGAAGTATATGCTGGATAGTAACTGTTTTACAAGATCTGAATGTGACAGAACAACACTTTTCCAGTAAACTGACACTTTTCCCTTTGAGCCCAAAAGTTCCTCTTCTAAGGGTTCATCATAACTTTTCAAACAATGTTTTCTTTCAGGTCTGAGGTTTTAAAAAAAAAAAAAAAAAGTCATTTTGAATAAGCTCATTGAGTAAAGGGTGGTCAGAGAACAGAGATTCTGAACTGAATGGTTTGTTTTCTTTGTGTAAAAGGAGAAAAATTATAACGAAGTAAAGTTTTGATGAATAACTATAATCTTTGTCAGTTTCATGGATGTTATCAGCCATTGGTTCAATGGGGCGTGCTTATTGCTGTATGTCTTCCATAGGAGTCTTGAAGAGACATATACCTCATTCATGTGTACAAAAAAACCAATAATGTAGGTTCATAACTCCATTTGCATAAGCCTTGTCTTTAGATACAAGACCTATTTGTTACTGTGCCATAGTAACTTACATAAGCATTGGAACTAAATACAGAAGTTTCCAATAAATAATCTCTTGTCTTTTGTGTTAGTGAGGAATTGTGATTAACTATAATGCATTAGAAGTTTAGGCCAAAAAACCACACACACACTGACTGTTCTTTTGCAATCTGACTTTCCATAAGAATTCCTATAAATTTTCAAGCTGCTTATATCAAGTTTAGGGCTGGTAGTTTAGACTCTCATTTTCAAGATGCGCATACGTATGCTAAAACCCAGATTTTGCATTTTTGTGCTTACTGGAGTTATTTCTGCCACTTGCTTTAAGAAATATGTTAGAATGATATCATGTAGTAATAACAAAAGCTTGAAATTGGCTTCAGCAGTTTTTGGTTTTACTTCTACAATGTGTTGTCTGGAAAACTATTAAACTTGCAGAAATGGAGGAGAGTCATATTAGGTGCAATGTTGTTTTGGTATTACTGAACTCTGCTGAGGTTTTGCTTAAATTTGCAAGTAGCAAAAGCTCATGCATGACCCTGTGCAAAGAACAATTTTGTATTCTCTTGATGCAGTCAGAAAAATTTGAGCTAGTTGGAGGGGAATTGAAGCTAGCCTGCATGAGAGGCTGTAACAGATATGGAGGCTTTCTGCTTGTTATCCCTGCAATTATGCATTAGAACAGAGATAATGTACATTTAGGAATAAAACTATAGACTGCCTGAGATAGGAAGCTGAGAGGAAAATGCCTCTGTCACTTTACTGGCAATCGCAAATGGCACAAGCCTGGTCAATGTCACAGCATGGCGATAACATAATGAGGTTAAAACCAAGGTTTACAGCACGTTCCATGGAAGGCAATTCAGTCAGTTGTTTATACATTGGATAAATAACAGGAGAAAATTCCTTGTGTGGTTTTGATAGCTCTACTTTCCCTTATCCTTATTACAGGAAGGAAACCCTTTTGTACAATAGTTAAGTTTAAAAAAAGATCTCCTGCATTTTTATGTCAGCTTATAATAGGATGTCACCTTCAGACTAATTTGTTAAACCCAAAATAGGACCTTGTGAAAGGGAAGATGGGATTTGTGCTTGTTTGTCAGTGTTTGTGCCAGCAGGTGTTTGAGTGAATGCCTGCCTATGGAAAGGGACTTGCCTTCCAGGGAGCTGTGGCTGCTTTGGTGACTATGGTAGCATCCAGTTGAGTGGGCGATTCCTGTACAAAAATAAAAAAAAAATCAAATCTTTTTGAATTTGAAACAGGCTGGCACGGTAGATGGGCATGTGGCTCTTGTATTTGTAGTTAATATAACAAACATAATGGCATAACAAACTTCATCATTTTCTGTATCGATGAGTTCTGAAGTCAGCATATGGAGCGGTTTGCTTGTAACCATTTCTCTTGTGCAAAATCAGAAAGTGTTAGCAAAATGGAGGTGAGGGGTCAAGAAAAGAAGGGATGTTTTATCTGGATAAAGATAAGGAAGAATACTACTCAAAAGCTTTTGGTTCTCTTCTGTCATTGCTATAATCTTCCCCTGTGACAGTTCCCAACCAGTGAGTGATAGTAATATATAGTATAGTAATAGTATAGGACTGTAGAGTAATAAAAAGTATAGTACTGTACAGTAATGAGATACGTTCACATTAGAGGTGAGGTGTAGGATGGGGTAGACTGGCTACCAAGTTAATAAGCTCTGATAGGTTTATTAGCTTGGGCCCCATGCCAGTGCTACTACAGCTGGAGGATGCTATGTAATTTGAAAAGTGAGAAGCAAGCAACAGAAGCTGGAAGGGAGGACTCGAGGAGTGTGGAAAGGGACTGGAGTGAGGAGAAGATAAGAGATTCAAAAAAAAATCATTGAGGACTTGCTCTCAAAAGATTGAGAATTGCTGTTGTGTATGATGCTAAGGAAGCTGAATACAAAGGAATTTAGGTTCAACATTGCGAAGAGTCCTCAGAATTCCTGCCTTTGGCAGGGGGAGGTCATCTCAGCTCAGCATCCCTAGCAGCAATGAACATGGTGTGGAAGAATAAGCACTGAATGTTGAGAGGAAGACATTCAAGCCCATCTGCTGGTTCTGGTATTAGCAAACTGTATGGCCTTGGGTAAATTGTGGTCTCAGCTTTCCCATCTGTAAAGTGAGTCGGTTACGGCTTCCACAGTGAATGTAATTAGTCAGTGCCTTACATCATCCAGACTGTTATGAGGAATGTTGTAGAAAGACTGTCAAGACAAGAATAAAATCTGTAGCAATCTGTTCTGAGCCCATGGCCTCTAATCAAAAAGGATGGGTGAAAGGTAGGACAGAACCCTCATTTCTTTTGCACTGGGTGCAGCAAATCTTAATTTCTATGAAGTGTGTAGGACTGCGTCATCACAATTTCATCTTGTGTGATGAATTATTTGAAGGGACCTCTTCTGAATGTTTAAATATACAGTCTTTTTATCATTCCTAACATGGTAGTGTAATTTCCTAGGCTTTGAGAGGAAGAATCTAGTAAAGCAGAGATTAACACCTATATGTGTTATTAGCAGGGCTAAAATTGTTGGATTCCCTGGGAAGACCTCTGCCACCTGAGTGGTAATTGGCAGTAGTAAGAGGTTATTCGATGTGGACCAGGTGAAAAACTAATTGGGAAAGCTTTTGCAGGATTCAGAGATGTTTGCACACAGCAGAGGAATGCCTGGTTCTATTCCAGGGTCTGGAAGGGACTGAAGGACTTCTGCATCTTTGTAAAAGGGGCTCTTTCTAGTGCTTTTTTTTTTTTTTTCCAAAAATGCTTCCTTCTGAACTTCTCCACATCTCAGTCAAATCCCAGTCTTCTGCTTCTCTTTATACCAGTGGTCCCACTGTCCTCACCAACCCTGTGCTTTTGTTATTGTTTACCACCTCTTGATCTGCTCATCTGCTCTGAGATCTTGCTCATCTTTGTGTCTGTTTTTTTTTTTTTTTTTTTTTTCTTTTTTTTGGGGGGTGGGGGAGAGGGGGGAATGGAGTTGTCCTTTTTAAGATTCATTACCTGTGCTTTGCCAAGGTAGTTTCTTCATTCCAGCCAAACTTCCATTAGACCTGTCCCTTTTCCTATGTGCTATGGTCTCCCCTTCACAGTAGTTCTATATGTTTCCCATCTTCCCATTTGATCTCAGTGCTGTCCTCATCTTTGGACCCCTGACCATTTCTCTAATTAACATGGGTCTGATATTCTCTTCAGCACATTGTTCTCCCAGTCTGAACCTGCCCCTGATTTGGTCTTAGCCCTTCTGCTTTTGAAATCAGCTGTGTCCTTTCCAATGATGTCTGGAAGACAGCAGAAATACTCAGAGAGTGGGCCCAACTCACAGGTTGGTTGCTTTATTCCACCTTGGTTCAGACCAGTGTAGAACAGTTATTACGTGAGTCCTTGTATGCCTTTGTAGCCCTTGCTCAGCTCTGTGGGTGTGATGCATGCATTCAGGTCCGCAGAAGCTGTAAGATGCCAGATTAGTATTTGTAACGACAATTTAAGTGTTAAGTTTTAGCAAGTCTCTGTGAAGCCTGTGCAGATGGAGTTAAGAGCCCATCTGGCTAAACTTAAGTGGGTTGGCAAGGCAAAAGATGCAGCACTGACACAAAGGCCATTAATTTGCCAGTTCTTATGATGTTATTGCAAACTGTATGGTCACTAAAGAAAATAGGTGTTGATTTTTTTTTTTTTTTTTTTTGACTGGGTTAGAACAATGGATATTGTTAAGCTGTTTTGGCTGAAATAGTGCACAAATATTCAGCCTGAAGCAGAAACCAGCATAAAAAACTGTTGCATTAACTCTTGAGAATATCACAATTAAAAGCAGCTGAAAAGAGTATCTTAATAATGGAAAGAGTTGGTTAGCCTTAACAGAAGTAATGCTAGAGATTCACCTCCATTAGCATCTTCCCTATTAAAGTATAACAGTGCCTCACTGAATCAGTAAGATACTGAGAAGTGTCATAATAGACTTTCAGAATTAACTAATGAATTATATATAATGCTGTAACGATTCAAGTACATTTACATTATGCAGTATATAAAGTAGTATAGAGAGGAGGTTTAAGAGATGCAGACCAAGGCAGAAAGTGGATTTCAGATAGGCATGTATTTATCTTTCAAATCCCCTGAGACAAAATTCAACTATTCAAAAAGGGTTGTTCTAGTTTAGAGGAGCTGCAGAGGGAGGACCTTTGTACAGACAGCTGCAAGACTGTTAGAAGAAACAGAGACTCCTATTTGCTTACAGTGGGACTAGGGAAGAGTTGTGGAAGAACATTTCTGTCACACAAACTGGTCCAAGTCCATTGAAATATACACTTGAAACGGGCTGTATGTTTTTATGTAAGATATTTTGAAATGTTAACTATGTTTTGGTTCTGATTGATGGCAAATTTATTGATTTAGTCCAAACAGTGATTTATCCTATTTCTCTAGACAGCCCTGATTACCAATTTTCCTTTCTTTGTGTAAGCTTTCTGAATCTGACTTATCAAGTGCATGTTCAATTTTTTTCTTTTCCAGGTAGTAATTATTCCTGTTTATCAAACCTCAAGTTCACTGTGGGATGCCTTTTTTGTTATGCTGTTCAGGAAAGATAGGAAAAATATGGAAGCAGGCCAAATAAGAGATTTTAAGTGCTGTTGTTTTCACTGTAGTTTAATTCCTGTTCCTGCAAAAGTAACATAGTCTTTTAAAAACAGTGGAAATTTCCAAAATGGCAGGTACCACTTGTATTGTCTTTTTGGTACAAGTATCATCATCCCTCTGCAAGCCTGTGGGGTGTTAGACTTTTGTTCCTGAGTTCATCAGAATCCTATCAATGATATTAGGAAATGAGTATCTCTACCTAGAAATTCAATAGTTTTAGATTCCTTCATGTATAGTTAGTATTATACCATGGTTTGGAGTACCTCCCATTGACCTCACTGGAGTCTGCTTGACTAAGTGACCCACATCTATCCACTGATTTATTTTATGCTATTGACAAACAATTGTTGGAACCTCAGGCTTGCTGACATGTGCAAAATCATTGACTTTAAAGGTGATACTCCCTGTACTTGTGCAAACTAGACCCCCCCCCCCCAATAAATTATGCCTAATTCCCTTGGAAATAAAAGAATGGATGTGCTGTTTGCCAAGAGGGCAGAATTGCCAGAAGGGAAGAAAATGCTTTGTATGTCCATCAAAGTTTTGATTGTCTCTTCCTCTTAGGGACAATTCCTTCTTTTTCTCTGTCTTCTACTTCATAAAATCTGAGGGTTCTTGCACCATGGCAGCTCTTCAGTTCTGTTGGTTGAATGGCAGCTTGTAGTCCAAAGCAAGCTAAGACCATCCTTGAATTTCACTATTGATAAATGCTGGACAATTCTGGAAATGAGTCTGTTTACATCCACTGGAACAAACTTTATTTTCTACTCAGTATTCTAACCATGAAAAGCTCATGCTTATCAATAATATTTTTCTATTAAGAATATAATGTTGGACATTCTCCAGTTAGGGGAAGACATCCAGTAAGCCGTGAGAAATGTTCATTAACGTCTCTTCAGTATGTTGCATTTCTGGAAGATGCTGGAAAGCTGGCACGGCATGTTCTCCTTACGACATCCGTAGCAAGTTGTGTTGCACCTAAACCTAGGCAAGGGAGCTAGACCAGCTGGATTCGCTTAGCTAAACCACTTGATTTATACCTGCAAACTTTTATACATGAATGGCATAAATTGATGTCTTGATTCTCACAGTGGGTTTATGCATGCAGATCTTGGTCTCTAATGCAGAATCCCCTGACCCAAGGCACAGACTTGTTACAGGGAAAACTGTTAGCCTCCTCTTGTTGCTGATAGTACTTACAACAGTCGCTTTTCAGTCTCTGTAACAGTGGTGTCAACACCTTTAGCCACATGAACTAAATTTGGTGATGGCAGGAGCAGATGCTCAACTCCCATATTATAAGCTTTCCAAAAGTGGCACGTATGTGGTTCCCTAGCTAGCTGTATTGGCAGCTGTGCAACTGTTTTTCAGGCTGTCCTGATATACTCACACTGATGGAGAGGCTGGGGTTTTAGAATTCTTCCTTTTATGCTGGCTTGCTATTGTCTGCTGCTTGTAAAATGTATTTGTTGGTAGCTTATATTAGAAACTGACACAATCGTGTTTTGCATATGATTATTCTCTTCTGGTATGTTGAAATGTTTTTCTAGTTAGTAACAGATTAAGCCAATTTATTACTATTTCTCCTTGATCTGAAGCTTGATGAATGCTTTTCACATGGACATTTAAAAATATTTTGTTTCTACTACATACGCTCACACAGAAGCGGAACTTGCATGTTATTTTATTATTATTTTTTATTCATTGACAGCCACTTATAGTAGCGTTATCCTTGTGTGGCCTTGTTGTTTGTCAGAGTAACTTTAAAACAAAAACTCCTGTTTAAATGAGATTACTCAGCTGAACATGTGGCCACAAAAAAAAAAATTAAAGATCTGGTTTCATAATTGTTTCACAATCTAAACTTGTATTTAAAAACAAACAAACAGAAAGGTTCTCCTCATTATGGTCTTCAAGATAATGTCTGAATCTGAACAAAAGACACATCAATGCCCTTCAGGAGTGGTTGACTGAGATGAAAGACTGCAACATAAAATAGCTTCGAAGAGAATGAACAGTTCCTATTCGCCTTCTTTAGCTGCTAACACTGGATCATAACAATGACAAACTAAGATCTCAAACACACAATTTTTACCACTATATTGACAGATCTTGGGGCATTTAACTATTAAGGAGTGTTTTTCTGTAGAATAAGGAATTCAGCTACTTCTGTTCTTAAAAGTCCCTGCTGTCCTTGCAACAAAAAGAAGGAAAGAAAGGATTTCCAGCTTCCCACTCCTATCAAATGCCTCAGGTGCCTCCTGAGTCCTAGAAGCTAAATAAACATCTGTTTATACAAATACTGAATAATCATCTGCAACTATACTAACTGACCAATACTGTGTTTTCACTTGGTGTTTTCTGTAAAACTGAGCACGCAAAGTAGGGAGAACAGTAGGTAATAGTTGGCATGTCCATCCCACCCAGGATATCCACATGCACAGCTGGTGTGCACCTGATGTTGCATTGACTTCTACCATCAAAAAATGGATACATCTCCTTAAAAAATGGATACATCTCCTTTAAAGCAAACAACTCGTGTCCTAGTTTTTATAAAACATTAACCATAATTTGTTTTTCACTTATCCAACCCAAAATCAAAATTTAGCTGTGAATCAAGTCACCGATGTCTTTTATAGCTCTAATCTTATTTAATATTTTCACTGTATTCTACTTCTCATTTGACAATTATATAACTTTTATCAGCCTCGAGAGTGTGATGGCTTCATCCTGGCATAAATACGTTGCTGTTTATAGCAGTCTGATCTTCAGCATTACCTTTTGTTTACTACAAGTAAGTGTGTAATACATTTTAAAACACTCTTTAAAACTACATTGCAGTTTCAGAATCATTTTTAATCTCGGATATAAATATTAACATCCAATCCATTTTGTCTCCATTTTCTATTTTTCCTATGATAAAAACCAGCACTGCTGCTACTTTATGTTCAGTCTGAAGCATCAGGCTGTTGTATGAAAGTATTTGACAGCCTACAGGGGAAAAAAGAAAAAGCAGATGAAGCAAAGTTGAGTGTTTTAGCCTTTCAGAGGCTATGAAATATGAGAATGTGTTTGAGTCATTCAGATGATCTTTCCATACTGAAATCCTACGGAGTGAATGAAAAAGAGGGGAAAAATTGCTGAAAAGTATTTGTAACTCTCAGAAGGTCTAGTTCTGCAAAGTTCTGAGTGTGTAGACAGTAGTCACCTTACAGACGATATGGCTACATGAGGGACGTAAGGTTTAAAGGTTTTAAGAGCAGGAGCCAATCTAGGGAAAATGTAATGCAGTGTCTGAGAGAATTAAGTGTTGATACTACTATGGAAATATTTCTGATAAATATCTCCTGAAATAAATTCAGTCATGGCTGACAGATCCTTTTGGAAGTGTTTACTTTTGCTTTCATATTGTGTGTTGAAAAAGGATACCACAGAGATATCCCCCTTTCAAAGGAAGAGAGATCACAGTTTGCATTCAAGCTGCTACTCGTGTGCTTCTCTGCTCTATTCATCTCAGTTACTTGAGTCATTTTCCATAGTAGGCAAGTAGCATTGTTGGGCTCTGGTATGAATTTGTAGGAGTGTGTTTAAAACAGTCAGTGTTTTTTATGGTTAATTCCCTCCCTCTGCTATCCAGGCCTGAACTGACATGGCTCCTAGCCTGTGTGCCTGCTGATGCTGTTCAATAGAATACAAAGAAAGGTTTCATTGGATGATAAAGTGTGTAAGTTGTTACAGCTTTTCTTTCCTTAAAAGAATAATAATTGCCAAAGAAGGGCTTCTGAATCACTCGCTCTTCAGTATGTCTTGGCTTTGTGTCAAAGCCTCTGTTGAACAAATACATTGAAATAGAAGAGCTTGGTTCTGCCCTTGACAGGCGTGCTGCATCCCACTGCTGAGATCTTCCTGGGGACCAGAGTTGTGGATGTTTCTGGGTGGTGTTGATGGCAACTCACATCACCGAGAAGCTGTATAATTGTCAGAGGTATGCCTTGTCCCTGTCATTCCACATCTATAACAAAAGCACACGTACTGACACAGGCGTTCTGGGTAGCAGGCACCCGTCTGGAGGCTTCTCCCTTGTCTCTGCATGCAGACAGAGCAGCAGCTGTGTGTGTAGGAGGGGTGCCTCTTCCTCTTCCTTGCACCTTCCCTTCTGTCTCGCTGGGATGGGTAGCAGGTCCCTCTGACAGCCTGTGCAGGAGACAAGGGCTGTTCAGCTTTTGAAATAGTGGCAGAGCAGGTAAGACTTTTCACTGTTGTCCCATGAGTGACTGTTCTAAGCTTTGATTAGGAGTGTGTTGAAAATTGCCTGTAATCGATGCATATACGTAAGTGTATATAGTCACTGAGAATAGAGGGCTGAATGCAGTAAGCTACAACGATAACCACATTGCACTCTGTGTGCCCCTGGCTATCGAAGCTGATGTGCCTTTACCATTCCAGCCCAGAAGGGAAACTGGCCTCAGCAGAGCCTTTGGCCTTTTGGAAGCATGAAAATCCATAGGGAGCTTAACACAATGCCTCTTTCCATGATCTGCTTAAAATTAAGTGGCCCATGACCTCTTGAAAGTCTGTCTGACCCTGTGGGAGTAGGTAGAGACCAAATGAACTAAAGAATTGCAGGACCCAGAGGTGAGCACAAGCTCAAATTTGGAGCCAAACTCCAAACTCCATAGATCATAGAATCATTTAGATTGGAAAAGAGCTCTCAGATCATATAGTCCAACCTTGATCAGGCCATATTGTAAAGGTGGTTGTTTAATCTTGATTTCCACTGATTTTATAATCTCACGTAGTGATTCCCTATCAAGAAAAGGAAAAATGTACAGCATATTTGTAAACATAACCTCAGCTCTAATTTAAAGCTGCTTAAGAATAACGTAACCTGGAGGGAAAAAAAAAAAAGGGGGGGGGATCCTTTTAATCCCTCCATACATTGTCCTACTACTACTACAAATTTGCATCACGAATGAAAACATTTCCTAACTCCATGTAAATTCTGACAGATTATGCTTGAGTCATAGTTTAATTGTCTTTATGATAAGGACCATAACCTTTTCTGTAGTTCCACTATTTTTTTCCTTATAATTCTTGTATTCTTTTTTTTGGTTTTGGTTGTTGATTTTTGGTGTCATTGTTATTCTTCTCTGAAAAACAAATAAACACAAAACAAAACCAGGGAAGAATACTGAGGAATACTGATGACTATTCTATCCATATTTGAAGGAAGGATGTTAGATCAAATTTTCAGTGCTTCTTTCACTAGCATGGCATAGAAAGTTGATAATGCTTTTCTGGTTCAGTGTTTTTTCTTGGACATCCTAGAATCTTACCAACCATCTTATCCAAAAGCTTTGCCCAGATGCTTGTGACCAGCTGACCTTGCACATGATCTGGAAACCACCCTGAAGACCTGCTGCTCTCATATGTAATGAGCGTTTGATGAGTTTGGCCTACATTCTTTGGTTCCAGACACGTGCCTTTGCTTCTGACTATATTGAAACATATATTGTTCAGTTGTTCTGAGTTCTGATAAATACTTTTAAGCTTGCATTGCTTTAGCAAAACGAGAAGCATTCAAATTGAGCTCAGTTGGTGAGTCTCATTTGAATGGCTTGCAAACAGTATGTTGTGTTTCTTCTGCTGTTTGGATACTTCTGTCATGTCTCTGCATCTTCTCTCTGCCTTACGTGCTGGAGCACCACTCTGTATAGAAGTAATTATCTAGTTATCCTGTTCTGTTATCAGCAAACACATTTTAATTGGACTAGAGAGCGAGAGACTGATTGTGGCATTAAATCTGTTATTTTTAATTGTCATATTAAAAATTGTTGTTTTAGATCCCCTGGTCTAAATCAGAAAAGCAAGAACTGAAAGCTTGTAAACAAATCCAGATCTGGCTTCCTAAGAAGCAGATGATAATACATCCTCCCTCATCATGCATAGGTGAGAAAAATGGTGATTGCAAAGCAAACACCAAGGGAAAAACAGCCCACAGAATAATGTACAGGGGGGAAAAAAAAAAAGTGAATTTTTAAAAAGCCCTCTTGTTATGGCTCACCAATAAGGACTGTACAAGAACTTGTTCAGGCATTTAATGCCAGAAAAAAAAATGTTTGTGCTTCAAGATATGTACCATCTTTGTTACAATAGTGAAACACTGCACACAGCCCTAAATGTTTTGGAATCTAATCTCATCATGTCCATCACATGACCATGCTCGAGGTATTTATTGATGAGGCTGGATAAATCCTAGCTGAAGAGAATGCCACTTGTCATGGAGCGAGTGAAAACCTGGGCATGTAGCCAGACTCTCAGGGACAATTTTGCATTGATGGTATATAGTGATTTATACTTGTCTTTGCTTCCATCACTGAGCTCGAGAACAGGGAGAGGGAGGAAGGAGGAAAGTAAAAGCACTGTATCCTTATGGGGATATTATTTACTTAAAAATTAAAACCTTTTTTCTCACTATTTTCTGGAAAAAAATAGAATATATAACTGCAATTGAAGTTAAAGTCTGTGTTATATGTGGATTAGATATGATGGTTGTGATGACTCCTCAACCTAAATTAATTTTTTCATGCTAACGTACTCATAATCCTGTGACAACAGAAACTAGTTTGTCAAGTAAGCTTAGACTACAGTGCTGATAAGTAGACTTGAGTTCTTGGTGGAATTTTTCTTGCTTTTCAGTGATGTTTTGTTTTAGTGAACAAATGTTCATTTTTTTTCCATTCTGCTTTCAGTGAATCATAGAATAGTCTACGCTTTAAAGATGGAAAATGACCAACATAGCCTTTTCTGACTTTCAGTAAAGCTTTTTGTTTTGCTGGCTTATTAAAATTAGTTTTTGCATTTGGGATCTGACTGATTTGTGCAAGGAGCAGTAGTTTCCACCTTTTCCCTGTAGCCTTACAGAAAAATAGCATTCCCAGGCAAAATTGAGTCAGGAGAGAGAAATGACTCATTCTTTGTATCATTCCCCTCTGACATTTACTTCATGAACAACCAAGAGGTTTAGTATGAAGTATGACTGTTGTATAAGAATACAGAAAGTTTACATGAACTAAAGGGGAGAATGGAAGAAGAATTTGGATGAGAGGTCCATTGAGGTTAATAAATTGACACACTGCATCAGGCTCAAGAAACCCCCTAAACCAAAAATAACTGAAAGCTGGGAGAGTATTTAGGAGAACTGCATGCCTGTCCCGTAATTGGTCTTCCTTTGGCATTTGATTATATTCACTCTTGGAAGCATGATAGTGGGTTAAATGAAACCTTCTTCAGGGGTGGAAAGCAAAACCTGAAAGTCAGAACTTTGGAATTTAAAATCCAGAAAGACTAGACTTTTTTTGATGTTGTTTGTTTGGTTTATGGTTTTGTGGTCAGTCATCTGCTGGCTTAAAGGGGAAGGAAAGAAAGGAGATCAATTAATGTGTTGGGAATACCTGAGACTCGTAATGCTGAAACAGTTTTTTTTTTCAATGCTTTTTCTTGAAACTTTTTTTTTTTTTTTTTTTTTTTTTTTTTGTCAGTAGTCTTCTTCTTTTAGTGGATTTGATTTAAAAGAAAACAACTGAAGCTGAAGACTTACATCTTGTTGTTGTAATTAAATTTAAGGAAAGTAGAAGGTTCAAGGTTTTCATCTGAGAAGTTCACCTTGAGACAGGAATGTAGGAACAACCAAACTCAGGTAGACATCTGAAAATGCATTTTTGCCTCAAATTGCCCATTTAGTTGGTAATAATATCTGGCTTCATACAGATTGCGTACTTCGATCTGTATGATTTTGGGAAACAAAATCTGAATTTGATTGGGTAAAGTATTCATAGTGACTTTTCTTCTTTCATAAAGGAGAACTCTCTTAAGAACATCACTTTAGTTCCCTTTTATGGGTTTGTTAATTAGGCTGGCTGTTAAAGTTGTGGCTTGTAAACCCAAAGTAATGGTGCTTACTGCTATGAAATAATGCTGTGCAGATACGTTTAAGGTGCTATTTGCTATTGGCAAAATTAAATCCTGTGCTTTTCTGGACCTTTCAAGAAGCTGCCATGAATCTGGAGCCCTGGAGTCGAAAGTACCCCCCAGTAGTCGTCCTATTATAAAGAATCTTCATTGCTGAGAGCTCAGTAATTGTGAAAGAGTGTTCAGAAAAAATTCTTCATCTCAGGGTGACAGAGAGCCAGAAGAGTGGTGCTAATCTGAGATGGCAATCCCGGCTAGAAGCTGTGTGGGGGAGAGAGGTAGAAAATATCAGCATGTTGGTTTACTGGTGATATAGCTCTCTATTCAAAACATCTCTTAATCTCTTTTGAATTTTGTTTTAACAAAAAGCAAGAGAAATTGGAAATCTGTGAAATGGCACAATGAAACTTGCACTAGAATCTTGGCAATGTAGTGTCACAAAGAAGCTGACACCTTGGCATCAGACTTGTTATACTTTTTCTATTCGTGATGTCCTTCAGTAGCTTTATTTCAAGGAGTTTTCAGGGGAGAGTCATATACAAGGACTACAAAGGAGATGGCAGGGCCCAAGACATTTCAGCCTCTCTCTGAGGAAAACAAACCTAGCAGCATGGTCTAGATACTGTCCCTATTTTCATCAATTCCCTAGCAAATTTGAGTCCAGATATAAGTGTCCCAGATATCAGAAAAATGGATCTCCATAAGGCCTCAGAAACCTTATCAGAGCAGAATCCTCACAGTCTTTCCAATAAAGTTCCGTGCTGGGAAACTTTCTTAGAAGACAGGTTACAGAAACAGGCTATGTTTATTACTTGGACACATTAACAAGTGCCACCTCTCATCACAAGTGGGGTTTCTACCCACTTTTAGCAAAGTATCTGCTTCCCTGTTAGCCTTTCTGCTTTCTACAAAAAGGAAGCACAGCACCAGTTTGACACTTTCTAAGGTGGCTTAGCAATGTAAGGTTGTGCTGTTCTGCTGCTGATGCTTCACTACTTGAAAGTTTTAGAGTGGTGCTAAATTTCAAGTGGCTGAAAAAAAAAATTTTTTTTTTACATTTTTTTCCACTTTTTTTTTTTTTTCCTAAGCCTCTTGAGTTGACTTTTCTAATGTGCTCCAAAAGATGGCTGGTGGTACCTGCAGATAAGTTAGGTAAAGCAGGTGCACGAATCATTTTTCCAACAGTACAGAGGAGATACTGTATCCCATGCAAACCAGGGTATGTAATAACCAGTGTGTGACTTTTGAGGTAACTGTGTTCAGTCTATGTCAGTAATGAAATGGAATTTCTTTGGGCCCAAGAGCTAGCATGGGATGAGCTCTGTGGCATCTAGGTCAGCCTCCAGTGTTGTGTGAATTAAAGGTCTGAATGCTGGCTCTTTATGTTGGAAAATATCCTACTGTGCTTTGCATTTGTTTTGGCATTTCTCAGATTCTCTAGGAAGACAGTTCAGCAAAATTACTCTGAAAGACAATAAAAAGAAGCTAAAAGTTTTTTTGTTTTGTTTTGCTTTTTTCTTAAGCACGCTAATACATCACCCAGGTGCCATTAGATTTCACACACGATGCTTTTGAAAATTGAGATCTCTTCTTTATATGCATGCTTCTGTTTTTCCGGAGTTTTATTGACTTTTGCTGTTAAATTTATCTTTTGTTGATAAGGTTTCTTTTATAGACCACTAGTGGTTGCTACTGATCTCCTGAGGGTGTTCAAGTAATTTAGTGAAACTTGGAATTGCAGTTTTGAATTTCTAAAGCCAGGCGAAGCAAAACTGCTGTTTGTAATGTAGTCTGTGGTTGGATCCACTTGACATCTAATTTGTCATTGTTTTCTCTCTATCAGCAGATGTGGAGGGTGACTGGTATGAACCTCTTTCCAGATCTGAACTCCTGTGAACTTTTGTTAAGTTCACCTTCTAAATAGGACATGAACGTGGAAATAAATAACATAGGATCAAGAGGACCCTATGGTGGCTTCAGGTCACCAGATCCTCTTCCTGGACTCTACCCTAGGTGCAATTCTTATGTGAAAATGTTGATGCTGCTGCTTTTTCTTTTTATTGCCTAGAAATATGACCAGAACCCTTGTTATTTCATTGCTGTTTTCACAACTCTTCCTAAGTATAATACTGGCATTAAAACAACAACAAAAAAGTGATCCAGTCTCAGCTAATAAGAAAATGAGTGGTGTACTAACTCTTTTACCACACTTTCTTCCACTTCCAGCATTTGAGTTGGACACCTGAATTTAGGACAGATATCAGCTCCTGTATGACACTTACTGCTGCATGAGAACAATTTTAGCAATGTCAAGAGAAGGTCACAAAGCCCATAGAAGTACAATCTGTGAGGTATTATACTATTTTCCACTTGTAGATTTTAAGTGTATGTATCATGACAGTGTCTTTGTCATTTTAATAACAGTTAATATAGTGATTTGAAGCAGTTCAGTCCTAATAGGAACGCTAATTATACATTTTTAAGCAGACTTTGGTAGTACATAAAATAAAGGAGGTATAAAAGAAGGATAAAAATCTTTGAGTTGAAATTTTCTGCAAAGTGATTCAAACTGATAGTCCTAATTCAACCAGCACAAATAAATCCCGTAAGAATACCATCTAAATTACATGAATAATACTTATTATGTGAGAAGCATATTATGTAAGGAGCATTGCCAACCAATTTTTAAGACTCATTTAAGACTGTAGTAGAAAATGTTTTTGTTTTTCTCTGTAAACTATGTCCTTAGAGAAATAATTGTTAGCAAAGTAAATTTTCTATTCCTTGAAAGAATTTTATTGGATAAATTAAGGAAGCTGCATTTAATAATACTTATCTGAACTATTTTTAAGTGACACTGAACTATAAGAAATCAGATGAGCAAGATGTACAAATAATGATTTTTGAATTGTTACCACTGAATGTGAGCGAGTTTGTAGGTTTAAGTGATACCGATGCTTTCAGAGATGCTATGTCCCTTCCAACTGAACCACAAGCTTAGGTATCAGTTGTCAAGGTATCGGTTCTGATCATGCTTGCTGTTCAGGATAGTACGTCTGCATATGCATTAGGGAGGATGGACGAGGGCCAGGGTCCATGGCCACTGTTGTCCAGTGTACTAGTGGACTTCTGACAAAGGTTTCAGATTTGGATGGGAGAGATAGGCTGAACTTCAATAGACTGGACTTGATTCTAGAAGCATTTTGTGTATCTTTATGAAAATATCTTCCATACTGATCTAGGTAAAGCTGTCTTCTTGGGTTTGCTATCTTAAGTAGCACAGTCACATAGTGCAGTATCACTTGAGTGGCACACAGCATTTGCATTAGCAGCTCAGAGCAGTTGTCAGATTGATCTGTGCCATCTATGCCATTAGATTGCAGTAATGTTATTTAAAGAATTAAAGCTGCTAGGAGCCTTAGTGGTAGCTCAGTGCACATTGTGCTGGGCACTGCTAAGAATAAAAGATGGTCTTGTCCGTTGCTTGGAAGAAGCAATCCTGCTTAGCTGAATATTCTCCAGATACTAGGTTCCTTTTCTGTAATGTGAGCAGAAAATGTATATATCATCACAAGCTGGTATCTGAGTATCAAGAGCTTTCTCAAAGCAAGTGGCACTTATCATAGCAAATTACTGTTTTACATGTCTGTACCTAAGAATGTGTGAGTTCACATAGCATTTTGACTTTCTTTAACTGTGCAAAATTACCAGAACAGGAGATGTAGGGTTAGGATTCCTCTGTCACTGCACTAGATCTATCAGTGTAATATTGATTTTTAAGCTACTTTTTTCTTATATGGTACAATTGGAAGAAAAGTGTCTGGCAGTTCTTGCATTTTTAGAAGTGCAATAAAGTACCGTTGCCTTGAAACAAAATATGAGAATATCACTGGAATTTTTTGAGCTTTATAAAGTTAGTTCTGAATCAAGATTTTCATGTATATCTAATAAATAACAAATGTTAGGGGAGGATTTTTTTTAACAGAAAATACACAACATTGCTCCAATAGTTTTAACTTGTTTCAAATGAGATAGCCTGTAGATAATGTCACTCTTTGTTTTGTGAAGAGAAGGTAACTGGTGCTAGTGTTATCTTTAGTCCATGCTTAATATTTTCTTCCTTTTTTTTTTTTTTTCATAGAAAGATGAATCCTTATTAGTTGTAATACCTAGTATTCCAGAGTGAAAAATTTGTGCCTCTATTTGTCACCTCTACAGCATTTCACCTTTAAATGAAAGGCAGCAGGTTGAGATTTGATGGAGGGCATTGCTTCAATGCACCGTTGGGCTTGTTGCTCCTGAGTTTCCAGCCAGTGGCATGTGCAGCTGCTCCCATCTTGTTGTAAATAAAGTTAGCTAGGGCTTTGAAGTTGCTGATATGTATTTGTGGGAACCTGCTCTCCTCTGTATTTACACATGCTTTCTCTGATGTTTAATTCTCCAATTATCAGCTGTTCTGAAAAGGTAGCATGATACCCATGGCCATTGCCATGAAGTAAGTTTTGGCAGAGATGAGGATATCTCCTTGCTTTCATCTCAGGATTTCCTTGAAGTACTCTGCAGATTTACTCAGCTTGTGTACAGATAGGACAATGTGGTAGGATTGCAGAAGAAAAAATATTGTATTTAATTTTCTGAAGAGGGATAAAGTATATTTAAAATATGTACATACATATATGTACATACATATATATAAATAAAATATAAAAACCAAACTCCACTAAACTGGGGTTTTGCCAATGCTTTTCTGACTCTGTCCCTTTGCCTGAAGTAAATGTCATGAGACTGCACTCTGTCACATTGCTGGCAAGTGTGCAGAACCTCCCTTTTGTTTCTAGTCCTATCCTGTCTCACTGAGAAGGAAGGAGCATTCCCACTATAATTGCCCAGTCTGCTGCCTTCAAAAATAAAAAATAAAAAAGCTTAAATTCTGTATTAAGATAGCCCTTGTGCCCAAACCTCCTTAATTTTTGTGATTTAATGTTCAAGAACTAAGTCATAACTTGATCCACTTAAGCTCTAAGAATCATGGATATAGGCATGGTATTTTGAGATTAATTTGTGAGTGGTTGTCTTGAAACTATGGCCGTTCACTTACCAGAAGTTTCTAATTTTGTCATGCTGGAATTAAAATAAATTAATAAGGGAAGTGTTCTATTTGGAGAAAAGAAAAAGAAAAAAAAAATGGACAAGAAGACAGCATCTCTCATTGCCTTCAGATAGTTTATAGTTGCATAATAATTCCAGCTTGGAGGAAGCACAGTTTCTTGTGATCTATGGGTCAAGATAACTTTGTTCAAAACTAGTGAGAATTTCTGATGTTAAGAGAAACATTTGTAGCTAGCAAGTTGGAATTATGTCATTGAGACAAGTTCCACCTTCATAGTGTGGCCCTTGCAATTTTGCTTTCTCTTCCTTTTCTCACAACAGATATTTATGTTTTAAATTCTGCATTCCATTCCTGAAAGAAAAAGCACTGAAGTATAAGATTCAGCGATATTTGTTATTACACATTTACGTGGTATAAAGTGTTGATGTAGGAACAGGACAGAGGATGAGAACTTTTTGCTACATGCAAAGTTATTCAAATCAAGTATGTATTTAAAATAAGTAATAATGCAATTTCAGTCATTGTAGTGAGTCACTGTCCTGAAGACTTTATGTTCTGACACAGTAGTGGATTAAGGCAGAAAGTCTTCCATCTTTTCTTCATGCACGACAAGTCATTTGGAAGAACTGCGCAGCTGGCAGAGAAGAGGTGTGAGCATGTCTATCTCCTTGACAGGCTTGACACTCTTCCAGCTACATTAGGTAAAATTAGCAGACTGACTAGGGGCAACTTCTAGTTTGTGCCAGGATAAAGAAGAACACCTTGAGCATGATCTCTCTTATTTTTGTTTTCCACAGACTTCATAGTATATGGTTGTATCAAGGGTAAATATGATTGCTAACAACAGGTATTTTTGTTTGCTTTGTGTATGACAGTTTGCAGAAATTTGTGGAACATTTATAAGGATTTAAGTTAATCTGTAGGATTTGCTGATAAAACAGTGTGGTGGCTGGACTTCAATACAATAAAATAATGACTGTCACAGATTAGTTATGCCACATATTTTGACATTAGAGGGTTGCCTGTGGGTATCAATGAAGTTCCTCTACTTCCTCCACTTTCCCACATGTTTACAGATTTCTACTGACTGTGCATCAGATAGGGATTTGGTGCTTTCCTATGAAAGTTCAGAAACTGGCTTCTACCCAAATATAGGTTATTGGACTAGATTCGTGATTACTGTATTGGATATTACATGGGTATTAAGTTTGTCTTCTCTGACTTGCTACATATCGTCATGGTGGAGATTTCATACTGTGGTTGTGCTTGAAATTCAGTAGTCTGAATGTTGTTACCATTGCTGTGGAATGTCAGATCCGTATTCTTCATAAACTCCTGGATGATAAACATTGGTATTAAGTCCAAAACTGAAGAATACAGCTAATGTTGTTCATGTGCTTATATTATGCAATCTAAGAGGGATTTGTGAATTAAAGAATGGGGAGATAGGATTTTAAAAATGAGCATAAAGTAGTGCTAAAAGTGAGTTTTAGGGTGCTTAATGAGAACATTGCAATTCCCATGTTACCAAAGACATACTGGCTTTCTTGTTTGCTATCCTTCCTTTGACAGAGGACTGTGTGGTGGTGTCTGAATAGAAGAGTTGAAGAGGAAAATACATAATGATGTGCAATCCTATCTGAGAAGGAAAATGCTCATACTAGGTTCATTTAGAACCTAAGCCAAGTGAGGTTCTAAAAGACATTTTATTTATGTGCATTCCTTTTAAGACTCACTGAAGTTCTGAACTCCCTCATTTCCTATGGCAATGAATTCCAGTATTGCTGTAAAAGCTTTTATTTATTCAGTCAGACTTTTCTGCTTCACCTGTCAAATTCTCTAGCTGTATCATGAAAATAAAAGCAGATAAACTATGAAAAGTCACTTTCTTAAAAAAAAAAAAAAAAAAAAAAAAAAAAAAAAAAGAAATATAAATTTCAGTGGCCTTTATCCTGAAAGTTAAAGTAGCAGCTGTATGCTCAGCACTTCTGAAAATCAAACTGCTGCTTTAGATGCCTAAATATAGACTTAGAATGCTAACTTCAAGCAGTTGCTTTTTGAGTTCTTGGCTTTGGTTACTAACATCAGTGAATACAGGTAATAGCAGAAGTGTAGCACATCATGCCAGAATCCATATAATGAAAAGACCTGTATGATAATACGCTAAAACCTATAATGTAATCATCAAGGAAATATTATGATGAACCCAATATCAAATCACTGAATGATACATGAGGGTATATTTTAAGGGAACTTTTTTTTTTTTTTTTGAATGTGTATGAATAACAATTTAATAAATATTTGGCTTTGGAGCACATAAAGAAGGAAGACTCAGAACCTTTACTGGGAATAATGGAGGTAATTAGGGCATGACAGAAGCTACCAAATAGTAGCAAAATGTGCCATCCCTTGGCCACACCACCCCATTTCAATTTGGGATGTGAAGGGGAGCTTGCCTGCCTTGGGAATCACAACAGTGTACTGCACAGTGACATGTGGCTGCTGGCAGATGTTCTGCATGCTGTTGCCCAAGCCCTGGGGGCAGTTATCTGCAGTCATACCAAATGGAAGAGCAGCGGCTTTTACACTGGATGAATCCAGGTTTTTGCCAAATTCAACTGTCACCAGGTTTGCCTATGAAATCAAACCCTCTCCTTTCTCCCCACCTGGGACAGCAGTGAGCAGGATCCATTTGTCCTCAAGTCCTCCAGCCCATGCAGGTCCCAAGGGGATACCTGCCCTCAGCTACTCTAAACTGCACCATCACCTATTTCTCTTCCCTGTGCTAATACTGCTGCTATGTGGATCACAACCTAATTCAACAACTGGCAGAAGAGCTGGAGATAGTAGGATGACAAGTATTTCCTATAATGATGGTAATTTTTACCAGCTCATAAAGGCAGAAATCTGTACACCAGTTCTCTTTACAGAGGGCTAAAAGTAATTTGGCTATTAAGTGAGGGAAGGTCTAATTTATTAGCAGAGGTGTTTCTATGGCAATTTACATGGTTCCATTATTGTGAGGCTTGAAGGAAAATAGTTAAAATGAGGTTGAAAGTTTTATGGAAAAGCAAGAGAAATCTTCAGCCATAAAATCATACTGGAGAAGGCTATTTAAATGCATTTTGCTACAAGAGTAAAGTGAGTAACAAAATAGAGGTAATAAGTTTGACACAATAAATCACAGAAAAGAACTAATTCATTAGAGGAAAAAAAAAAGAAAAAAAAAAAAGAAAGAAATAAAAACCACACCAAACCCTTTAAATAATGGAATTTTTGTCCAAATATCATTAGAAGATAGAAATACAAGATATGATACAATCTGAAAATAAGATTTATTAAAATACAGGAAGATAAATACAGACCATAAATGCTGTGAAGATATGGTGCAAGATAACTAAAAGTATGAGCAGAGACTTCTGCCCTAGTAGCAGATAACCTGGTGAATTCTTTATATTGCAAAAAATATTGAGGCTCCTCAAGCATTTTTATAGAGAAATTTAGCATGGCCTCAGCTGAATATAAAACTGGAATAGAGCTCACGTCTTTCTATGTATCTGCATTTTGATCAGCTCTGTGACTGATTTGGGTTTGTCCAGAGTGTTTTGTGTTGGGGATGATGGTGGTTTTCTGATTTTTAGTTATCTTTTAAGTACCAATAGTAATAAGAAGCACGTGGGGAGAGAGGGAATGAAAGCACTAGAATCAAATTACGTTCACAGAATTGTTTTAAGCAGATGGACAACTGGAAAGATTGTATTTATATTCCAAAATCTGGGAAGATTTAGGATCTTATTTTATTTCCAGCCAATGTCTAGATCTAAAGCATGAAAGGGAATGGCAGATTTGGGTGAGGAAATGTCGTGCATCCACAAAAACAACTGTGATCAAAGACTTGAACTTACCCCCACAGAAAATTCCCCCAAACTGTGTAGACTCTGAAGCTTAATCGATCTAAGGATAGAATTGCTTAAAGACCTGAAGTCTGCTTTGAGCCAAGAGCCTGTCTTTGAGTGGGAGGCTGGATCGGACGACCTCCAGAGGTCCCTTTCGCCCTGGATTATTTTATGATTCTTTGATTCCCTCTAGTACGTTTTACAGAAGACACAGAGGTACATTGTACTCTGGACTTCTGCCAGATGAACTCAAAGGGATGGCAGCTCCCCTGGAAATGCCTTTTTGTAAGGTACAGTGTGCCACATGTAAGCCGCCTTCTCAGGTGCTCTTGGAGTAGCGGAGGTCTCTCAGAAGTGGGCCTGAACCCCACACAAGGTGGGAAGGGGCCCATCTTGGATGTATGGTCACAAGCCACAAAGATGTGCATATTTTCAGGAGTGAAACAAGGATGGGTGGGTTAGGATTTAGATTCCCATCTGTGACAGATGCTTTGCAAGTGAACCACTGAGCCTGTGCTCAGCAGGAGTCTTGAATGCCATTTAATCTTCCTTTATTTGGAAATTAAGTATGATGAGCTGTGTGTTTGCAATTGTCAGTGTGTTCACCTACATGGGCTTTGTATCTGTTTTTGAAGAGGAAGCTGAGATGAAATCATTTTCTTTTTTGAATAGTCTGGGCAAAATTGTTTAAAGCAACCCTTGTTTTTTAATGGCACTCCATGTTCATTAGGACAATATCTAAATCTGCTTGAAACTTGGCGTGTTGTAGGCCTCTCTGCATTGCTTGGTGCCTAGCAACCATCATCAGGGCCAGTATTTTCATCCACTCTCCCTTTGAAGTGTTTTCCAGTTTCTTCTAGCTAGTGTACGAAATAAAAACCTGAGAGACACTTACCTCTGTGCGTAATGGCAATGGCTGATTTATGTACTTCAGGGCCAGCTTGCTTGGGTAGGAAGCCCTCCAAATCATTCTTTATTATTCTAATATGACTTGGAATCCTTGAATTTAATCTCTTAGAACCCCTTCCCATGCATGTAAGAAGATGCAAGAATTTTTGTGCTCCATGTCACTTAGAAAATATCACGGGTCATCTGTGGGGAGGAGGAGAAAGTGAAAAATAGTTCAAAAGGTTTATTTTCCCAAAGTTGTTCTTCAAATGTGTTATCAAGTGAAGAAAAAAAAATCCTTCACTGCTTTCTAAATAAGCAGACAGCTTGCAGATACAGTTTTTCATCTCCATGCTGTTCAGACAATAATCCTATTTTCTCAATATTAATAACTGCAGGGGCTTTAGGGGAAAATCTACTCTTGCAGCAGATGTCAAACCAAAACTGCATAGCCTGGACCTTGTGTGCAGAGTACGTGCTTTCTTTGCCAGGTTTCAGTTGGAAGGTATGTTGTTAAGTATTGTCCTTTCCTTCGTCTCTTGGGAAGGCATTGTGCCTGTATTACTTGGGCAGCATTGAGAGACTTATGTATGAATTTGCAAGTACCATTTGTCTATTGCATAAGGCTGCTTTCCTCAGTAGTGGCTTAGCATTATTATTTCTTCTGGCAATAACGACTGCATGTTGCCTTCCTTTTAATCAAGTAGCTTTAAAATTTGACCGTCTATATTTCTAGCCATCACATTTAATTTCTTTACAGTACTGTATTCCAGCTAGCGTATTTTGGAACTTGTAGTTTGCATGGGTTTTGCAGAGGCAGGTCAGGCCACACCGCAGAGCTTGCAGTTTGTTTGGACAATGGCAATACTAGCTTTAATGAAAACACAATTAAGACCAGACCAGAGCCTCTGAATTCCTACTATAAGGTATTTGATTACAGTTCATGGAAAGCTAGTGAGATGAGATCCTTTCTGCCCCTATGAGACTGTTATGATGATGAGCTATTTGTGAAGATGAAGCGGTTTACAATAAAAAAGAGTACCAGTCTTGGAGCTAGATCCTCAGCCTCTGCAAACTGGCATAATGTCACAGATTTTGATGGGACTAGGTTACAGCCATTTGAAAATATGGCTGTCATGTTAAACACAAACAACCATGGTGAGGGCGGGGAACACCATCCCTATAAGCTCCTTTTCCCTGGGACTTGCCTTATTTTACTTCTTTTCTGTAGTCTCCCCACCTACGTAGTCGCCTTCTTTCTTAAACAGTCACACTAAGCAACAAAATCTATTTGCACAGTTACAATACATTTCAGGAGACTTTCCTCAGAGACTGGCTGATGCAGTACAAACATAAACTAAGGGCATATTACCTGAGTCATATGAAGTGTGCTGTGTGAGTGAAAAGATCTTCTGCAAATATTCCTTCAGACAGTGACTGAACGTAGTAGCCAAGCGGAGAATTGACGTTTGTTTGCTGATTATCTCCCTTTTCCAAAACATACTCTAAACTGGGCTGCAGTATTTTTTAAGCAAATTTAATGCTTGCATCTGTAAAATAAAATGCTTTGTATTAAAGTTTGCCTTATTCAATGGGAAATATGTGTACATTATCTATTAATGAACCTCTTTGATTTGCTTGTAAGCTTTGCTTTTGGGTTGGTTTATTGTCATGGTCTGGGCTGCAGGGCAGAAAGAATTAAGCAGTAGAGGGGTAGGTAGGAGGTAATTTCTTTTGGCAGCTCCATACACCTTGTATTCCTCTCTGCATTAGGAACAAGGAGATTAATAACATGTTCAGTAGAGTATGTATGTTAAAATGATGAGTAGAAGGAAGTTTGGGGAATTCACCAGACATAGCATCATTGTAGTTGCTAGCCATTTGCCTGGGCCACCTAGATTCTTGCAACGTGTATAAACAAAGAGGGAGGAACCAAGGCAGGAAGTGAGAATTTTGTGTTGGAAACCTCGTTTTTGAGAGAGTGCCACCAGCAGCAGTGTCCTCTAACTCAGATCCACCCTGGAGAAACATGAGTTTCCAACGTACAGGTTGCATAAATGTCGGGCTGGAATTTTCTGACTAGAACAGGTGTCACAATGGGCACTTCGTATAGTAAAGTATGCTACCAGTTTCTGCAGGAAAAGCTTTTCAGGTTCAGGGTGGAATCTATGGATAAGATGAGAAAACATCTCACGCAGCAATACAATCTCACAAACACGAGCTGAAACAGCCGCTGAGGGCTCAGTGTCCAGGGCGCTCACTTGAGATATTTAGATTCAAGTCTTTATACAGGTCATCAGCTTAAGCAGAGACTTCCCTTCCCAACAAGTGCCTCAAATACTAAATCACAGAATAGTTCCTGACTTTTTGCCTGTCAGGGCTATTCTTCTTGGCAAACAAAGAGTGACAAAATGTGAGGGTGACTGAATCTGTGTTCACAGTTAGGACAGACAACTGGAGAGGTGTGAAAGAGATTCCAATCTGCACTGCAAAGAGTCCATTTACTCATTTACACGTGATAAGGCATCTCCAACAAGAAAGCCTGGGAGCACATAATTCTATAATCTGGTTGCTAAAACATTACTTTTTAAAATAAGGTTCACATCCATAAGTAAGCAGAGTAAAGATCTGAACCAGGATTTCCCAAATCAAAGATGAATGCTGTAGTTAGCTGCAGAGCTAGTGTTTGTGCAGTGAGTGAGGGTGCTGTGTTTTTCTTGTAGACTGAAGAATGCCCTCATCTGTAACAGTAATTTGTTTCACTTAGTTTCTGAATGTGAAAGTTTGAAATTATTTCATGCTTAGAATCAGCCAATTGGGTCTTGATGATGCATTACATGATGGTGTTAAAGATAATAGGTGGCTCTACTCCATCTTATATCCATGTTCTTTTGTTGCTGTTGTTTCATTACGAACCTCTGGGCAAAGCATGTGTGTCTACATCCCAGACTTCTCGTAGCTGGCTTCTTCTTGCAGTTCTCCACATGAACAGTCAGAAAGAATGATGAAAGCCAGGAATAACAGCAATACTGTTCACATTATAAAACTGCCTTCATTGTTTCAAAATGCCTCAAATGTACAGCAACAGGAAAAGTTTTAGAAAAAGGCCTATGTATGTTTCACAAGGATATTTCAATTACTTTAAGCCTTATTTAATGAACTACACTAAACTAAGTGCTTAAAAGCCATATAAATAGTCACAAAGATTGTAAGCAGCCTTTTTGAACCTAAAGCAGGCTAATGAGAAACATTGATTTAAAGGAACTGAGTAACTTTGGCTCAAATTAGTAATGAGACAAGAGAACATTTTACTGCTTCAATAGCTTGTGTGAAATGAATTGGTGGCCCCTGTCCAGTTTCTAGTAAATGTTTCGCTGCTACAGTAATAGTCTCTCTATAAATCATCAGTAGTGCCCACATCAGAAAAGTCACCGCTAATATTTGACCATAATTGGCTGAGTGAACATGTTCATGTAGGATTGTCCTCAATGCCTTTCAAAGGAGGTTTTCCACTTTTTTTTTTTTCTTTTTTTTTTTTTTTTCCCTCTAATGTTGAAAAGCTTTGGCAAGGAATTTGGGGGATTTTGGTAAGTATTGCTGCAGATGTTCTTTGGGTAAAACCTTGATTTCAATTTCTGCAGAAGTTTCATTTTTGTCCAAACTAAAATTCAGTGTAAATGAAGTAGAGGAACATAAAGAAAGGCATTGGAGTATACAGTCCTGGCTTCTTCCTGTTCTAGCAGCAGTTGTTTCAATCATTCTTTCACTGCTGTCTTATCAATGGTATAGATGGTGCTATCAGTAGTACTTCCATTTCTGGGTGTCCACAGAAAACATTCTGGAATTATGTACTTTGTGCTATCACTTGGCTGTGTTTTCCTTACATTTAATACAGTAAGACTTGTGCGTACTTTGTTCCGAGTTGGCTACTGCTTTAAGTTTTCCTTATGATATGTACTGTCTTGTCTGCTTTCCTATTGCTTGCTTTAGGGAATCTCCACAATATGTTCTCTTTAATGGGAGCTAGTAAGATATGTTTGGTCAAGCTGCCAGCTTGTCACTGGGGGGGAGCTCTGCAGGATCTTAAAATCTGGTGTCTGAGTATCAGTGTGGGTATAAGATCCACAGGACTGTGTTAACAGAGCACTTAGGACAGGCTATTACAAATAGGCCAATCAGTCCAGATAAAATTAGAACTGACTCTGTTCTTTACCAAGTCCTTGAACTAAACCTAGATCAGACTACTCTTGAAGTAACTGTCAAATCTCTCACAGATTTTAATTGGAATCACTCATTCAGGACTCTGATCTTGCAGTTTTGTTAAGCTCTTCAAGTTAATCCTCTTCTTTTTTTTTTTTTTTTCTTTCTTCATTTTCATGCACTCTGCCCTTCCTTGTTCTAGTGATGGATCTTTGTGCAAAATCTGCGTCATGGGAGGGTAGCTATTCCAGCCAGACCAGACTGTGGAGAGACCTAAAACTTTTCCACAGAAAAAATAAAATCAAACCAAGCAACAAAGCAGGAAGCATAAATTCCCGTACTTGCACTTGAAAGGCTTCCGTCTGTGTTAAAAGACCAAAGAGGTTTGGTAAAGGTTTGGGTAATCATCCATTTGGTATACTTAACAGAACCTCGAGCCTCCAGTGGTTTGACCATCACTGTTCAGAGTTAAAAAGACTTTCCTTGCTTGAGAGTACGGTGTATATCCAGCAGCCAGACTCTTTTTTTAGTGTGCTTCAGACTCAGTAGCATGCTATTAGCATTAGCAGACAATTCTCTTAAAGGTCAGATGAAGTCAAAGAGAAGCATATTCCTTAGTGATAACAAAATAAAACCAAAGCTGACACTTCCACAGTGCCAAGGAAAGGGCACTTTCTTTCTTTCTTTCTTTTTTTCTTTTTTTCTTTTTCCTTTGGTGAGTATGCATGCATGTGCATCTGGATCAGAAAGTCAGACTCTGTATTATTATTTATTTTTTTTAGAACACTGTGACACCTTCATAAAGGCTAGGTTCCACAGAGGAACATAATATTGATTCTTGAAATGAGAATTGTTTGGTTCTCTTGAAACCCCAGTGAAGAAGCATCGGTGATTTACACATGCCTAGGAAACAGTGGCAGCAAAGCCCATGATGGTTACATTTGTATAATCTTTTTGTTTATGCTAGATTAAAAGAATAAAACAATTGGAGGAGGTATCTGAAGGCTAAGGCATTAGAAAGGAGTTGGTTGAAATCATAGTACTTTTTGTGTGGCCTCATGCTACTTTATTTCCATATGCTGTTCAAGATAATTAATGAGTAAGACTCAGAGTGGTGTGACAGACTTGATGCTATGAATGGTACTTTGATTAGGTTATTTCAGTATTTACTATATGAACATATTTAGTCTAATTGGGGCAGTCAGGTGAAAATCAGAACAAGGAGAAAAAAGGAATTGCACAAGGGCATCCACTCCACAGCAAATACTCAAGGGCTAGATTTTGGATGGTTGTTTTCTTGCTCAATACCACTGGTCATATGGGCTTAACTGGAGTAAACCACAGCAAGCTAACTCGGTCATGTCTACTCAGTTACATTATAGCCCATAATCCGGTTACAAGAGATTCCTGTGGTTTTAAATTTATAATGAATGTAGCTGAATGAAGCCTAGGAGCTGTGCAGAAATGAAGTGCACACCAGCTAGTTTCAAATTCAGGATTTTCTTACTTCGGCACCTACATGTCAGCATTTGAACCACAGCACAGACACATCTGGTGCAGATGCAGTTGGCTGAATGCCTAGGAATTGGGAAGGAGAACAGGTTCAGTGCAAATTCTAGGAGAAGTTCAGAAATCCAAAGGTGAATGATTAAAAATGAACTTTGGCATTAGTTCACCAGTTAGTGCAAAGTGGGGTGCTTTTTGTTTTGTTTTGTTTTGTTTTAGGACAGAAGCTCCCCCATCAGGGTCCTTCCACCTTCAGGACTCTGAGGGGTATGAGATGATGGGTGCTCATAGGAAAAGCTAAAGGAGTTTGCATTATGTGGGAGACTGGATAATGACTGGCCAGGGAAGATGGTCTCACAATGTAAGATGTATTTTGAAAATAGGTCTTGTGAAAGATCAGTGGGCAAAACTCGAAGAAGAACCATTGTAGCAGGGTGGTAACTGCATCCTGTATTCACAAGATAATAAGATACTACTGTTCTTAACCTTAAGAGCTTGACCTTGAAAATTGAATTGCAGAATAAATTAGGTTGGTAGGGGCTTCCTTACGGTTATCTGGTCTAAGCCTCTACTCAGTCAGAAACAACTTTGAGGTTAGGCTGAATTTCCCACTTACATCAGATTGCTCAGGGCCATGTCCAGGGAGTTTTGATCATTTCCGAGGATGGAGATTCTACAACCTGTCAGGGCAAAGTGCTCCAATTTGACCACATTTGTGACATGGTTTTCTTCTATTTTTCTTTCTTTCTTTTTTTTTTTTTTTTTCCCTGCTAATATCAGGGTGGTTGTGATGAGGTTTTCTATGTATGTAAAATCTGGTCAGAGTTGCATCCTGCTATAACAGAAAGGATATATATGCAGTCTGAAACTGTTTACAATTTATTGTAATGTCTGAACATTTCAGGACTAATTTATTTTCATCACATTCCAGTTTTTCTGGCAAACTGTATTTACAAAAGTAGTGGAAATACTTACATTCTAAATAGTTTTTAAACAGTCAAGAGAGAAAGAAAATGATGTGTTTGAACTCTTCAGAAATACCTAGCTTTTTCTTTTGCTCTTAGTCCCCAACAACTATTTGTTTCTTTGGGATACCAAGACAGAAGGTATTATTTCTTACAGAAAAACTTGGTTCTTTTTCATTAGCACCAGTTTTTAATGAACATATGATGTCCCATGATCCCAAAATTGCACTAAAAAGATGAAAAGCATCCAATGCACTTAGAATACTTAATATTTCTATGTTAATATATACCTGAAAATCACACTGTTCTCTGCAGCAACAAAGTCTAGGTAGAGAGTAAATCATCTAAATGACTTTTCAATGGGCCAGAAATGACATATCTGTATGTTTAACTCTTTCATGTAGGTGGTAAGGAGCTAGAAATTAAATTTGCAATTTTTGTTTCAGATTATTCCTATTTAATGTTTTTAAACCAAAGATTTATAATCACAGGTAAGAAATGCTAGGGGAAAAACAAACAAACAAACAAAAAAAAACACACACACAACATTTATTTTATGGTTTGGATGGCTTATAACAGTGTTTCATGGTATTTGCCAGTTTCTGTGGAATGGGGAATGGAGATTTGCATCTTCCGTATTTTAGTTTTGTTAGTAAGACTCTTCTAGCCAAACAACTTTCCCTCCCTTTAGGCATCTTTTGGACCCACTCCTTGATTTGACCTTGGTTTACTTGCAGTGCTGCTTGAGTTAATTTAGACGAGATCTCTCTGCTTACTCAGGTCACAACTGTAGTGAGCTCATCTAGTAGATGCTGTAGGTCTATAGGTTTCCACAAAAAAGGAAAAATTTGAATGTGTTCTTCAGTATCCTCTTTGCTAGTAGTGATAGCATCTCTGAGACATTAATATCTTGAGGTCACTTTGAAGTTTTACTAGGTTTTCTGGGTCCTTTCATTTTGTGAACAAATAAGGCCAGGGTTAAAGGAGCACTAAAAGAAATCTAAACTTAGTAAAGCGATAAGAAATGCTTGCTTTTTAGACTCTTGTTTCTCATAAGGGTCTGCAAATCCCTTAAAAAGAATTGCACAAGTACCATGAATAGCACTGGTCGGGTTTCTCTCTCTCTCTCTTTTTTTTTTTTTTTTTTTTTTAATCTGTCTGAAATTCTGCAAAACATTTGACACTGTCCCCTATGATATCCTTGTCTCTAAACAGGAGAGACTTGGATTTGATGGATGGAGCACTCAGTCGGTAAGGAATTCGCTGCATGGTCGTACTCGAAGAGTTGTAGTCAAAGACACAATGTGCAGGTGGAGTGACAAACGGTGTTCCTCAGGGGTCAGTATTGGGACCAGACCTGTTTAACATTTTGTTGATGAAGCAGACAGTGAAATTGAGTGCACCCTCAGCAAGTTTGCTGATGACACCAAGCTGTGTGGTGCAGTTGACGTGCTAGAGGGAAGGGATGCCATCCAGAGGGACCTGGAAAGGAGCAACTGTGGATAAGTCCTCAGCTGAGTTTAGACTATGTAGGATTAAAAATGTTGTCTTGGTTGTGAGTAGAGTTTTCAGTTCTCACATTCCACATGTCAGAGGCATTCTCTGCCCAGTACATAGGAGGGTCTTCCTGCCCTACAATTCTTGTAGCCCTACAATTCTTTTTAAATGAAAAATTTGATCTTTTGCATTTTTAAAGACAATTTAAAAAATCTTAAAAATTATACACAGCAGGAAAGACTTTTCAAAATAAAATAAAATAAAATAAAAATGTCATTCTCTACAGGTGAAGTGTTGCATGTTGAAAGAAGAATATTTCACCTGAGTCAGAAAATATTCCACAGATAGTCTGCAGGGACCATTAGTGGCCTGTGGGATATAGTTTGCAAGTTACTGCTTTTCGTACCGGATGTTGTAAAATTTCTACTGGTGCTACACCTGGAGAATCAACAAGGACAGAGAGGAGGACTAGCCAGAAAAGTTATGTGCCTGGAGTAACAGAAACTGAGAGTAATCCTATGACAAGTGTAGTTAAAATAATAAACTTTAGGAACTATCTAGCCATTAAATATGAGGTATTTACCCCCAGAAATAAATCAGATAAAATGAAACTAGGAGGGCATTCAGTTTTTTCATCTGTTGCTGTTCATTCTGTTTGTATTCGATGGACGTACAATATAAATTTATATTATGGACTGTTTTGCAAGGAAGGATATGAAATCTTGGGACTTTTTTGTGTGACTCTGTTGAAGACTGTGAGATGTAGTGTGTTCAATCCAATGAGACAGTGCTGCATGTTCAATCTGTTGAAACTGGAGTACAAGCCACTTTGGAAGTAAGAGGGAGAACTATTTATTTTTAAAGGGTTGCAGGAAGATTTGGGGGAGAAAATGACCAACATTCTTGATTGTTTATTAATTTTATACTGAATCATTAATTGAAGTGCTTAAAAGTAGTAACTAATAGAAACAAAACACCTGAGCACATCCAATCCAAAAGGTGCAGCAGCATTTTAATCGTTTCAAAAGATTCCACCACCCCTATAATATCTTTTTGGCACATTTATCCTGATTTTTCCAGTACACTGTTACAGTTACCTTTGTTTTATAAAGGTGAAATTCATGTCCTCTTAGAAGAACCAATGCAGGGCTACACCTTGTTTTCTCCAGTGCTTAAAAGAAGAAAATTGATGATTTTTAGTATAAGAGAAAAAGGAGAAGAAAAGGGGAAGGGAGGCTGAATAGGGAAATACAAACTCTAATCGCACCTGAGTCAGTAGTGTATTGTATGACCTTGCACAAAACACCTTTCAATTTCTTGTAACTCTGTATGAAGTTCTAGCTGATTTGGTCAGGAAAAAAATAAAAAAGTGTAATATGGCAAGAAAAGTTGTACTGAATCTGACATAAGTTTCGTGGCAGAAGAAAGAATAACACCATGAATGACAGCTCTTTGAACTTTTTTGTTTTTTATTATTTTGCATAGGTTCTTCAAGAAAAAAGCATAAGTGCTTTCTGTCAGTCTTCTGCTAAGTCTTGAGTTCATTGGCAAATCTTAATCAAAATTAGTGTGGACACAGAGTTCTGTGTTAAGTTCCTAAAACACTTCTGAAAAAGGGGAGCTGATTAAAGGAGAGGAACCCCATGAATAGACCCATTGAGAGAATAACAAAGACAATTCTGTTATTATCCATAGAGTTTGGCAACAGCCAGCTGGCAGTCAGTCAGCACAAGTGTACAAGCATATGTGCAGTAAAGAGCACGTATGACTTCAGGTAAGCTCATGCTATGCCTTGCCCAAACCAAGAAAGGCCAAGGAGGGTTGGAGCAAACAAGGAATGCTAGGGGGAGGTGAGGTAAAGGAACATTGAGAGCAACATGGAGAAACAATTAGAATATAGGGATTTCTGCGTGAGGGTGCTCATCCCAAAGACAGACTTGAATTGTACCGCTTTTATTTTAAAAATTATGCATGTTTGCAGACTGTGTTATTGATATAGAAGAAATTTGGCCATATTTTTCTTCTGACACTCAAATTTTCTTTGAAGATCATAAATTAAAGAATTATGCTATGTCAGAGACCTAGGAAAAGAGTTATAAATATCCATATCCATATATCCATAATATCCATGTCCCTTATGTCCTCCAGATGCAGATCAACACCTTTTTTTTTTCTTTGTCCCTCTTCTTAGTTGAAGTCAAAAGATGCATCAAGCTACCCTTCTTTTCCTTTCTTTCCTTTTTAAATCTTTGAGGCCATACTTGGAAGGCCATGTTAAATTTTCGGTGGTGGTTTATTCCCTACTTAAAGTCATAACTAAAGCTGGTTAAATCTCTTACCTTCTCCCCCCAAAAGTAAGACATTTTTGGTTTTGATGCCAATTACATCACATCTTGGATAGAATTTCAGCAAAACAGGTACAGATTAGTGTAAATTAGTGCATACGCAAGGCGTGGGAGATTTATGATCAAGTCCTTCTTCTGCAGATCAAAGGAGAAACAAAAGAAATCAAAACTTCAAATGTTCTCAATATGTAAATTTGTTGTTTTCCAGCCAGCCTTACCTATATTCCTTACAGATAATAGAGTCTGTTGTTTGAAGGTAATGAGCCTGTTTCAATGAGTCTCGAATAATTAAAAAATAGATCAAACTCTAGAAAGTATAGATCTGTGTGATCTTAGTCTTTCAAAATGGTGTAGTTGGTTTTTAAAGTGCATTCTTCTCTATGTTATTGTGGCACGCTATATATATACTTAGAAGGAAAAAAAGACTGTGTAGCACTGGGGGTCTCAGAAAGAAATTAGATTGAAGCCATAGGATGGAGAGACAAGAGGGAGGCTGGCTGGAGGCTGGTGGGTCTCCTGGCCTCTCTTGCATAGCTCTTGGAAGGAAATGGATGCAGAACTACAACTGATCAACAGGCTGATTTCCAGCCCATCTTAGAAAGCTTCCCAGAAGGTGGGATGCATTGATTGCTGTTGAAGGACAGCTATGTTGAGTTCCCTTTCTGAGAAAGCCACACTTCTGAAGGGCATCTAAAATGTTCTATTTGTTTATTTAACATGAATTAAATATTTCTTCTGGAGCCTTGCATGTTCATTATGCTCTCTTTCTGCTTTCATAACTGACTCAGACCTCAAAACTTGAAAGGCTCTTTAAATTGCAGTTCTTCTCAAAAATGTGACTTTGTTTAAAAAGAAAAAAGATGTGATAGGTTGTCATGTTTCTCTCTCTATAACTTCAGATCAAATATATTTAGATTACAGATATTTTTGCTGTCAGCCTTGCAGACTTGGTGAAGAAAGACAAACCTGATTCTTTCCTCCTTGTGCATCATCACCGGTAATATTCTGCAGCAAAATTTGACTCTCAATGAAACTTATACAAGTCCATTGTCTCAGTGTAGTTTTACAGGTGTTAGGAACTGCCAGTTCTGGCACCTCAATTGAAACTTCTAAATTGATATAGAAGCCAAAATAGAACCTGTCTGACTTTGATGGACAGATTTCTTCCTCATTGATAGAAAGAAGAAAAGAAATTTAAAGCAACACCTAAGGCAATTCATTATAACAGGGTTATATAGATGGTGTTCATGTTGATAGAATTATTTTTATGGATTACTTTGTAGAGGAGAAAGCATAAAGAGATTTGTGAATCTTTCAAGTATATTTGAGTCGGTTACAAGTTCTTAGTGAAAATTAGCTGCAATTCTGGGGTTTTGGGTAGGATTTTACTGTAAGTTCTAGGTTTTATTAAAGTTCAACTGGCATAAAATGCATTCACATCTAAATATACACAGTTTTATAGAATAAATCATTTAGATGTGTACTTTTTGGTCAGAAATTCTGATCTTCTTATCCAGTCAAGGGACAAGAGAATCTTATAACTTACTGAATTAGTTACAAAACTGAGCAAAAATATAGAAAAGTGAAGAAAAATGTGAAATGTGTTCTCATGGGAAGCTATTGTGAATTACCTATTATATTTTAAATTGACACTTTGTTCAACTTCTGCGCATAGACAAATGGTGATGTTTTAAAGACGTCACCATTTTGGCCTTCTAGTGACTATATGCTCCTTTCTTCCTAACTAATGGTGTAGAGCTGGTTACGTTACTTAATTACTCAAAACAAAAATAGTGATTTGGAAGGCAATTCCAGCGTAATTACAGCAACAAAAAAAAAAACAAAACTTCTACTGTGTGTTTAAGGTGAAGTTTCTCAAACCAATCAGAGCTCAGGTACAACCTGAGATGTGTTCAGTGCATCCTCCTTCTTGAGCTGCACAAGAATGTGATGCATGTTCTGTTTTTGTTACAGGACTCCTCAACAGTTCTTCCTCTAGTACAAACCTTCAAATTTCTGAATAGTAGAGAGATGTTTGTTGTGTTTTGTGTGCTTGCTTGTGTTAACTCCAGCCACGTGCTCCACAACAGCTTCACCCATTTGGTAGCTGAATGCAAAGCTTCCATTTCTCTCTTGTGGTGGAGTAGGTAAATGTTAATATTACGGCAACTCTTTTTCAAATATTTTCTGGGGTAGCTGTTGTTTCAACCATAAAATATAGAGCAGATTAAAAAGATAATAACAATATGAAGAAAAATGTTTAAAACACTTTGAGGCTAAAACAACACATGCAGAAATCCTTGAATTTAAATGGCATTTTAATGCCTTTATTTTGGAGGTAAATTAATGATTTTTTTTTTTTTTTTTTGAGTGTATTCCATCTGGCTAACATTCCTGGATTGCTACTGTGTTCCCCAAAAGATTCATATGAATGTCTGATGCTTGTTTGTTACTGAAGTACCAGTTTTCTTCTGTATGAAATTCCAAAATTTGAGTAGAAAGTAATTTGAAGTTGGAATATATATCCAACAGTTTGAATGAATCAAACTATAGCAATTATTTCATTGTGTCAAAACATCTAGATTAAATTTATTTCCCCTCTTGTACTGTATTTTCTTTCTAAGTATAACATGTATTATTTTTACATATATGATTACAATTAACAGTTTAATATGAGCAGGAGTAGGTTAATTGCTATGTTCAGCACCTGAAACAGAAAGTTTTGACAATTTTCTGTCAAAAACTTCAGTCGATACCAACAACACATCTGTAAAACATTTCGATTTTGATAAAATTATATTTATTCAAAAGAGAACTTTCCTGGTTTGTTTGTTTGTTTGTTTCTCTTTTTTCTAGCTTTAAAATATACTGAAAGAAAGGTTTAGTATAGGTAGCTGAAGTAGTACAGCAGAAACGAAATAAGACACAATGAGAGCACTTGCTGTTGGCTTTGTCCTGTTCTCTTATTTGCCATGAGTTTTGTACATGCAATAAGAGATGACCTCTCCCTTCAGTCCCCGACCCTCACAGCCACCTCCATAATACCAAAAGAGGGGCCTCTGCCCTGGTGTAACTATCATTTGTTGCTGGCACTGCTCCCTGTACCTAAGGCAGTGTTCAGGCTCTCTGCTTGGGTGCTGCTAAGGAATTTGCCATGGAAAACTCATCGGGGGAAGCATTTCCAACTAGTTAAGCCTAATGGAGACAGATGGGGTCTTGCACGTGTCACAGAGAACAGAATGCCTTTATAAAGTCATGCCACTTAGCGCTTCTCTTCAGGGGAGCTGCTAACTGGCACCTCCATATATGCACGAAGTTGGCTGGGGCCAGAGAATCCCTAATTAGATTTTAGAAACAAAACTAAGTAACTCAGAGTTCAAAATAACTCTCTTGAACTTCAGAAAACATTGTATCTCTGGAAACCGTGCCTGGGTGGATACTTGTGTTTCCCAAGGGGCAACAAGAGGCAAAAAGCAAGCCAGCATTTTTGGTATTTGAATTTGTCTTCTCTAAAGGTTATCATCATGTAGGAAATAGCTTTGATTTTTTTTTTTATTTTTTTTTTCCTGTTCTTGTTTTCATCTCTCTAGAGCTGAAGCCCATTCGGACAAAAATCAAATTCTGGGCTGAAATCAGCAGAATTAAGATACAGTTATTTTAAGTGTCCTGTGTGTCTGGTTGTGTTTGTACAAATTAATCTTATCTGATACTCAGCAAGTCAAAATACATGAAATTCAGCGATGTGTGCCAGAACAAAGGGAAGAGGATAAGAATGATTCTTCTAACTAAAGAAGACATTTCAATTTTAAGTCCTTTCTGAAAACAAACAGTCACAAGAAAGAAATCCAGCTCTCATTATTTTAGCTTTCTCTCTCTCCTTTTTTAAAAAGTAATTTTCCACTCAAATTTGGCCTATTTTTATTTAGTGCCTTTTCAGGGTGTCTAAAATATATTTTTAGAATATTGTCAGTAAATCCACTGCTTCTTTATGTCACTGTTTGAAAGGTCCTTATGCACAAGGATGTTCTTCCAGTTTCTCACATCCACCATACCACTATTAAGTGTTTATTATGACATTTTCTATTTGCTGTTGCTGCCTATTATACTCTGAAGAGGATATGTTCTTTATTAAAATATGGAGGAAAAGGGGAAAATGAGAGAACCATTTTCATCATATTACAACTGATAACAACTGATGTGCTAAGTGTTATGTTGTTCTAATCACTGTGTCACATACAGCGTGGAGTTTAGGGGGAAAATGTTGTCTGGTCTGGGTACTCAGACTAGAAGAGGACAGTAATTTGATCAGGTGTTTTGCTATTACTGGATCATGCAGATCTTGCGTCATCAAGATGATTTACAAAATCATTTTATGTTGCCAAGTTATTTATTTGCAAAGAAAAAGCAACAACATTCAAAAAATACCATATTTTTTTCTTTATCATTTTAGGCATTGAAAGTTTGTTATTTTAATCTGACATTACCTCCTATTTTGCAATTCCGCTTAGTTTTGTCATCACATTTCATTTTCAGTTAAATAAAAAGAAAAGAAAAAAATATCATTCCTAGTAGAAAAAAAAAAATGTTTCTTCAGACTTTCCATACTTAAAAATGGGGGGAGGGATCCTTTTTCAGTTAACTCAAAAGAATTGTTTATTTTGTATGTAAAAATGGATTCAGACTCAATATTTCATTCTCTGTCTTGCTTTCCCTGTGAAGGGAGTCAGCTGGATAAGCAGCTTGGCCCAAGCCATCTGTGTTTCTGCCACTGACCTCTCCCTTGAAACCTCTGAGGAACAATTCCTCAGAATTTGGTAGCACAAAACCACCCAGGTCTTGGAATCTAACAGCGAAACATTACTGGTTAGGATGAGGTTTGATTTTGATACTTCAGTTTTACAGGAACTCATACAGTTTTCTCTCCTTTAAAATACTTGCTCCTTGTAAGAAAGGTGCTGCAGATTTGTTTTTCTATGTTACATCGGGGTGGGTTGTTGTAGTTTGTTTTACTTTTTATTTATTCATCAAGCCTTCACATGGTGACTAGGAAGCAGTAGTGAGGGCCACCTTTTGCTTTCATAGTTGTTGCTTTGACTTATGTTGATTTATTTATTTTTTTTCTCTTTGACCACCTTCCCTTCCTATAAATGAGGCTTTATAACATTTCCTTTCCTAAACTCTGTTCCAGTTACAATGTGGCCCACACTGCATTCCCATAATCATTGACCTGAGAATGTCAATGTCCTTGAGGTATTCATTTGAACAGTATTCTTGGTTGCATTTTCTTTTATTTTGTGGGGTCCATATGAACTGGGATTGTTTAGGTGTGGAAATAATATCCACCTCTCCCTGTCTCTTAACTACAGGATGCTTTTGAACGAGATGGAATAAACCAGTAGAGCTGCCATGCTTTCCAACTCTGATTAGAAGGTTTTTAATCTTTTATATGTTGGCTATTTAGAATATTCAGGACAATATTTCACCTTTTCTGCTTTCATTGATTTAGACTGTCTTCCCACTGTCATGATTTGGTTGTTTTTGCTGCTGAGAAAAACGTGCTAATTTCAAAAGGCGACTGAAGTCTGTGGAATATAAGCACCCCATAACTGTGGAGAACATGAGGGCACCTCGTTATTATTTTGCCTGCTGCACACGAACATCTAGGAAAACCCCGACATCTTTATTTTTAGGCCTTGCAGCCTTCTCATCATTGCTGGCTACCTGGCAACAATCGCCATGGCAACACGGGCCTGGTGGCTGGAGCTCAGCCTGTTCAGGCTTATCCTCCTGGTAGATGCAAGGCCGCAGGGCCTGCGGCCACCCCACGGCACAGCACATCTTGCTCGCTTTGGACACCTCATGTTTGCTGTAGAGCTGGAAGGAGCAGGAAGGGAGGAGCTCATTGCCTGGGGTTCATATTTTTTGTTGGGAAATAGCGAGCTGTTCCTGCAGAGTTCATCCCCTGTTTGGAGTCATTATCCAGGTGTTCAATGAGTGCATTTACTGTGCTCATTTCACAACCGGTGCCTGTTTGTGTTCCTTACCGTGCTTATTGAAAATATCTTTTCTTTTTCTTTTACTGTCTCTGAATATTTCTTTCAGCCAGAGACACCCATTCCGCAAGGCCAGAACCTGTCCTGATTATGTACAGATGGTCCAGGCCTGGCATTGTACCTTCTGCGAGATACTGGTGGTAGTTTTATCATTGACCATCATTTTGACCATTTAATGTAAGGAGGTTGGACTAGCACAACAGGAAAAAGCTATTCATCCTTCTGTAAATTAATATACTAGTTCAGAGAGGTTAGATTTATTTCTTATTGTGAGTGTTTATCTCACTCAACACTCAAAACACAAAAATTGCCATTTTTTTGGTTTCTGGGACATTTGGCAAGACAACATGCTAGATAAAGCTTCTAGTGAAAGCCTGCTCTCTCCCCTGGACATTGGGACATATTGCTAGCATTGCTACCAGCCTTGGATTGCTCCAACTTCCATAGCTCGGTTTTAACTCAGTGAAAAGGCTATGACTCAGGCCTGGCTGTTCTTCTTTCCAAGGTTAATGAAAATTAGAAATGATTGGACTCTTTGCATTAGAAAAATGTGTTTTTATTGCAAACCTCTTCCATGTGGCTTGAGGAGGAGGGGGGTGGATCCTGCAGGTAAATGGCTGTTTGCACAACTAGTGTCAACAGCAGAGATTCTGTTTTATGACCACAGGATCTTCCTTGAGTATTGAGGACTTCTAGGAAGAGGATCCAGCTGACCAAGTGGGTCAAAAACATTTTTGCCAACTGAATGGCCAACCAGATGATAACTTTAAACTAAAAACCATAGGGAATGGGGCTGATGACTGACAATTAAGTGAAGTCAAGGGGAGGGCTGAGTTTGTAAGCAAAGAGTGCAGGGTTTTCCAGATAGGAGAGAGATCTTAATCCACAAAAGTAAAGGGGGACCACCTCAAGTGTGTGTTTAAGGAAGTGCCTATAGGAAAGTGTTATAGGGAAAGTTTTCATGCCTTCTCTGTGAAATCAACATGACTGCCCATCTGAAGTGTCTGTCTGCTAATGCATACAGCATGGGGAACAGATAATGAAGGGTTAGGGGTCTGTGTGCAATTGCAGGGCTACAATCTCATCTGCATCACAGACGTGTTGGCATAGCTCACACAACCACGGTGCTTCAGTGGGTGCATTCAGACTTTTTAGGATGGATGAGCAGTAAGGAGGGTAGTTGCTCTTCATGTGAGGGAGCAGTGGGAATGAATGGAGCTTAGACTAGGAATATATGATGAAACAACTGTGGTCTTATGGTTTGGGCTATAGGGAAACCCAATGTGGGCATCCTTTCAATAGGTGTCTGCTGCAGACAGTCTGATCAGAACAAAGAGGTACCCAAGGTCTTCTTCAAACAACTGAAAAAACTCTCATGTTTACAGGCCCTGGTCCTCAATGGGGAGTTAAACCACCCCAACATCTGCAGCAAGGGTAAAAAATGAGACCACAAACCATGAAATTTCTGGAGTGCGTTGGCAATAACTTATTGCCAGAAGTGATAGAGGTGCATATGGGGGCAGGAGTCTTGGATGTACCTCATGCTTGCAGAGCAGGAAGAACTGGTCAGGGATGTTAAAACTGGGAGCTTTGTTGGCTGCAATGGCCATAAAGTGGTGGAGTTCAGGATTGTGAGAGGAGAGAATGAAGCAAATATCAGGATCCGCAACCCTTGGTTTCAGGAGAGAACAGACTTGGGCCTGGTCAGGGATCTGCTTGGGAGAATCCCATGGAAGACAGTTCTGGGGAGCACGGGGTCCAGGAGAGCTGGTTATTTTTCCCAGGAAGCACCTCCTTGAATCTCAAGAGCAATTTATCCCAATGTGCAGGATACAGAAGGTGGCAAGAGGACCATATAGATGAACAAGGAGCTCCTGACAAAACACAGATTTTAAAAAGAAAGCATACAAAAGGTAGAAGCAGGGTCAAGAGTTCCAGGAGGACACTGTCCAAGCATGGAGAGGTGGGGTCAGGAAAACCAAAGTCCACCTGGAGTTGAATCTGGAGAGGGATGTGAAAGGCAACAAGTACTCCTACAGGTGTATCAGCTGCAAAAGGAAGAAGAGAATAAACTTGGGTCCACTGCTGAATATGGTGGGTGACCTGGTTATGAAGTACAGGAAAAGGCCAAGGCACTAAATTCTCTTTGTGCCTCAGTCTTTACTGGTGAGACCACCTTCAAGACTCCCAGGCTCATGAGATCGGTGGGAAGGTCTGCAGTGGTAAAGACTTATCATTAGAGAAGAATTGGGTATGGGAGTTTTTAAAAAGGACACAAGTCCATGGGACCTCATGGGATGCACTCATGAGCTGAGGGATCTGACACTGTCACCGTGAGAACAATCGATTATCCTCAAAAGGTACTGGCAATGGGGGAGGTTCCTGAGGACTGGAACATGCAATGCTTTGTCTTCTGTAGTGTGGAAATGGAGAGGCATAGTTAGCATAACCATAGAGAAAAAGTAAGTTCAGGAATGCTTTCAAACTGGTGAGAAGTTGATTTTATTTTTTTTTCTGAAAAACTGAACCTAAGTACTCTATGTCCAAACTGAACCAATGCTACCTACAGAAAATCAGACTTTTTTTTTTTTTTTTTTTTTTTTTTTTCTCTTTTCTTTCCTGGAAAGCTTTCTGGATTCAAAACTTGATTTTCCTCACATAAGTTTCCATGGGGACCAAGTGACTACTCTAAACAGTCCTCATTTAAATACAATACATGCTGGTTTGCCATTCCTTGGGCTGATGTCAGTGTAATCAAATCAACCAAAAAATGTATCATGACATTCTTTGGTGGTAATGTCACCACAATTTTGAGTGTGTAAGTGAGCTGTAAAGTGTCCTTAGAGCAATGGAGCAGCCTGTGGCACGTGTTCTAATAGTCAAACGCAGTAGGTTAGAAGTGGCACGTGGTGGGATCAGCACACATATACCCTCCAAAAACACTTTTGGGGGTGAAAGCCTCCGCAGTCCTGCTTTCAGAACTCAGTGGGAGGCTTTGCCTTGTACTCATGAACTGAGTAATAGCAGTGTTTCTCAGGTCCTGCTGAGCTTCCACCAGCGTATTTCACCATCTTACCTGGGAAAGAAACGTGCCATTTAATATGCTATTCTTAGCTGGTAGGTCACGGATGTTTGCCTTGAAATGTCTCATCGTGAGTCTAGATTGGTAGGTTCTTTATAGCTTTCCATTTTCATCTCTTAGATTTCCTAAATGTTACTATTTGTTATGTTTTAATAATACCACTCAGAGGGTTTTGATCATGTAGAAGTGCAAAATTTTTCATTTTTACCTAACTATACCGAAATATATGCTATTAAAACCCAGATATGCTTCCAGTCATGTCACTTTGAAGCCTGTAGTTGTCCATAAGAGAATCACAGAATCATAGAATATCCTGAGTTGGAAGGGACCCACAAGGATCTTCGAGTCCAACTCCTGGCTCCGCACAGGTCTACCCAAAAATTCAGGCCATATGACTGAGAGCATAAAAACAAACAAACAAACAAAAAACCACCCCATTGTATGATTATTTTCCATATCTGTTAATATAATAGAATATTCTGTGGCTGGTCTGGTACTGTAGTAACTGTCATCTTATAATACCTCTATTAGCAGTAGTAAAATACTTAATGCTCAATTCAGTACTTGAACGTGACTGAAATTCCTGGATTGGTGCTAAGGAGTAATGGATTGGTAGAGTACATGTCCTTATTTAGATAATTTTGGGGATATCTCATTTTAACATCTGAAAGGGATTTTGAATGTGCGTGCATATACATTAAAGAAATTGAGATCTAATATTGTACCATTTGATTTCCGTTTTCGTCATTCATAATTCATGGATGAAATGTTGTTTTATGTTATATGTGAGATATATTGATTATATGTGTCCTCACATCTGCAGTTACTAGCTTTATTTATTTATTTATTTATTTATTTATTAAAACTAAAGATTGATATAAAACTACTGACAATGTTGATTGATATTCACTGGTTGTGAGTATAGTGTTTGGCATCAGTGAGAGCAAACCAGTTTCTCGTTCTTGGTGGGCTCTGTGTTGCTGAACCCAGTGAGTTGAAAGTATTACCTAAAGTAAAATAGTGGCTTACTTATGAGCAGTTACTTTTTAAACAAAACCTGTGAATACATGGAGTTATTTTAATTTTTTTTGGCTATGTCATATAGCAATCATTACACTCTCATTCCATCAGAAATTTACTCTGAGTCTAGATTTTGCTGGTAGCTTGCTGAGGTTCTCATGTAAGGGTTTGTGGAAGCCATAATAGCCAGAAAGATTAAAACAGTTTAATTAGTACAATAGTTTTTAAAAGGCTGAATCAAATATTTATAAAGAGATTCCTTTCCTCTCTGATCCTAAAAAATAAAAAATAAAAAATTACATTAGAACTTGAAGCTACTGGGTGGTCTTTGCAAAACTCAGTAATAATTTTACTGTTTGTTGATCCTATTCAGTTCACTGGAAATGTTGAAGGTTGCCGTATGTTAAAGACGTATTTCATTCCTTAGATACTACCAAGAGTCTTTCCATTTCAAGACCTAATAGCTGGGGTTATGGTTTTTGTTGCCTCTATTTCAGTTTCAGGGCTCCAGAAGTCAACCTAAGGCCTTGTTAACACAAGGTTTGGGAATTTTAGGAGTTTTTTGATATCTGTAGAAGCTGTCACTGGAGGCCACAGATAAACTTTCTGGTGGAAAAAATACATCTCTCTCTAAATATTTAAGAGCAAGGGAGCTATTGGAAATAATACATAAACAAAAGATGTACAAAAGAAAAATCTCTATCACTAAAATGCTCTTCCAGGGTAAGAAGTTGGCAGTACTGGGCTACATTGTGTTTGTAGCGATAAGAGGATGATGATAGACACCTTCAGAAGATAGGGAGGAAAAGATAGGTTGCTGTGAGCTTTGGAAGAGAAACTTTTTAAATTATTAACTATTTTAAAGTTGAGATTATTCATACAGTCATAATTCCTTATTTTTGCACATAAATCAGTTTTGGGGGATACATTTTATGACATCATGTTTTGTTTTGTTTGTTTTTTTTTTTTTTTTTTCTGGATATAATTACCCTGATGCCATAGTAAACCCTTTTATTCTCTCAATAACATAATCTGTCCAGCAAGCTGTTGGCAGGAAGGAAGGCGCTTCAGAATACATTCAAGCTACACCTCTTGTTGCAGTCATAATATTGTTGGAGGTGGCTCCTTGTAGTTCATCGGTCCTTTGAGAACAAAAGTCTTAAGAATTTATAGAAAAAATTATAATTAATACAGCTCTTACAAACAGGACTTTGGTGCTGAGAGAAAGGCCAGCTGTCCAGGTAGGCTTTTAGAAATATGTTCAGTATTGTAACTGTGGGTGAGCCACAGTGTGTTCTCTCTCAGCACCCTGGTTCCTGAAACTGGATGCTTGAAAAATAGGAAATGCTGCTTCTGTCTCATTTCTACAGACCTTTCTGCTAGGCGTTCGCTCTGCCAGCTACGTGCAGCTTTCTACCATTTCTTTTTGAATTCCATTTGGCCCACTCTACCTCTCACATACTGAAACCTCTCACCATAGCTGGGAGTTAAGTACAGCTTACAAATGTACAGTGCTTTGAAACTGTGGGGGAGGTCTTGGGAGAAGAGAAGGGTAAAGGACGTTTTTGGGCAGAAACAGAAGGTGAGGTGCATTCCAGCAGTAACTGTGAGGGGTGTACCTACAGGTTGGTTTTTAACCTCCTCTCAGTTTGTATGCAACAAAAGAAGAAAATAAGGATACATTGGGACTGCTCTTTCTAATTCCTAATCCATTAAAGTCACTGTGTGTGTAATTTGCCTAAAGAGAGAGCCAGTGGGCTTTTAATATTCCAAGTACCAAAAAGAGGAATTAATACTGAAATTGTTTAGGACAACATGTCCATGCTATTCTTCATTGTAAATTACAATTACAGAAGAGAGCCTGAATCCTTTTATTTTTAACGGTGAAGGGTTGGCAGTATGTTATGTAACTTCAAAATATTGCCCTTGTGCTTTCCTTGAACATCTTCCTTAAAATCCAGGGACAAAAGCATATTTAAAAAAAAAAAAAAAAAAAAAAAAAAGTGCTTTGCTGTGTGTGCTCTAAGTATCATCAAGCTGGACTGAATATACAATGCTGTATACTTTTGCTATCACAGATGCATTTTTACGATCAAAAATTTCCCCTTTCACAAGATGAAAAGATATTTTCTTAATGTTCATTACAGTGTATTAAGACATTAGTGCTCAGATCCTTTCAGTGCATTAGGCACAGCATTGTCATTCTTTTTTTCTCGTCAGATGAAATAATCAGTTATCTGAAATTGCATTACCTTCAAATAAAACAGGGAAGAATATGGGCTCAAGCTCTGACAATCAAGGCTTGCTTTAGATAATACAGTTAACCACTTGAAATAGCAGAGTGAGACATCTGAGCCAGTGCCACGTAGCAAACCAGCAGAAGACCGGGCGATGCGTTTGACTTGTTCTGCAGCACTCCATGCCTATTTTAAGACAAATCCTAAGGCAAAGGTCAGGCTGCTTGTGATAAACTTTCATGTTGGCTTTGGTGCGTTAACAGGTGAGCGAGAGATGATGAGAAGCTGTTAAGAAAAAACAAGAAGATTGTATTTTTATGAGTTTGTAGATTTTGTACAGAGCCACAGCTGTTTGTAGCACTCTACAGACAAATAAAACAACAGGTCCTGACACTGAGGAGTTAAGACTACAGTGAAATGTTACACAGTAAGGGTTGACAGTATTCTCAGGGAGATTAGAAGAAAATGTTTTCACAGGAGTGAAGTGTCTTGAAATGTGTTTATTACACACATTTTGATGCGTATCTAATAAAATGTCAAAGAGAAGCTATATTGGATACTGTAAGATCACAACTGGTGTCCCAGAATGGGGATTGTCTGGAAAATTTGGAGCCATCAGAGGTCTGAAGATGGAGAGATGAAAGGCTGGATCTGGGAGAAAATTGCAAGCACTGGGGAGGGCACAGGAGGAAAAAGACCATTGTCTGCTAATCAACAGCAAGTAAACCCAGACCAGCCACGTCACTGAGAATTTATTGCTGGCTGCTGTCACAATCTGAGGAAGTGGGTCTGTATCTCAGTGCCTAGTCCAAGGCTACTAGAAGACCCCATTCACCTCCTCCCTCCTATGAAGGCTTGTTTTCTCTCCCACCGTCTGTAAACGCTGGAGTAGGCTTAGGCAGGGTAGGAGAAGTGACCAAGCAGTCAGCAATGGTCTGTACTTAATCCATTGCTTGAGGGAGCAGGGACCATTCAGACCATTTAGGCTGCATGGAAAGAAGCAAACGAAACAAAATGGGAGAATTTCCTAGTAACTGCCTAATCAAATTGCACGCCCCTCAGAAAGTGCTCGGTTGGTGGAAATATCTGTTTTCTTTCAGTCCACTTCTAACAGGGCCTTTCTTTCTATGCTATAACATGCAGAATTTCGCTGGAGCCTTCTGTGAGTTTTGACTCTTGACCATTTGATCCTTCTGTGAGTTTTATGACTAAAATGAACTTGCTACCTTTTCTTGTGAAGCAAGAGGACAGATTATTTTCCAAGAAAGTTTGGATTTTTACCTTGTATCCAGGAGCAGAAGTAAACTCTGTTCATAGAAAAGAATCTTTTGCAGAAAGAAGATCTACAGTTTCTTCCTCTTTGCTAACTGCAGCACTGAATGTCTTAATGTCTTGGAAGAAGCTTCGAAGCTTCTTGGTGATGATTAGTTTGCTTTTTTTTAAAAAAAAAAAAAATTAATTATTTAATTTTTTAATCTGAATGCATGAAGATCAAAGATTGAATTCAAGGCATTTCTGCATGGCTGCTAGAGTATGTGAAATTAGACAAGAAAGTGAGTAGATTATCACTTGGTAGAACTTTATGTACCAGGGAATTGTTAGTGTTTGTCATCTGCTTAACAGCTCCTCAGTACTGAAATGAGGGATGGGAAATGGAGTAACGATTGTATATTGCAAATAAAATTCTGAATTTCAGTGAACTTTGAAAGGCACTGGGGACTGGCTATCAAATCTAGTTTAGTCAAAATAGAGACATTCATCAGCTTTAGGGGGCTGTGGTTAAGATGCTTTGTTTTCAGGTGGGAGTGCCAGACTGAAACAAAATAAAAGCATTATAATGGATGTGCTTCTGTGCTTTTCCTGAAGCATTTTCAACTCAGATCTTATAATCTTGAGTATTTTTTATCAATCTGTCCAGAGAAGCCTCCCAAAGATCTGAAGAATAAAAACATTTTTGCTTCTGTGATAAACTCAATTTTCTGAGTTAATCATTTTCACTTTTTAAAACCTATTTGAATATATTTGATATGTTAGATGACAGCTGGAATGCATATTGTGTGCTGCATAGAAGTGTATATTTCTTGACTAAGAATAATCAAAATTACCAAATCCATTTTATTGAATGGTAACTAAAATGATTTCTCAAGCAGGCCAGTCCTTTCCTCCTTCCTCTCCAGATGCACAGGAAAATGCTTCCTCCTGTCTCAATCCTGATGTCCTTAAGCAGCTTTGACTTGGTAGTTATTTAAACAGAGATCTCACTAACTTCATTTTGACTGAAGAAGGAATGGGTAAAAGCATTGGGGCTTTCCCCTTGAGGCTTCTTCATGATAAATTCACAGAATGAAAGTGGTTTAGAATTAGAGAATTCTATTGGAAGATGTTTGATGTATTTTTCATATGAAGAAGTACAGTTAGCTGTCACAGAGTCATTCCCAATAATAGTTTGCATAATAATACACAGTTTACACTTCTATAGGTCTGGTCAAGAATCACGAAGTGCTTTATGAAAAAGGCCACATACTATTATCCACGCTTTGCAGATGGGAAATTGAATTAAATAGTATTTGAAGTGCAGGTCTAAGGTCTCAAATGAAGCTGGCGTATCTAAGTTCACAAATATACTTTCTTTTTCCAGTTAAACCACAAGACCATCTTGCCAATCCTTATGACACTTCTTTTTAGCACACAAACTTTAGCAGATTGCAGTGAGATTTTTCTACACTGACAGCCATTTGGGCTTTGTGGTGGCTGTTCTTAATTATGCAAATGTGCAATCATTGCACAAACTGAGATTTAGGACTAGTTGGCAATTATATCTTCTCAAAGTGCTGTTGGGCAGACATCAATGCTTTCAGATGACTGAACAGATTCACACTTGGGTGATTTCTTGACCTCTGTATGTGGGCTTTATTTTTTTCCTTCACTGTCCTGATGGATCCTAGGTTTACTTACGAGCGTTTCAATGCATCTTTTATGAGTTTAGTATCTTCAAATACTATTGAATTTAGTAAAATATTTGTCACTAATTTTCACAGAATAAAAGTTGCATAAATTTACCTAAGAGTGGCTGAAGCTGAATCTGTCAAGAAAAGTGAAATGCTTGCTACACGCTTCCACTGTCCTGCTAAGCAATTGCACAGCACTGCTGTGCAAAAACAGAGGCTTTCAAATTCAAGTTCAGTGCAATATGGAGGATCTAACTCTTCAAAGAAGCAAAAAGTTAGGAGCCAAAATCTAAGTCTAAACTCCCAGATATAGCCGTTATTGAAGTCAATGGGAATGCATGAGAGCAGGTTGGACTTCCCTTCCTGCCCTTAGATGCATTCTTCAGCTCAGTTCTCTTCTTTCACCGAAAAACATATTATATTTCTTTTCTTTGTTTACATTTTTCCAGCTCTCTTTCTTTTGGTGGTTACTTACTGCTTTATTGCCTTCAGTTCTTTTGCATTTGTCTTCCTTGTCCATTTAACATCATAATATCTTTGAAGCAGGGATAGTCTCACCTGATGTAGAAATATGATCTCTGAAGAGATGGAAATTGAACTTCCATAGGCACTCTCAGTGGTAAAAAGATAAAGCTTCAGGGAAAGTAATAATTCCTGCACCTTAGGTGATATGGAAAAATAGTATGTAGAGTGAAACTTCTGAAAAATCTACTCAGGAAAGACTTAAACACTTTAGGCCTGCTGCACAGGCCTAAAGTTAATCATACTCTTAAGCAATCTTCTGCATCCAGAACATGAATTATATTTGGTTGCTGCGTGATTGGTTTTTCAAATGAAAACATGCATTAAAACAGAAGTTTTCATCACTATTATCCTTTGTTATTTGGCAAATTGCATAGAGAAGTCACTGGAGAAATAAAAGCCAAAAGGACAGGTAAAGCGGCATAATTGACAAACACCCAGAGAGCCCCACAGAGACTAAATCTCATTAACATTCTTGTAGAACTGAACTGGCTAATCTCTGTCCTGATTTCCATTTTGCACAGAGAGAGAGCTGTCATGTACATTGGTAACAGAGAAGAATCTCGGCCATGCAGTTTCAGTATTTTCTTTATTAACCTTTGGGAAGGTCTGTTTATGCCCTGTATTGTTCACTTGTACCCAGTAAAGTAACAGTGAGGAAATTGCTTCTTAAAAACAACAAACTTCAAGCAAGAATCAGTCCACAGTCCTGTGGATGTGTTTGAAGCTGGGCAAGAACTTTGTTCTGAAGCCAAACTGAACTATGTTTGAGCTATGCATCAGTAATGGCTGTTTGATATTACCTTTGCTTTTAGTCCGTTATTTTTATTGACTTCAGAAATAGAATTATTTTACTGTATAATTTACTATAATACCTATATGATACTATGTGTGGGCTATAGGCTCAAACAACTTGATACGACCATGGTCTAATCTGGGTTAGCTAATCTGTTGGGTGACATACTTTACAATGATATGATTGTAGTCAGTCATCTGCTTCACCATCCAGCTCAGTGCTGCCCCTTGAACGAGGTCACAGGGCTTTGAGGTGTTAAAACAAACTAGATCAGTATGTAAAAGATCAGTGATAAACTGTATATCCAGATGATATTCGGATGTATCACAGATTTCAATTCTGTATATTTTACACCCAAATTTATAAAATATGTATGAGGTATCCTTCCAGTCTTGTAAACACATATCACTTTGTCATTAGATAAGCATTAGCAGTCTGTATTCAACTCGGAGAACAACCTGATCTCGCGTAAGATTGGGTTATTCTTAGTGAGCTGATAGCATCTGGGGTTAGGCATTCTTTTTCATTCGTGGAAAACTGAAAAGAAACACTCTTTCATCATCAGAGAGGATGGCTTCTGTGGAGCTGTATTATTACATAAACCTACCAGAAATTAATTCACAGAGGATGCCTGCAGATGACTACCACAGGAAATGAGGTCCAATGAGACCTTCTGCATGATTCTGTCATGCTAGGGGTGCCAGGAATCAAAACCACACACAGATCTGCTTGTTGTAATGGGTACAAATAGAAAATCTGCTGAACAGACCTTTAGGTTTTAATATGATATCTCTAGCTTTTGTTTATCGGTTGCTCTCCAGTCTACAGGTAGTGTGTTGAAATCACTGCTATGGCAACTTAGGAACTAAAGCCAACAGCATTTGTTCTATTTTTAAGATTTCCTTTTGCCATTACCATTCTCTTCATACTATTACCAGAGTCATATTCTGGAATTATATTAACAAATAACTACGAATAAATTAAAATTGAGTGTTTCAAGTGAAAACTAACTAATCTAAGAAGTCTAAGAAACTTGACAATTTGTTTAAGAAACAGCTTGGCAAGCTAGTCCAGACAAAGAAGCTGAGGTACAGAAATGCTCGCTACATGTCTCCCACGATGTACTGTTGTTACTTATTGGGAAATAATTCAAACAAAACAGTTTCAGGAGTCTATAGCAAGAGGACGACACAGAGACTCATATTTGTGGAACACAGAGATGTCAATAGGAACTGTATGACACGTGCCAAATGGCAGAGTTTACAGGATTGATTTGGACTGACCTTTGTTAACACAATAAGCTTAAAAAAAGCTATGTCAGTGTCTCCCTGTTTGGTACCCTTTCCTAGGAAAATAAGTAAGCATAGTTCAGAAAGTTCTTTACAAAATCTTTTCAATTCCAAAAAAAAGAAAAGATATATTTGATAAAATTAAAAAATAAGATAAAATTATAATTTAGTGTAGGAGATGGAAGAACTTCTGACTCTTTATTGTAACTTAACTCATCCACAAATAAAACAAGTTAAAAATATGATGACTCTCTACAAGTTGATCAAAAGAAGAGATGAATAAAACAGGACTTAAAATGTAAACAATTTTGCTGAATACATAACCTAAACGATTATATTTTAGGAGAAAACTGATCAGGAAGAGTACTTTTAAGTGTATTTATTACTTTATAACTTAAAAATAGATGCCGATAAATTTAAACCTGCAATTTTGAGTACTGTATGCTCACATTAGCATGAAATTAAATCAGCCTTTTTCCTGCCTCTATTCTGTCTGTATGCTCTACAACTAGATTCTCTTAGTCAGAAATAATCCCTACCTCATAATACTTTCCTTGCTGTTGTACAAATCCTACCCCACTTCACAGTAAGGTAGAATTTGCTTTAATTCTGATCTGGTGCCAGGACACTTGCTGGAGGAAGTACGCCAATTTTATTTTACAACCCCTCCCCCTTATTTATTTATTTTTTAATAAGCTTTCTAAAATATATCTGTAAGTTTCATATCAAGACAACTCTTCTCCAATCATGCCAGCTTCATTTATTTTTGTAGATACTATATATATTTAATAACTTACAGTTTTTGGTATTATGTATGTCTGTAATATATTTATATCTTTATGGAGATTATTTGATCTGAACTTCAGAAACAATTAGTAGAACTGGGCAGAAAGAGCTGTTTCACATCCTGTGAGATGTTGAGACATGTTAGATAGTGACCCATTCTATAGTTGGACAGGTTTTTCAAAGCGAAAAAGGTGCTCCTGCTTGAGCAGCAGACAACATGCTTGCTTTCCATATAGAGGTCTGTGCTTGCAGGGAATAAAGACTTAAACCTTTCTCTCTTGTGTTCTCATTGTAGAGTCCCATTTATTTCGTATTTATCTAGATTTCTCTTACTGCCAAACTGAGCTTAGGTGAGCCTTTCTGTTTTTCTGGGTCAGAGAACCCATCTTTTTTTGATTCAGGCATGGATGTTTGTTTGAAGTTTTGACTTCAATTTACTAATGTCTTCTGGAAGAAAAGAAAAGAAAGAAAAAAAAAAAAAGCAAATCCTTCTTTAGAAAATTTTTAGCCAGCTTTCAAAGGTACTATGGTTGAAATGGCTTCTCTCTGATGACTGGAGTCAGAATTTGGACAGGATTCTTTATGTCTCAGAAGATGTTTTCTTTGTGTAATGGAGATCTTAACACCTGCCTGCCTCATAGAGAAGTTGTGAGGGTGAATGAATTTATGTTCATGACTTGCTAGGCATTCTTCCTACAGCTAAATGCTGCCTGAGAATGAGAGTCCTGACCTTGAAATTGGATGTAGTTCTGTTAGAGGCAAAACTCACCACAGAGCAAATGTGCCAACCCTCTATTTATCACTTACCCAGCTGTTTTGCTAAATTGCAGCTCCTTTAAAATTACACTGTAATTCATCAATAATTCAGCAGTGAAGTCGTACGATGAAAACACTAGATGCCATTTTGAATAGCTCCACTATCAAATGATAAGCTATTGAGAGAAGAGAGTGGGAATACTGCTGAGATACTGTAGCCCTGTTACCAAGGGAAATTCAGTTAGCATTAGGAAAAGCTACAACACGACAGGGCTCAGGAGATTGTTTCACAACAGACCTTTGGTAGACACATAACAGAACGATGGGAAGGGAGAGGGGAGCCTGTGGGGTAAATATATCGATGTGATCTTCTTGCAGCTTTGCGGGCTTATCTGGATATTTAAAGCCCACACAAGACAAGCAGATCAATGTATGAAACAGCGAATTGCGCATGAGCGCAGGGGCTGGCGTCCGGCCAAGCTCTGCCAACACTGCAATTAGTCAGTGTGTGCTAAACAGATGTGTGTGGCATCCCTTAAAATCAATGCTGGGCTTAACTCCTTCGGGACAGCATGTGCTGCACACAGCTTGAGCACGGGGTACTGGCTGTCCGTATTTTACTTGCATGTCTCTTACCTACTCAGTGTGTCCCCTCACCATGCCATGTGCTGTAGAGGGTGGGTGCAGCTCTACATTTACTTTCTAAGTTGATGTGGTAGAGTTGTTTCAGCAGGATTTATTGCTATCTTGGAAGTCTGTCCTCTCTTCTGCTCTCTTTTTCCTATGCGTTTTACTATGCAATGAAACATTTGTATTTATGTATGTGGATACAGGCACAGATAGGGTATATGTATGCACCGATGCTGTAGTAACACCTAATGGCTAAATCAAATGCATTATATCATTGCAAATGTTTTAGCTTGTACCATAATTCATCTGCCTTCATTTTGGCTTGCACTGTAGATCTGAAGAGCTTTTAGGCATAAGAATATTTCTGAAAAAACATCTCAATACATTGTAAATTTTCTCTTAATGGAAACATGCTTGTGAGATTATGAGAGGGCTTCGGTCAAAAGTACCGTACGTTCAGAGCTCCAGCCTTTTGTGTGGCAGGAGATGAAGGATCCTTCTCGCAAAGCAGCTATCATGCAAAATATCTGCACCCAGCAACCTGCTCTCAGTTAACTCCCTGCAGTGCTGCAGAATTAGGCCGAAGGCAAAGCCTGTGCAGCCTGTGGTCTGCAAAGGCCTGGGTACTTCATCCAGAATTTGGGGTCTCACAGAAGACAAAGGTGGCTTCTTCAGTTGCTTTTTCAGTCCTGGCTGTGCTTGCTCATCCACTCAATCTTGGTGGCAGCGGTCTCTTGTCAGATGTATTTCTCTCCATGCCTTCCCTTGAAGTCCCTGAATTTTTAAAATTTGTCTACCTAGGCTTCCCACTGGTTTTGCTGCTTTTTTTTTTTTTTTTTTTTTTTTTTTTTTTTTTTTTTCCTCTTTTCTCTTCTCTAAGAACAGAACTGCTCTTAGAGCCCCTGGTTTGGGTAACAGCTGCATTTCTTTTTCAGGACCACCTTGTAGCTCTGAAAGGAGCCACTCGGCGCAGGTGTTATTTAGCTCTTGATGGCAAAACACTCAGCTTTGCCTCAGAGCCTTGGGGCCACTACCAGCATTAGATGTGGTTATTTATATACGGTAACACTGAAGACAAGCAGCCCTGTCCTGCCTAGACTATCTCTATGATGCCAGCAGAATTAGAATCATGCTCTTATTTATAAAGCACTCTCCTTTTCTTGTTTTATTCTGTTTATTTAAACAATGAATTGTTCATTTAAACATAAAAATTCAGTAACACTAAATAAATAACATAGTATTAAAATGCAAACAGATTGAAAGCAAAGGCAGCATCCTGCTATCCCTGTCTCCTACACATGCACAGGCTCAGGAGGGAGGCTGGGAAACACACAGCATTAATAAACATAAGGCCAGCAGCAATCATTAAATAAATATCATTAAATAAATCCCCTTGATATTTCAAAAATGCTGGAGGCTTTTGTTTAATAAAAAATGGGTAGGAATCTAGGATAAAACGGGTGCGGTAGAGTAGTGAATTCCGCTGTCAAGAAGTCAGCCGTGACAAAGTGCAGAGACCCACCGCTTCCACAGCCAGCAGCAGGGGCCCTGGCACAAGCACGGAGTCCAGGCAGCACAAAGGTTTCTCTGTTACACAGGGTTTTAGCACTTAATGAGATCACCTTCAAGTCAAAATACCACTCTGGGCAGCCCCTGGGAAGCACTCAGGGCAGGCTAAATCTGATGGCTCTTTGCTGAACAGAAGAGCAGACGGGCTAATCCGGTCCGAACAAGCTGCACGCTTCGGAGCTGCTCTGCAAACAGAATTACAGCACCTCCAGCCACGTGGTGACCGAGGCACATGTTGCTGATGTGAGGTTGCCATGGGATAAGTAAGGGCACAGCACGGGCAAACTATGCGACAGAATAAACATTTTCAATCATGTATTCACATCTCTTTCCAGTAAGAGTCAAAATTGACGTCAGGATTCAGCTCACTCACTTCCAGCCTCTGTGAGATGAGATGTTGGAGGATTACAAAAGAGAGAGTCAGGAAGGGAAGTGGTAAAGCTTACTAAATTGTCTAGCTCCACACTGAAGTGCTGGCCTGATCTGTTCAAATCAGCAGCAGCTTTAAAAAAAGGAATACCTGCTTCTGCACTTGCTGAGGGCTGTAAAGGGGGAAGTATTTTCCAAATATGCACATGTGAAGGCTCTCAGGTGTTATAAATGACTCAGAAAGCAGCCTATTTAATCTAAATAGCTGACAGATCTCTGGACAATGATATATATAACAGCAGCTTGTGTAATTGCAGCGAAGCCAGCTTTCAAACTAAATAGCTTGGCTAGCAACAGCTCTTTAACCACAGCAGCACAGAGTTCAGCTCAAGCTAACTGCCCGAGTGTTTGCTGAGCTTCTAAGGAAATCTTTACAGCTTGTTCTGTGTCCTGGGATTCCCCGGCTGTGCTGGTAGCAGAACAGCTGTAACCTGTGCTCAGTCATAACTCTGTGCATGTGGCTATGAGTATATCTGCGTGCATGGAAGCTACTAAAGAGATGTGTTTATCTAATTCTGAAAATGCAGTTCACATATTTAGCACCATTTAAGAGTGGTATTTCTATGTATGCTTTCATTCTCTACTGCAAAAACAAAGCAGTTTATCTTGTCCATTTCTCCTCTGTAAAATAGTTTGTAATAATCTGCAGTTACCGTGAGCTGATGTGTAGTGGAAACTCAAAGTTATTCCAAGCAAATGTGTTGGTGCTGTTCCTGGCATTGTATTGACAATATTTGGTGACGAAGAACACTTTTTGCTTGTAGATGGTGTGAATCCAGACCATCCATTTATTCTACACCTTTTACATCTAATTGACTTTTATTGTATCTGTGAAATGGAAATGCATTAAGGAACATCTCCTTCTTACTTATAAGACTGATAGCCAATTTTCTATTTTATGTCTTTTGAGGTTTCTTAATTGTCTTTTATAATTAGGATTTGAGAATGTAAACAGTGACATGAGATTATGGGAATCCTCTTCTCTTCTCTTCTCTTCTCTTCTCTTCTCTTCTCTTCTCTTCTCTTCTCTTCTCTTCTCTTCTCTTCTCTTCTCTTCTCTTCTCTTCTCTTCTCTTCTCTTCTCTTCTCTTCTCTTCTCTTCTCTTCTCTTCTCTTCTCTTCTCTTCTCTTCTCTTCTCTTCTCTTCTCTTCTCTCTCTTCTCTTCTCTCCCTTGCTGCAGTAGTTTCCTGTTTTTCCTTTTACATTGAATTTCTTTTATAATTCCTACTTTTTGTGCAGTTCTGAATCATTTCTTAAAAAGTAAAATATTAAAATACTAAAAGTAAAAAGTAAAATATAACAAATGTAACAGATTCTTATGCCTGCAAATTATGTGGTCCCCGCAGTTTTCAATGAGTCAGTAGCCATCAGGACACTACAAACATGAATCACAGTTTTTAAAGTAGAATAGTTAGTCTTCTGTAACATCTGGAGGCATCACAACCCAATTTTCCCGACTTTCCACACAAAAATTCTACTGGCAAAATCACATTGATGTTTTGTAAAAAAAAACAAAAAACTCACTTACCTGCAAGTCAAGGAACTTTTTTTTTTTTTTTTTTTCTTTACTTTATGGAGCAAAATCAGGTAAAAACAGAACTATCCCAAGGTATTATTATTATTTATTTATTTTTGCAATGCAGATTTAATTCTATTCAGTCTCTTAGGATGCATGGAACATTTGAATTCCATGGTGGTTTGCCTTGAGCATTTCATGTGGAACAACAGTGGCTATCATTTCTCTCCCTTAGTTTTCTGAAACCCATTACACAACTGGTGGGAAACATGTCCAACCTCGCACATACTCCTAAAGCAGCAGTTGAATAAATAATTCTCATGCAGCCTGAACAATAGATGGATTATCTACTACAAGACTTGGATACAGGTCTTATAGTCACTCTTACCCATCTCTGCTGCTTTTGAAGGACTAGCAGTCCATCATACTATCCTGTCTCTCCCAGTGAATAGATCATCCATGATCTGGAGCTGTAAAAAAGTGACTCAATTAGATCAGATAATATTTGGACAGCCACATGATGTCACCTTGGTCTGAAGGAAATACTCAGCTGCAGGCAGGAATGAATTTGTTCAAATAAACTTTGAATTGGACTTGATGGGCCATAGAGACTGATTTTTGTCCCATGGTACTTCGCATTGTTGCTGTTGCTTTATAAGGTATGCGGAAGCATGCTTTATTGTGAAACTTGCCCTTCTCCCTGTGCATACAGCTGATTTGCATTGTAGTTATTTGAGCGTGAGCAGGGAAGAGTTTGCATCCCGTAATGGATGGGCCGATGCAACGTGCAAAGCACATGCTATATATCACACTTTCTCTCCTTTGCTTTTTCCCCAAAGTTCATTGCTGTTCTAACAGCTTGGCTGTGTCTCACTGCCCTCAATAACATGCTTTAAATACAGCAGGCACTGCTTGCATCAGTAATAAGACTTTTTTTTTTTTTTTTTTTTTTTTAAAAAAAAAGGGCCATTTTAATATTAGCAAGTGGCTGCTCCTGTGATGTTTTCAATATGTTGCTAATCTGTAAGTACCTGCTCCTGTCAGTAACTGAGGGCCTCCTGCGTCGTGCGTAGTGTGCTCAGCTTCCATTGATTTCAGTGGAGGCTGAGGGTAATCAGTACCCTGCAGGACAGGCCATAAGTGAAGGCTACAGGCAACTGGAGCGCAGAAGGGTAATCACTGTGCTAATGAAAGCCATAGGTGGCTGTCTGTGAAATACAGGTTTTCGTGTTGAGTTTGTCTTGAGAGACTGAAAAAAAATTTTATTTGAATACAGTATTTATATACAAAAAATAATAATAATAAAAAAGCAGGAGAGGTTGTTCAAATGTAAAGTTTCAGTTCTCAAACAGCTGTGCTAGGGCTGCTCGAAGGAAAAGTCACTGGAGTTTTAGGCACTGAAAAAGAATATTTTCTCATTGGCCAACAGCATAATTATTTCAACTGAAATTTAAAAAGAAGTTCCCACAAACTCAGCTTGAGGCAGGATGAAAAATTTCTACCAAGACAGTTATATTTCAGTAATAAGCAGTGGAAAAAAAATCTAATAAGAAGCACTTAACAGCCTTAAAATAGATATTGCTGAAAAGGATATTGCCACCTCTGATAGCTTGTTTGTCCTACAGTAGAGGAAGAGTGGGAACACACTATAAAGATATAAATCTAACACCAGAGAGAACATTTTTAGGGTGGAACTAGAGGGTTAAATAGAGATAATGACAGGAAATTATAACAGAGTAATTTTAGACCTGAGGGGAATAGGTTGTGGAACAGAGAAATGGTGGGAACCCTATTGTTGACACATTTAAATATAGACTGGACAAAATGTTAATAAATGTACAATAGGGAACAATTTGACATTGTGCTCAAGGAGACAGAGAGGATGCAGTAATGAGTCTTTTAAAAAGGTCTGCCAGGCTCTCTTATATACTTTACTGTGAACCTTATTTCACTTTAAACATATTTATACATAACATAAATACAGCCAAATTTGTCCTATTTATCAAAGGAAGTTTTACACTTTTTGTTGTTGTTCTTGTAGTTTTTTTAATTCAAACATTACACTTTTGAGTTCGGCCCACTGTCCTTGCTTGTCTTGTAGGGCATAGGAGTCTCTGCTGACTTGCACCTAGTGAATGCAGAGACAGTAGTAATTTATCTTTTTGTACCTTAAAGGCTCTAACCTGCTTGATTTCAGTAAATCACTCAACAAGTAGCTGCAGACAAGGGAATGGTATTCAGATATTTATTCCTCTGTATTTAAAAATCCAATGGAAGTGTGGAAAGGATGAATGCTTCTATGGAAGCAATCAGAAGGATCCATTAGATAGCAGTCTTGGTGTTTTCTGAACCTCCTTTCAGTGTCCCACAGTCAAGAGCCACCAGTGCTAAGCTGTTGAAAACAATCAGCACTATTGAAAAGGTCATTTTCAATTTGCAGGTAAGATACTGCGTAAGAGCGGTGGAGCTGCCATCTCGGGAAAAGATACATTCAAACAAATATGTTTTTTAAATGATTGAGTTGTACTAATTTAGTTTATCCTTCAAACTCAAGCAAATCTTCAGAAAATTGTGTTTGCTTTCATATAACACATTGAAAGATAATTAATGGTTCTTGACATTGATGTTGTAGGTCAAGTGTAAAATCTTAGTGTAAATTTACAGAAAAGTACCTTTTAAATGGCATACAAAAATAATTTACATTGTCGATGTTTTTTATCCTGAAGAATGTCCAGATATTTTGCAGCTACCATATATGTGACTAGGTCTCCACTTCGCACTAATAGTTATGCATTGTTCCTAAATTGTCGACATACAAAATGCCCTCAATATCCTATAGATAAAAGAGAAGTCAGTCATCATCCAGAGAGTTTGTCTGCTAATAACAAGAATGCAGCAAGAGAGACTTATGCTAAAACAAGGTTGATCCAATGAGGTTGACAAGTCTGAAAAAATATTTCACTCTAATGTATTTGCTGCAGCTCACTAAAATTGTTTTAACCGGGGGTTTTCCTTCTTACTAGCTCTTGCTGCTCACTTTCACATCTCTGTCTTAGCACATCCTTCCAGCTCTTCCCCCGCCTCCTGCTGCCACCAAGCTGGCGTCTTCCTCTGGGAGGCTGCTGCATGCCTTGTTGAGTGTGGAACATTACAGATCATAGGTGGACTCCACAAGTTCAAAAGAGATTATAAGGTATCCAAATTACTTTAATATTAACCAGAGTAGTGCCACCTTTCTGAAAATATGTGGCTTGGCTTTACAGTCGTATGAGTTCTTGAGAGTAAATTATAGAGGATATTTGAGAACTTTGTAGCAAATCAAGGGGAATCGCCTTTTTGTGATATTGTATGTTTCAAGATTTGTAGTCACAATGCTAAAGAGGAAAAAGTGTTCTCCTGTTTGTATATAACTTTCATTATCTCTAAATTATATACAGCAAAAATATGTTCCATATATCTTTTCTCTTTCTTAAAATATTTGACTAGATTACATGGTAGGAAACCTGCTTGAAAGAAACAAGAAAAGACAAAGTATTTATCAGACATGTGATAGTATGATTTTAATCCAAGATGAAAAATAAAGAAACATAGTATGTCTCTGAGCTTATTTTTGAAGAAACCAAGCACTGAAAATGTTCAGTGTTACAGTTCTGCTAATAGACAATCCACTGGAAGCATACCTGTGGAAACCTAACACTCTGTTTCTTATTCCATTTTCTCCTTTACAATGCTCTTCACCTATCTCGTGGTCATACCTTTCCACGAGGGAATTTTAGATGAGATCCTATGATTAAAAATAATGGTATTGAATAGTTTTTCTTTCTTTTAAATTGAGTTAAGCATTAATGCAGGAGTTGTTAATCCTACATGAAAAACAGTGAATATTAAGCTTTTCTCACTTCTTATGAAGTGAGCATCCCATGCCTCGATTCCAATGCGAAAGGAACATTTTTTTGTGTTGGAAGGGCTTTGGCTCTGTAAACATTTATTCTACGGTCTTTTAAACAGTCGGGGTTGCAGCTGAAGTCTGTTTAAGATAATGGCTCTTCTGGATCTGTTTTCACTTGGGACGTTTCAGCATTGAGGGCTGGAGGAAGATCTGCCCCACTGCTGTCTTGCCTGTATGTGATGCATGGAAGTGCATGTTACCACTGCAGCAGTAAAGGATCTTTTGTGGGTTTGTATGGGGATTTCTGCCTTGGCAAGCATGGATGGAGAGGTTACAAGGTGTGCAGTTTCACACTCAGCACAGCAAGTGTCAGGGAATCTGAGAGCACGTACTGCAATGCTTTTGATTCTTTTCTAGCTTTACAGAAAGAGAGGAGAAAGGCTTGAGGATGCCTCACTGCTCAGGAGCAGTGACTGACTGCCAAGTATGGAAGTTGTGCAGGCGGGAGGAGACCTGGAGGTGAGGAGCAGTTCTGCTCTGTGGAAACATCAGGTAGAACGAGGGGAAATGTTTGGGACAGGTGAATGTTGGCAGCTGTAGTGAAGGACGTGCAGGAAACTGGGGACATCCTGAGATCACAGGGCACTGTATTGAACACGGCAAGACAAAACAGAAGGCTGTTCATTGCCAGATAGTGATTTCTGTAGCAGGGACAGAAACAAGTTAAGGAAGAAGCAGGAAAAAAGTTACTAAATTAAAATTCTGTACTTTACATGAATTTTAAAAATGTGTGGAAGCAACTGTATAGCAGCCTATTCTTTGTGTCACCTCCTGCTCCTAGCATAATGGCCTGCTCTAGAAATGTTTTTATTAAATGACCTAGATATATTAATAATATCAATTAAAAGTAAAGGAGGGGGAATGTGACCCTATGTGTGAATTCCTTAGCTAACAGGAGGAGAGGGACAAACAAACCTACAATGGATACTCAGTTTTGCTTTCCTTTTTGATAGCGTAATTGCCATTTGTACATTCTTGTTTGAAAGAACTGCTGCTGCTCTTGAGAGCCTGGTGATAACAGGCTTTTTGTAGCACAGCACTTAGACAGATCTTTGTTGCATTCATGTTTGCATGCTGGTCGACATTCAGTTGAGGAGACAACCTCAGTTTCTCCGAGCAAAACCACCATATCGCCCTCTCATTTGCATTCCGCATGCCATGTTTCATTTTTCCATCATTAAATAATAATTTGTAGCTATGTAGAATCTTGTATTAGGGATCTCAGAAAGCTTTATGAATTTTGTATGAATGAATGGAGCCTCACAACATGCCTGTGAAGTGCAACTGGGTAAGAGTCATTATCTCTGGGTCATGCTGGGGCAAGATAGGACATTAGAGAGTAGGCAGATTTAAGGCTCTAGATTTTGCCCCCACATCATGAAAACCCAATCTCACAGCATAGCAATCAACTTTTGAGTATGTGTATTTGCAAAAGGCTGATACATATACATGCAGGTAACTTGAGTGTAGTTTCAAACCTGTTTTCTTCAAGGTCACATAAAGATTTTAATTGGAACAAGGAAAAGAACTGATGTCTGAAGTCTCCCTGTACTGTGTTTTAAACATAGAGCTATTCATCCTCTTTGAAAGACTGAAATTAACAGGGAAGCTGATACATCCCAGTGAGGATTAATCCTACTCAGAGCTTTGTGTAGGTTTCTCTGATTTGTTTTCAGTGTTTGCTATATTTTTTTCTCACATTGTCTTTTCAGTTGGATTGTTCCCTATAGAGTTAAAAATAAGTGTCAAACAATATGACTTAAAGAAAAATCCGTGTGTTTCAGAACTGTCTGCTTTCCCCAGGAAATTCTAACCAATTAATAGAACAGGATGAGGGATTTTGCCTAGGGAGCCATCATGAAACAAGAAGTGTGTATAAATACGTGCACAAAGAGATACATACAAACCCATTAAGACAATTTCATTTGGACAGGATCTACTTATCAGTGTGGAAATTTATGAGGCACTGTAGAGTGTAGACAAACACAAATTATGGAGAGGATGCTATTTTGAAAGGCTGATGGAGTTTTCCTTGTGATATATTAATTTATTTACTTATTGCTACTGTGTTGGGAAGCCTATTTGACCACGAAACCGTCACTGGTTCAGTGTGTGCCACAGAAGTTGTGAAGCAGTCATTATTCCCCAAAACCCTTATGAGGATGTTGTAATTAATTTATATACTACGATTTCCATAATAGAAGAATTTTCCCTGTGCCATACAGCTTGAATATATCTCTCTGACAACCTCCAGTGCTAGTTTTACCTTTCTCTTTGGGGATCTGTTCTAACACCTGATTACACATCGTATTAAGGCATTTTCTTATAACTAATGAGACTTCTGGCTGAGATTCAAAAACAGATTTTATGTATTGACTTTGTATGTGTTAGCCATATTGTTTCTGTGTGATCTGTAACTCTTAAATGCACTGCACATTCATCTTCAAATTACCCATCCTTGTCTTAATCTCTTCCACCGAAAGGCTGGTAAGTATTCTGAGAGGTAGCTATCGCAGCCAGGTCAGGTGAGGAGAAAGGCTTCTTAAAAGAAAGAGTCACCATTACAAATGCCAAACTGTTAAAGGGAATATCCCACCTTCTGAAATCTTAGGGATTACTAGTGGCAAAGGCAATAAAAATCTTCTTTAAAGCGATTTGTGAATTATTAAATAAATTTCTTTCAAACTGCGTTATTACTCATAGGAATAGTATCAATCAACAGTGAGAGCTAAATTACTAGATCAGTCAGAAAATATTGTTGCAGCTGAAGAATCAATGCTAATTGAATCATTAAGGCATTATTACATGAAACACAAATAGCTCAGGATGATAACTCTTTGCTCTGCTTGATCTATAGTCTACAAAGAAGACATAATACCAACAATTGTAATGCTTGATTGTTCTACTCCTAAGCATCATATTTTCTCAATGCTGAATTTTTCTTTATTGCTGTCATTTCAGTTGCAAATCTCCTACTAGTGAATTTAAAAATCCTAATCTGACTTTAGGCTAATGCCATACACAGTTTCTCTGTAGGTCAGGCTATCTACAGCTGGCCTGCTGATGACTGCAGGGAAGTTCAGAGCTGGGGACATTTTTTCTTGAACTGTTTTTGCACTTTCAAAGAGCCTTGTCAGTGCTGCCCTTACTACATTGGTTGAAGCAAGGTTGGATCTGGAGGGAGATCTTCGGACAGTCTGTAGTAACACTGACTTTGATGAAGGGAACTCAGTGCTTTGTGCCTCCTCTGCATGAGTTTTGCCCTGGTTCACTCTTCACTGACAGACAGGAAAGTTGGCTCTTAGTGCAGAAGATGAAGAGTGTGGGTGTTGCCAGTGTCCTTGGTCCCATGGTCCCACCGGATAAGCAAGGATGGAGTAGTATCTTCTGTTTGCTGCCCCTGCTCTCTAACACGTAAACAACTACAGTCAATTTGCTGCATCTCTGCATGAGTTTCTCTGTCCTTTAGCTGCTGTAAAATCATTGCATCATGGCTAAGGCACAGTGACAGTTACACCAACAGCCCATGGATTGCACGTGTGTATGTGGGTGAGAAAGAAAGTGAGTATATGTGTGTGTTGATGCATATATGTTGTAGTGGCGGTGAGGATAGTATTTAGGTGGGTAGATGGAGACTTGCAGGAGTAGATGGGAATAAGAGCATCTATGTGAGAAAGTGCATGAATATGTAGGTTACAGTAGGTTTGAGATATGGTATTTGTTTTGATCTCCCTATTCTGACTTTTTTTTTTTTTTTAAAACCATGAAAAAACAACTTGAATTTAACATATGTGCTTGCAGCAATAGCAGGATGTTGATATATGGGGTATGCTTTTTTCTGTCTTGTCCCAACAGCTGAACCCGCACCTTATGTGCCAAAGAGTCTTAGGGTATTCCCAGCCTCTTAATTTCTCATTTGTCTGGATCAGGAGCATCATTTTGGTGCATGGGATCTTTTTTTTTTTTTTTTGGCAAATTGACCTCTTCCTCATTCACCAAAGGTTTGAAGAAGTGTACGTATGTATGTATGGGCCTATACGTACTGATCAGATGAAGTGCTGTGTGGTGCTGGAAAAAGTAAGTCAAGGAATGAGAGAACCCAGTGCATATTCTTTGATTCTAAAGTTCATTGGCTACATTAAGAAGATTAATGAATAAAAGAGCTTGGTGCCAGCAAGGTCCTGAAGTGCACATTTTGTATCTGTGTTAATGTAACTTAATGGATAGAACAACACAGCTGTGTCACTTTTCTTTTTTCTTTTTTTTCTTTTTTTTTTCTTTCCTTTCTTTTGAAGTAAACATTCTCTTTCGTATTCATGCTGATGGCTCTGCCACAACCCTTCCAGGCAGTTTGCCTGCCCATCCAGTGTATTAGATAGGAAATCTATAAAGTGCTTTTTTCTTTCTCTACCTTTCCCACATTTCTTCTACTCATCAGTGCTCCAATGAGTGGTCGCCAAGTTCTGTAATCACAGGAGTACAGATGCTCATCATCTCAGACTGGTGTAATATGGAGCAAGATGCAGTGGGGAGACAGCAAAACATCATGCAATCACTTTCATTCAAGCCTAAAGATATCCACAAATTCTGTCTTTTCTGCCTTTTCTGTCCTTTCAGTGCCCCGACTTGGATAATCCAAGGCAGTATAGGGTGATGAGCACACCTTCACATTTCACCCAACGAAGTTCTTAGGTTATTTACTGTTAGTAGAAATTGGGCTTCTTGGTTAAACACAAATATTCAGGTGAAGTCACCTGTGTGACAGTGACATTGTTTTAAAGTACTTACAGGTATAGAATAATTTTAAAGGAGACATTTCTGGCCATATCGGATAGTTCAGAAGTAGTCACAGAATCACAGAATCACAGAATTTCTAGGTTGGAAGAGACCTCAAGATCATCGAGTCCAACCTCTAACCTAACACAAACAGTCCCCACTAAACCATATCCCTAAATTCTACATAGTCCCTTAGGCTGAAATTAAACTACAGTACCAGCCAACAAAAGCACTTAATGAATATATAGGACTCGTTAGGACAGATTTGATATAAATTCTGCTGGTGCTACTGAAGTGATCTCTACCTGCAACACAAAATGCTTCAAAGGTAGACCAATTCTAGTACTAAAACGTGAACAATTCTTGCAGCACTATATTATTATTATTATTTTCTTTCTGGCTGGCCTCCATTCACTAGTGACCTATTCCCACTTCATTGAGCTAACGCAGTGAGAACAATATGACTGAACTGGAAGATCCACAGCCATTGGGGTATGCAACAGTGATTTGCTAGCTCATCTCTCTTTTGCGTTACTGTTTTGGCTATCCAGTGAAGACCTGTCACCAGTTTCTTCAGACCTCTGAAACTTGTCTCATGGGGTTTGTGGCTAGTCCTACTGACATTACTGAGTTTAATTCACTTCAGTAGGTACAGGATTTGATCCAAAAAGGGATTTTTTTAAAGTAAAAGTATACCAAGATCTCTGTCAGCTTGGTTTACAGGTGAAAAGCTCTGATATATTCAAAAATGAGTCCAAGGATAAAATGGCTAGGTGGTCATGTTCATGGATGCTGAGGAGTCCAAGTATACCATAACCAGCCTCTACAGATCAAAATGCACAAATGAACAACATTTTTTCCATCATGGTTGACTGTGACAGATCTCAAATCCCAAATTCCTGTTACAAGCAGAATTAATAATTTTCCTTGTTCTAAAGTTTAATTTCCCTTGTTTAAATAAAAATATTTCACAGTTGATTTTAAAAGGTTCCCTTCCCCCCCCCCCTCCCATGCAGCGCTCCATGTTTGAATAGCATGGCTCTTAAATATTTTCCTCATTTGTATATGAAAAAGGAAAATCAAAACAAAACAGGAACAATCTAATAAGAGGACTGAGATGTGCTTATCAAGAATAATGAAACTAAGTCCTGTTTTGGAGCTACATCTTCAGAACGTACATTTCAAATGTGACATTTAGGCCTTTCTTAATACCATTCATATGAGAGCTGCTGGGATGATTCAATCTTAACAGTTGGGTAGTGCTAGAGATGGTCTTGCCTTCTGATGAAGTCTGACTTTGTGAACTTTAAACTATTCCATTCTCCTTGCTGCCTATCTTCTGTTCAAAAGATATATTGTCTGATGATGCCAGCCTCTAGAGGTGTATGGCCTAATAGAATTGGGTTTGACACATATCTGGGTGATGGCTACAGAGGGTGTATGAATCCAAGAAATGTTCAGAACAAGAAAAAGGTCTCCTATTTCTTTATTTCTGTTTTTACCCTGATTTCCTGAGTTTTTAATTCTGTCTCTCGCTTCTCTTCCAAAAATGAATCTGGACATTTCTTCAGTTTCTGAAATGCCTTAATTTTATAGGCATCTTCCAGCAAGTAACGTTAACTCCCTGTCATGAATCCTGGACAAATTCTCAAAGAATGGAGGTTATTAAATTTCAGTTTCAGATTCTCAGAATCTCCTAGACTGCAAACAGATCATCTAGGCCATCTAAACCAAATTTGTCCTGAAGCCAATCTGAGTTTCTAGGTAGGCTGAAAACAGTTGTTGAATTCTCCCACCACTTCTATGTGGGCGGGCAGCTTCTGGTCAGCTGTTCCATATGACCTTGCATATTGTTCTTCCCAGAAAAATTTCTCCTACTGTTAAAAAGGCTGTTGGCTGGGATCAATGGCAGCAGCAGACTTTCTGCTCCATCTAGTACTGGTAATCAGCTGTGTTGGGGGCTGACAAAGCCAACTTGAACCCAATGAGTTCCCTCTGGAAAGCAGCCTTTGGATCAACAGTGTGACACGTGTTGACGATGGTTTGAGAGGAGTGTTTTGAATGGATCATGAATGGGAAATAAATTTATTGAACTGGAACGAATGATTTGGTAGTGAAAAATCCAGATCAGCTCCACTATTACAGGGAGATATTAGGAAGAGCTGACTGCCTGTTTGTTTCCCATGAGTGCCCCATTCTGCTTGCAGGGGATACTGTAAGCTGTGAGCAAGCTGTGCAGCTTTGTGCCTTCCTAGCTGCAGCTGTCAAAGACAGCTCTGCTTGGTTTAGACAGACCAAAAGCTAAAAACACAACCCATCCACAAACTGCATCCTAAGTGCCCGACCTGCTGCTGCTGCTGCCCCTGCCTGCAGAGGTCTGCCCAAGGGCTCAGGTGAGTAGGGAACTCTGCCCTCTGTACTTCAAACCCATCACTCAGGGTGTGTTTGCTTCCTCTCTCTCCCCCTCCTGGCTCCTGCCTCCTTCTCTCAGAGTGGTTGATGATGAAGTGATATGCTCTATGCCACCGAATCTTGGTGGTGATCTTGATAGAGGGTGTAGTAACTTTGGGGCTGCTCTAACTTGCATCTGCTAGCTCTGGCTCATAGGGGCTCGCACCCTGTCTGACATACAAAGTGTCACAATGATTTCCTTCCCCCTGCTTGCTGCAGCTTAGCCCCCCCTCAGCTGTGGGATAGCTGGTGGACACCAGCCAGGGCAATTCTCTGCCTGCTGTGGCTTCCTCGTTTGAAGACTGTTCTCAGCAGAAGAGTGGTTTGGCGGTAGAGAATCTGTCCCAAAGCATTTTCTGTTAGCTTTCCAAATCAGTTTTTTTAATGCCCACCAGGGATTGGTTAGATTCTGCTTTTTTACAGGAAGGTATGACAGCACGTCATATTGATGTTGGGGCATTGAGATGCTTCATTATGCAGAGCTGCACTTGCTGTGTTTTTCGCTGGGTGAATATATAGTTGGCTGATGGTCACAGACCTCAAGCATTGCAATAGTTTCTGCTTTGCTTGAAAATGGATCCTATGATAGTATTAATTAAAACTTACAGGTTTCAATAATTTAGGTACAGATTCTGCCTTCAGCTATCTGTGTACTTCTCACAAACAAGTAAGAGCTCTGTGTTTATTTTAGATCCATCTGTCCTCATCTTCCTTTGATTTTTCAGAAAGGCAACCGCTATTGAAATTCAGTGCAAAAATAAGGAAGAGAAAAATATAGAAACCTTCTTTAAAATTCAGCTCTGGATAAGGCCCTGAGTTCTCCCCTTCTCAGATTTTACCAGGGCATCCCTTACTCACAGAGGCTTAGCTCCTACAATCCTGTCTCAGGAAAGATTCAGATTTAGACTTTAACACTCCTGAGCTATTTTGAAATCCAAAAGTACCTAAAATGGCTCAGGCAGAGTCTCCATTTCAGGATAATCATCCACGCATTTTGCATTCCTCCTCAGATTGTTTATGCTGAGCATGCTCTTAATCTCACTCACTGTAGTGCCATCTTCTTTGTAAGAAATAATAAATCAGGCTCAAGGCATTCTCTCCTCTGTCCCCACCTTTAGTCCAAAGCTCGTGCAAGGGTGAGCAGACCCAGCCATGCTGGTGCTGGAATGCCTGGAATCCCTCTGATCTCTTTCCAAGGAACATTTCCCCATGGGATGGCGGAGCAGGAAAACTTTCCTTGCCTTTGTAACAAAGCCGAAGCCCTTCCTCCACTCACGCTCCTCAATATATTTAGCTCCTAGCTGCAAGCAGAAAGTTGGGTCCTTGGTACCATAGAAACTGACAGGTGATATATGTTGCTAGTTGGCATCCTACAGAGGAAATAGATCATAACAGAAAGGTGGTGGCACTGTCTGATGAATGAGACGTGTTTTCCTTTACCGCACAGATTCTGCTGTCCACATACAGGGCATACTCTGCCTGATGAGAGTTACCAGAAACACCCAGGCTGTGCTTTTGGTCTCTGAACATTCACAAAAGGGGAGCTTGGGGCAAGGAGTCATGGCAGGTGGCACATCTTGCCCACCGCACTGAAGTCTGAAAGCAACACTGTGCTTACGCACAGAGGAAAGGCTAACTGGTTTTAGGATGTCCACCTGTTCTTCTGTGCTTAGTGAAATATTTGAGATGCTCAGGTGATGGAAAACTCAACTGATACAATTAGAAGAAAATCTAGGTCTGTTTCAGTAAAATTCAAGCATGATGAAAATTAGGCTTCTACATCTTTCAGCATCTAGGACAGGGAGCTACTGAGATACTTTTAAAACCAGGCTGCCTTTCTGAATATTTAAATATGACTTTAAAGCTTATTTTCTGAAACCTGGTGATTGAAGTGCATAAGGCAGTGATGCAAACTTCTGTTTTATTTCCCCTTTCAACAAAGATGGCACTACTTTGCAGCTTCTTCAGGTTATCTATGATGCCCAGCAGTTTGACTTCAAAACAAATGTCCTCAACTACTTCAACGTCTTTAATATGTCAAACCTTATCATGTCCTTGTTAGACAAGATAATAATATTACTTCTGTTTTAAGAACAATTAATAAAATGATTAGGCTGATTTGCCAAAACTGCCAAAAAAGTCTGTGTCAATGTTTCAAACATCAAGAAGAAATCTAGGCTTGCAATTGTTTTTAAGTTTTTGGTTTTCTCTTGCTTTAGAGTATTCTAAAGGGTAATTTTATATATATATATATATATATATATATATATATATATATATATAAAGTAGTATTTGTTTTATTTGGAAGACTTACAAGTGAAATTACTTTATTCCTTTGTTTTAAATTAAAATTTTTATTGTGCTTAGAAGTATAAAGGACAGGACTATTTTAGGGTTTTCTCCCTTTCTTTGCTAGCTACCTACTCCTCTTTTCAACCAAGAAACAGAGAAAATGAAAGGAAGTAGAAAGTGAAGGTTAGGATTCATTACTAAGGGATGGGAAACTCTTATATTTCTTCCATTTTTTTCCTTATATTAAACCTTTTTTTTCCTTATAGGGAAGCTAATTGATACAAAAATAACTTACCACACAGTAAAAAGGCATTTAAATTCTCCAATCTTTGCAAAAGTGAAAAATACAATTGTAAAGAAAATGTTTTTCAAAACAAAAAAAATAGATTTTCAACCTTCAGCCTTTTTTTTTTTTTTTTTTTCTTAGCTGAAATCTGAGGCCTCTGTTTAAATCAAGTCAGGAAATTTAATTTTGAATTGGTGACTTTTGTTTCAGAGAGCTAATTTTTTTTTATGAAAAATTACCTTTCTATCAACCTTTTATATAATATTGCTTATACATATGGTAAGGTCTTAGTTTTGGTGGATAACAGTTCATGCAAAGAAAGCGTGGTAAATGTAAAGGTTTAGTTTTAAAGCTTTAATTTAGCTGCACTGAAAGTGGTGTCATATCCACAGATTTACTTTTGTAATGTATCTTTTAAACCAAGCGGTGTTCAGGGCAGTGAAGGACCATACAATTATATATAGGGAATTAGTCAAGAGTCTTTACACTATATCCACAGACATATACCTGCTACAAGTGTGAGTCATAGTCTTGAGTTTGTAAGGTCACCAGAGGAAACGGTAAATGAAATAAATGATTGAATTTTTGGTCAGTATTAGCCTACAAAAAGCTAGATTTGAACCACTCCAAAATCTAATTACATTTGTGCTGAATTCAGTAAATTGATTCAACTTTAAGAACTACAAAAAAAAATCATAATCTTTTCAAAAGAGGTTGTATGTGTTTTGATACACAAAATGATGGAAAACTTTTCACTCAACATGAAATAAGGTTTCAGCTTTTAATTTTGGTGGGGAAAAGAAGTTGTTTCTTATCAAGCTGAAAAAAAAAAAATACTTACAGCTAATGTCCAAACCAAAAAAAAAAAAAAAAAAAAAAAAGCCCAAATATTTGTTTAGCTCTAAGGAAGAGTCTGATTTATTTATGAAAAATGAAAATGAAAATACATGAATTAGGATACACGACCAACAGTGTAACATCTGGGTCTCCAGAAAGCTTTCTTCTCTGACTATTTTCTTGTTTGTATTTCTTTCCTTGTTCTGGATTCCTGTGTAACTCTACATAGTTATACATGTAACCAGCAGGGTACTCACTGGTGAAGAACCTGAAGGCATTCAGACAGGTTTTTAATCACGCTGGGGCCTCACCATCTTAATTTTGTTGCCTGTCATGGCCCATCAGAATTTCATGGCACCAGCAAAGAATACATGTATCTTGTAGTGCCAACAGCACAGAGACCACACGTGTTAAATGAGACTCTCTGTCTCTTATTGGTGGAAGTGGAAGGGCTATTGCACACACATAAAAAATGTGGGTTCTATTCAGCAGAAAGCATTGGCGTAACATACACATTAAGAGCCAATTAATGACAGTGTCATTATAAGCAATTTTCTTGTTGGATATCTAACACTGCTCTGTGACAGTCTTATCCTCCTAGATTATGTTGAAAAACTGATTATTCTGCTGCCAAAGGACAAAATGCTGTGGAATTTAGACCATTTTATCTTCTGTCTCAAGTGCCAGCGCCTGGCTGCCACCTCTGCTGTGATATTTGGTGCTCTGCCTGTAAGGAGTGTTTCAAAACCAACAGCATGCCCCTCTCAGCAAGCAACAAAATAGTTCCTTGGGCCTGAGGTTGCTGAGAGGTAAACTGTGTGCTATTCCAGCTTTAAGGGTTTAAGTTTACGCACTAAAAATAATGTTAAATAAGAGTCTATTACATGGAGCATGCTGAATCATTTCCCAGAATCTTTATGCCTGGTCATGCATTTATATAGCCACCTGAGCAGTAACTTGTCTTCTCCCATGGTGCTTAGGTGCAAAAACAAAAGTTGAGGTGGGGAATGTAGGATCCATCCTCATTTACAATTTTATTGGAGAATGTTTCTGACGGTTTCTCAGACTGATGAAGAAACTACAGATTGAGGTTCCATCTCTCTCTGATGAAGCCTATGTATTCAAACCTGGGTGTCTCCTGTGCGAGTGAGTGGTATCCAACAATCCAACAATTACTGCAGGTAAGAGCCGTGTTATGTTCTGATCTGGGACAAATAGGGAGAAATATCAGAAGTTTCCATGACATGGAAACCAGCTCTCCTGGTTAGAAGATAGATGAGAACGCCTCATGATATTAGAAAGAGCTTAGTTATATTTAAGCAAGACATAGAAATGGTCTAGAAAAATCACAAATAATACATTGTTTAAACACTGTGTACTCTAGCTAGTTTTGTTGCTCCAAAACATGGAAATTGCTACGAACTTTCAAATACTTTTTGAGTTCAATAAGAAAACTTCAATGTTTCTCTTAGGAGAAAGGAAAACATTTGGTCAGAAAACTAAGGATGGATATGGAATAGTATCCCTTTCAAGAGTCGAAAATTAAACATTTCTGTTCACTCTGCTCTCAGAAGGCATGTGCTCACAAACTAACAAACACTCCTTTGGGAGAGTTAGCAAATGAGGATATTTTTGTGCCAAGATATTTTTTTTTGGCCCGGTTTCTACTTTGGCGCCTGTTTGACCTGGCAACTTAAGCTTCTTTCTGAAAAATGGTACTTGTTAACTGTATTGGAAATTGGCATCTCAGTGGGAATTTGTTATCCTAGCCACTTGTAAACAGCCGTTGTCCTTCTTATATGTCCTAACCTTTGTAGAACTTAAGATGTGAAGAAGCCTTCTAGATATCAAAGAATCACAAAATTGTTTGGGTTGAACTGGACTTTAAAGATCATCTCATTCCACCCCGCTGCCATGTGCAGGGACACTTTCCCCAGCCCAGGCTGCCCAAGGCCCCGTCCAGCCTGACCTTGAGCACCTCCAGGGATGGGGCAGCCACAGCTTCTCTGAGCAACCTGTGCCAGGGCCTCACCGCCCTCTGAGTGAAGCATTTCTTCCTTACACCTGATCAAACTCCACCCTCTTTTAGTTTAAAGCCACCTCCCCTTGTCTTACCACTGCACCCCCTGACCAAGAGTCCCTCCCCAGCTCTCCCGCAGGCCCCTTTAGGCACTGGCAGGCCGCTGTAAGCTCTCCCCGGAGCCTTCCCTTCTCCAGGCTGAACACCCCCAGCTCCCTCAGGCTGTCCCCAGAGGAGAGGTGCTCCAGCCCTCTGATCAGCCTCGTGGCCTCCTCTGGGCCCACTCCCACAGGTCCCTGTCCTGGTGCTGGGGGCCCCAGGGCTGGACGCAGGGCTCCAGGTGGGGCCTCGCAGAGCAGAGCAGAGGGGCAGAATCCCCTCCCTGCCCTGCTGGCCTCACTGCTTTAATGCCACCCAGGGTACGGTCGGCTTTCTGGGCTGCAAGGGCACATTGACAGCTCATGGTGAGCTTTTCATATACCAGCACCCCCAGGTCCTTCTCCTCAGGGCTGCTCTCAGTCCATTCTCTGCCCAGCCTGTATTTGTACTTGGGATTGCCCTGGCACAGATGCAGGACCTTGTACTTAGCCTGGTTGAACTTCATGAAGCTCACACAGGCACACCTCTCAAACCTGTTAAGGTCCCTCTGGAAAATGACTCATGCCCTTTCTCTGACTTTTCTTCTCTCACTACAAATAACAATAAAAGCAGTGAGATGAAAGCTGCAACAAACTGCTGCTTTGGCCAAACAGTTTGGAAGTACTTTACCCATAGCTAATATGCACCTGGTGCACTCTCAGTTAAACATCCCAAGCAGGGACCAGAATAATAAATATGCCCAAATACATAACAAAGAATGCCACAAATTATCTTTGACCGTTATTGGATCCTGGCTATGCTGTATGTGTATTCCCCACATCTGGAATCTGTTGGATGTTGGTCACATTGCTTTGAACCTCATCTTCCCCAGGAATTTACTGCCCCCAAAAAAGACTTGAAGCTCTGGGAAAGGTAGAGAAGTGAAGGGATAATTGTGTCTAGATGAACAGATGATGACAGAATTCAGCACCAGTGATCTGGATCTCATGTCTCCCTTAGTTTTTAAGTTTCTTTGTAAGAATTAGGAGCTATTTCTGAAGAACACAGAAGGTTATGGTTGGTTGCTGGTTCCTCTAATCTAAGACCTTTACTTGAGAGTGGCCATCATTTTGATTTATCAGAGGAACATTAAAATATATATATATTCAGTGGTTGTGGTGGTCTTTCAGGGGTGAGGAATGGAACTCCTGTTCCCCCAAAAGCTGTATTTTGGATGCTGATATTAGCTTGCATTTTTTCAGAAGTTACTAATAACATATAATAATATGCAGTCTCTACTGCATATCCTTTGGCCTCCTCTTGTGATGAATTAATTTCTCAGTTTTAATATAGAAAGAGTAAGAGATAATACATTGAAGTTTCTTTTGATTTTACTGACTTTTAATTTTAAGATGGTGTTAGGAGTCTCATGTCTGCAGTGAGTAATACCTGCCATTGCATTGTCTACTTCAAAGTCCAATGACTTGAACTGTAGATCTTGATCAGGTCAGACCAGAACTTTGGGCCAGTAGGCTTTCTTCCCTATAAACCTGCATACTTTGTTCCATGCTTCTGTTTTCAGTGTTGTTCTTGACTGCCCTAAATTATCATTAAATCTCTGTATTTCCATTTCTAACTCTTTTTTATGTACTAAATTGATTATCTAATGTCTAGAGACCTCTAAGCTCGTGTAGATTTCTATTTGCATTTGGTATAGCCCAAACAACTAAGATTGATTACACCTCAGCTGGAACCAAAGTATAGCATAACCTTTTAACAGCTCTGTACTCTGTTACTTCACCTCTCTTTCCTCCTTCTTGGAAGGCTGTTATGGTGTTAACTGCAAATTTCAATACAGTGTTTCTATCACAATGGTTTTCAAGATGTTATATTTTCCATATTGTCCTGTCCTTAGTGATTTGGTTGCCCTATAAACTGAGAATGACTCAAATATGTTGTATTATGTATGTATATGTATGTTGTATTATTTTAAAACTGTCAAACTGAGAAGAACCTCAGTCATTTCTGAAAATATTTTTGAGACCTCTGCAGGTCATTTGAAGATCTAAACAGAAATTGTTATCTGACTTCCATAATCTCCTCAGCCAGTGCTCAGAGTCAACCTAGGACCTGCACATCACATCCACTATGCTTATAATGCTTATAGAAGAACCCCAAAAGTGCAAGGGCTCAAGCTTTATGCTGCGTTTCCACAAAGGGAATTTATCTTATTGTCCTACTCAAAATGAATCTTTCTTGCATTAGTATTTTCAGTACCATCGTTAATGACATTACTGCATATGAGCTGATTTTAAAAGATTTTAAAGCTCTAATTTTCAGCTGAAGTGCTTGTGTCTGTGGAAGGATGTGTTAGGCACTGTATTTTATGAATTATGATTTCTACATCCTGCAAAACCACTGTCAATCTTTTGAGAATATAAGAATACCATTTACATAAGCATTTACATAAGTCCATTCATAAACTCTGATAACCGTACTCTTGACTAATATTAAAATATACAAATAAAGCATCAGCTTGACCTCAGATTAACAAAAAAATTTCATGTTGTCTTTGTTGATCTACAAATGATCTTAAAAGAAATAATTTCATGTGTTTAATGGCAAAGAGACTTTTTTTTCCTAGATAAGAATAGTTTTGATAGATACTCCCCCCCCCCCCCCCCTTTTTTTTTTTTTTGGTACAGACAACTCTTTTAAAATATTTTGGCAGTTAGTTACTCCCAGGACCACAAATCACTTCCGAAACTCAGCCAAATAATTTAGCTCTTACATACTGCAATGTCTTAGCCCATCAGGGTTGAATGCCCTTAGCAAATATTACGGCTTTGGTGGATTGAAAAAATAAACAAGTTGGAAAACCAACAGGATTGAAAACTGCTGGATCCCAGGCTGGGAAAATAATATTCCCATTAGCATATTCATGGGACTATAACAGTTGGTCAGACTTTCAGGTCATAAAAGCTTTTCTTTCTTGGTTATAAAATGATGCAGGAGATATATTTGTGAAATTTTGTATGCATCTCCTAGATAGTACTTTTTCAGATGAAGAAATAGAACAAACAATCTGAGTTTAGTGTGTACATTGTAACAGAAAAAATGAGCGAACCGTAACTTAAATTAGGTGATTGGCCACAGGTTTCCCATGTGATATGAGTAAATCTATGCAATTGTTACAGTGTTCAGGTGTAAGTCCATCTTTTCACAGCTATATGACTTTTTATTCATTCAAATTATTATCCAATCCAGTCTTATCCCCATTCTGCAACCATGTGTTGTTGTATTTTTTTTTTTCAATCCTATTAGTTTCCTTTTAATTGTTCCATTGTTCCATTTAATTGTTCCATAATTGTGACAGCCAAAAGAAAATGTGGCCCTATATTAGCATTTTGATTCAGAGAAGTGGTGTGGTTTTGAAGTCCTCTGGTTGTCCCCACTTCCCTCTAACTGGTACGTTTGTATGGTTTTGGTTCATGCCAAACAGATTCTTCTCAGAAGAAATGCAACCAAAAGCTCCAATCCACGTATCAAGAGGAATTCAACTCCCAATGAAAGCGTGGGAGTCTGAACCAAGAATCAGTTTGATAGAGACCTTCACACCACATACACAGTAGAGAAGGATCTTTATTTATTTATTTATTTATTTAGATCCAGGAAAAACAGATTAAATGTAATCTGAAGTAACTCAAGAACTACATATATTGGAGGTGTAGGGACCGCAGTAGCAACTGCTCTGCCCTACTGATCTTCTGTTGAGGTAGAAAACTTTATCGTGTAGACACAGCCATCAATCCCTTCCTCTTTTCTACCTCAGCCTGATAGGATATTGTACTGCATTCTAGAGCTGCACTTGATGGTTCAAAGTAAAGTATGCCGTAGAAGATCAAAATGGGAAATATTTTCATAGGACAATAGTCTTTCATCCTTCCAACTCTGCAGGCAAAGAACAGTTATCAGCTACCACTATGAAATGAAATTAAATGACATATAAAATGCTAACCTGTCTTCCTAGTGGGAGTGCTCATAGTGGTAACAAGTAATTGCTACTACTCCTGCTCTGGAAGGTCATTCAGGATTAAAATACAGATGCTCCCATCTTGTCCTTGGTGCGAGTACAGTTGCAGCATGAAGAAAAGGTAGCCTGGTTTAATGGGAGCCTGCTGCTACTGAACACCTCCTAAAGGAAATTCAGGATAATATGTTTCTGAGTGTTCTGCTACCGTGAAAAGAAGATTAAAGGATAAGTGGCTTATACTGTTACATTGACTTGAGCCTACAAAACAAGTGGCAGAAATTTTTTTCTGTGGCAGTTTTGATATGTTGTTTATTGGTAGTGTGTGGCTTCCATTTTGAGAATTAAAGAAATAGATGGGAAAAGGTATTTTTCCCTATTGGGAGCAATGTATTCCAGTGTGAGAAGTGTGAAAAACACAGAAATTGGTATTCCACCTAACTTGCTCCATAACTTCAGGTAAATCATACTTTCCAGAATTTTCAAATAAAGGTGCCTGAAATAAGATAATTAAAATATTGAAGCCTGGCTAACTAAAGGAAAGGAATTAAGAAAGTTCAAAGCCATGCACACAGACAGAACATTTTCTGGCTGACAACTTCAGTTATGGGGAATCCACACTACTGGGGAGTGCTGCTTTCAGAATTTGCTGCTTTCAGAAAAATCAGTGGTTTTATGCTGTTGTCTGCTAATGGAGGCCTTCTGAATCAGCTGTTTGAAAATCCTATTATAAAAATGCAGCATACTTCCTATGTAAGGGAGATGTGCAGAAATACCAGCTTCCTAAATTCAGTTCTGTCACATAAAATTAATAGGGCTCCTATCAGCCAGGGAATGGAGGCACACCTATTTGCCCCAAATCAGCGAGGATTTACTACGTAGGTAAAGGGCAATATGCACAAACGACCTGTAAATGACATTGCAAAAAAGCACTTTTATGATGTGCACCATCAGCTTCCTCTTGCTAGGATACAGGCATTTGATTTCTGTTTCTGTCTGCCTAGTTCTGCTCTGCTGGAATCCACTCATAAATCCTTTTTTTTTTTTTTTTTTTTTTTTTGGGGGGGGGGAGATTTCAGAAATTATATTTAATTAAAGTAGTTCAAACATCTACAACTTAAAAATCTGGAGGAAGGAAAGGTTTTGCTTTTAGTGGGAATTTTGCAGGAAGAATTTGCAGATTAATATCATGTTAAATGGACTGGCATTTTAATATTCTAAAAATGAGTGTTTGAACTGTTCTGGAGTTGAGTCCATGTAAAATGTGAGAGGCAATGTTTGATTTGGAAGGTCTGCTTCTGATGTTTACTTCTTTGAGTCTGAGCCTGTATGCTGCTTCTCTTTGCACAGTGTAAGATGTCCCCTTCAAAATGGTGTATATTGTTTTCATTCCTTATTGAACCCTGAATCATTTTTAAAGAACTTTGCCTACCAGGTACAGAGACAGTAATGAAAAATCATTTATGCTACTGGGAATTTCACTTTCAAAGATATGTTGCGAGAAATGAGTAAGGGCTACAAAGGTGTCCCTATAGAGATTCACTGGATCTTTGAGGAGATCCATCAAACACGTATGTGGCCTGAAATTTCAAGAGTTGGAAGCACAGACAAAAATAATCTCTGTGTGCTTATTGAAACATCTTTACCTGTTGCTATGAAAGATATTAATATTTTTATTAACCTCTTTAGAATTTAATAAGCATATTTTAAAGAGTACAATGTATAATTTATTAACACAAAATGCTTTTTGTCTTATTGATTCGTTAATTTTAATTGTGCTGTTGAAGCTTAGATTAATAATAGCAGCACACACTGTTGTAGCACATTTCCAGACTCATGTCAAGGTACTGAGATTGGATGTTATGAGACAAGTCTGTCAGGCAGTTCGTGGCATGTGAGTTAGTGGTTTCTGTCCAGTACTAACTTTACAATAAGTCACCAGCATTATTGGCACAAGGAGGTATTCTTCTTGGCAGCCTCAGAAGGGAAGGAAGAGATTTCATAAGTAATCCCTAGATGCATCTCCCATGAGTTGCAGAAGAAACCAATTGAAAGTTGCACGAGCATTTTGTTCAATACCTGCTCTTCATTGTTCTCCAGAAATGTTGAGCTTTTTCTGTTTGCTAGTTAAACTTGACTTCAACATGTAAGTAAGTAGATGAATTTCATTTATTCTGGCTTTACTAGTGTCTTGTACATCTACTAAAAGAGCGAGTACGCTGCTGAGTATTTGTGTGTGCACATTCTTCCTTGCTGTCCTGGTGGGTTCTTGGCCAATGTGCTAGAGGCTAGCAAGAAGTTTACTCCCTAGGGTAAGGACGGCACATAATTAAATGCTCATGTGCTGTCAAAATCCTGACAGTTACAAAATGCTCCAGCCAGTAACTTGTTGGAGAGCAAGTAATCAGCAAAGTGACTTCAACACACAAAAGAAATTTAGATGCCCCGAGGGAATGCTAATCCAGAGAGATAGTAACAGGGATTACTACTTGATTTATAACGTGTCTTGAATCTAGACCAAACCTGTTGCCTGTGTATGCATGTAGGTATACAGTCAAATTCAAAAGAAGACATTAACTGTACACCATTCCTTAATGTGAACTTGTCTTCTTCCAACTTTTTCTGCCCAAAGTGCAGTTGAATTCTTTTCTGTCTCAGGTTAAACAGTTTCTCTATGGCTTCATTTGTTCTCTCATCATTTCCACCTCGTACCCTTTCTGCTTAATCTGAAAACTTCTTGAGTTAATCATTTGCAGCTGTTGTCCCAGGTGCCTCCTCCTCTCCGATAATATGTAAAACCCACTTGAGTCTTTTTTTTCTTTATATATATATATATATATATATAATTTTTTCTATTCTGTAGAGAGTGCTCTCATGACACTGTAGAAAAGTTTCTTTGCAGATAATCCTCCTGTCCTCTTTGCCACCCTGAGCTTTTTTGCTTGGATGTATCTTCCATAAATAAATGTCTCTATTCTCCTTTCCATTCTATCCTTTACATCTTCCAGTTACTGTGGAGTTCCTATGGGCCCACTTAACCTCCAGTTTGGAAAAGGAAATTGTACTTTGGCATATCAGCCTTGAAATACTGCTGATCCCTCTTTTAATTTGGTTGTCTGACATGCTCCATGCTCATCCCTCTGCTCTTTTGCTTTGCAATGTTTCTTCTGCCACATTTTACAGAAAAGAGTCAGGAGAGGGAAGGATAATCTGTGAGTCACTTGTGCAACGATGACTTGCAGATTTCCTTCTTTCCATCCTCATTTTTTTCATCCTGCCAATCTTTTTTTCTGTTTTCTCTTTAAAAAGTAGACAATTCATTTGTAAAGTACTTTGAGTCCTACAGCTTTTATTGCAAAGCATTTTTAAAATATGATCAATATTTAGAGCAAAACTTCTCAACTTTCATCTGCAGGGCATATCTAAAGGGTTTTTTCTTTTTGTCAGAAAACATAATCTTATCACAGAGATTTTAGAGCTCATGAAAACTCAAGGAGATTACATACCCTTTGAACTCAGTCTCTTCTTGGATGCCAATTGGAACTTTTTGCTTGTGTGCTTGTGCTTTTTTTTTTTCTGTGTTGTTGAAAGTTTGTTAGACCACGCTAGTACTGTAATGTGATGATTTAGGATACTGAAAAATATTAGATTTGTTATTTGGGACCTGGGATGTCTTATTGTGCCAGTGGGTGGCTGAGTGTGGAGGTATGATTTAGTATTGCTCTGGACACTTTTGTACTGAAATGACTAAGTATTCTGGAAGTCAGGCTGGGGTATACAGCTGCCTCACTGTACACTGTGTATTTATCAGTGACTGTCTAGTGGAGAAGAGAAACTCACAAAAGAGGAATGAGAGAGAATATGATATAATTTTATTTTAATATATTTGCTGCTAGCTTCTGATAGCTTTGTTTGGAATATATCTTTTGTTTTGATTTATTTTGATCTGCCTATGAATTAGTTATTGCCATATGTTCTATAAGTAGAATTGGTGTTGCTGTTCAACAGTCATCATTTGACTATAAGACTTAACAACATTTTCAGTTTTTCCTCCTTGACATTTTTAGGGTAAATATGTTTTTGCAATGGCTTGGGTTATTATGTAGTCAAAGCTGCTGTCAGATAGAGCTGCTCAGGCAGCTCGTCCATGGCTCGTGACAACTCATTGCTGCAGGCCTGCGACCTTCACCCAGCTCTGTGACCATCTCTCACGTTCAGATTTCAACCTTTCTCCTTGCTGTTACTCCAGATATGTGCACGACCTCTACCATAAGTAATCTGCAAAATCCTTCTCTGTTCCTTTTAGAGTTTCTCATATTGTGTCCCTAATGCTTTTCACTTCTGACCTGTGTAATAGCTTTGCTATTTGAATCTCAGGCCTTTCTTGAACAGACATAGTCACATGTGTCAAGTCTTGCCAAAGCTGATAACAGTCCACAGTTATAAAGCATGCAGCCCAAGCTACAGTTCCCTAGCAGAGCAATTCATGTCGTGAACCTGGATTTCAGGCCATCGCTAAAACACTGAATTTGTAAAATTAATAAATGGAAGATAAGATGATGCCATCCTAGTCTGTCCCTTTGAAATACCCATGCGAGGTCTCCAATGGGAAAATAACTTTTCTGGTCTTGTGATGGTTAAGCAGAAGAACAGATAAAAATCCTTTATTATTCCAATCCATCTTTTAAAACACCGAGCGTACACTATATGCCTTTTCTAGTTTCCTTCGATGGGTGTAATAGTTACATGTTATGCAGGTTCTGAGTTCTCTTAAGAAATATAGGAGTAGATCTACAAGTCTGCAGATAACTGAAAACTGTAATTAAAAGCACAAAAAGGTCAAGAAATTAATGTAGTTATTAAAATAAATGGGATTATTTGTGGATAATCTCAAAATTTAACATGTAAATGATCCTGTTTTAATATATATATATATATATATATAAAGGAAAGATCTTAGTAATATGGATTGGGAATTTAAGATTGTTAAATGACTGATCTACTGACATTTTCTCTCTTTAAGAGAATATTGGAGCTTTAATAACTCATAGAGCATAAATCTGAAAGGCTGCATAAGTCTAATATTTCTTTAAGAAAGCAAGCTACGAATAATATAGGACACATTCAACCTCCTATTTTGATTTATTTCTGAAATGTAATATATTTTATGAAATTCCATAATACGTATTGCAGTTGGAGTGAGTTACTTCTTTTTTATTTTATTTTTCTACAGATGAGGAGTATTCATCACTATTACAAAAATGAAATGTGTAACTGCTAGCTAAAGAAGCTTAGCATGTTTATGTTGCTAGTAACATGTGTTTGCGTAGAAAAAGTTGTTGAAAGCTGACCCCATACTGGGAAAATTGCTAATCTCCAAACAGAGTCCTAAACAGCTTTAAATAAACAAAAAAGCAAGCTGATGAAAAATTTCACTGCATGCTTTTTTAAGGTCATCCCACATGTTCTAAGGTAGTATTTCCTTGAACACTGGCAATGTAAATGAGCTTTAGCCTCCAAAAAGCTGCTCATGCCATGCAAAGGAATCTTCATATCCCTCCAGCTTGCCATGTTTGCCCCATATAATATTTTCCCAAATTAAACAGGTCAATGCCAGCGTTGCTTTTTGGATATCTCTGTTGATTTATTCACTGATCATTCTACAAAGATATTTTTTCAGCTATCATTTACTTGGTGAAATCTGCTTTTAGTGCAGTATCAAAAGGATTCCTACACTTAGAATTGTTTACTATAATCAAGTTATAACTTTGTCATTCTAATATACGCTTCGATGTGTTATACACATATATATGTGCGCGCACTTTCAGAGGTACTGAACTACTCCTTGTATCTCCCTGTTGCATTAGAATGACTTTTGAGCTCTGCAGCTCCACAAAATTATTAGAAAGATGCCCATTTGAAATATTCCACATAAAAAACAGCAATAGCCAGATGGGGAATACTCCTCTGGGATGGATTTGATGCAGGTGGGTGCCCCTCAAGCAGGAGCCCAACTCCAGCGAGAGGTTTCTTGCGGAGCAAAGAGAACCAAAACCGATGTGTCAGGAAGCCAATGGCACTGAGAGGCCTCTAGCTTAGAAACAAAACAAAGCACTGTTTGTTGTCTTCAGTAATATGATTATCCCAAAGTCATGCTGGTTTGCAACTCATCATTATGTCTTTGGGAAAAATGTGCCTGAGTTCATCCACAAGAACAGATCTGATTATTGTAAAAAGACCCTTCTAGCCTTATAGCACAGAGTGAAACCCTAGCTTTGATTGAAATTGGTGGCAGGGCTGCTACTGAGTTCAGCAGCCATGGCTCCTTCATCTGAGTCTATTGTCTTTATTTACCTGCATTTATACTTTAACTCCTATAAAAACAATAATGATTTCTTATGTCACAAAGGTGGAATGGCTCAATTTGTCCTCTTTAAATATTTGATCAGTTTTCACTTTATATATGTGAGACGTTAATACTTAAATACATATTTTATTATTAAAACATGTCCCCATTCCTTTTTTACATACCTAAGTCTTTGTAATGATAAAACCTCCTTACATCTGTGGTGAACCTTCACTTATATCTTCCCTTTCCCAGGTATATCTGGTAATATCTGAAGGTATTTCAGATATTTGTAAACTGTAATTTTTTAATAAGAAACAGTATTCTGTGATGTGTTGGAAGCCTTTCCTTGTGAAGTTCTGAACCCAAGTAAGACTTCTGTGTGCTACTGTAATGTTAACAGTAATGTTAACAGTAATTAACAATACCAATTTTACCAATTATTTGTTTAATTCTATACTATAGATGTTTAATATTCAGGTTATATCACTGACACTATTTCTATAAAATAGGCTAGACAAAGACATGAAACTAATAGAGTGTCCAAGGGAGAGCTACAAAGTTGATGACGGGTCTAGAGGACAAGATGCCTTGATGAGCAGCTGAGGTCCCTTGGTTTGCCCAGCCCAGAGCAGAGCAGGCTGAGGGGAGGCCTCACGGCACCTGCAGCTCCCTCAGGAGGGGAGCGGAGGGGCAGGCGCTGAGCTCTGCTCTCTGGGGACAGCGACAGGACCCGAGGGAACGGCATGGAGCTGGGACAGGGGAGGGTCAGGCTGGGGGTTAGGGAAAGGGTCTGCACCCAGAGGGTGCTCGAGCACTGGGACAGGCTGCCCAGGGCAGTGGTCATGGCACTGAACCCAAGTACAAGAAGTGTTTCGATAATGCTCTCAGATATAGGGTCTGTTTCTTGGGTGGTTCCATGCAAAACCAGGAGTTGGACTTGGTCATCCTTGTGGGCCCCTTCCAACTCAGGGTATTCTGTGATTCTTAGCTCTTTAGCATAAATACAGACACTGAGTCAGAGAAATAGAAAGATGTGTTTGGTGATAGCCTTAGTTATAGAGATGGATTTTCAAATCCTATTTCTGCTTCCAGGGCTATGATCATTCCCCAGGGCAGGCTGCAGTAGGAACCATACACTGAGAGCTTTCCTTTTAAATGGGAAGCACTCACTTTAGAAAATGATCGTCTACTGGCCTGATGGTCTGCATCTGGTTATTAAGCTAATTAGGTTTGCCCATCCAGCATTTAGGTTACAGTAGGTCTGGAGTTTGCTCTGTGGCTTTATCACCTCTCTCGTTAGTGCATTAAGACTGTCTTTAGATTTCTCACGTTTTAATTGTACTCAAAGAGGGCTGTTTATTTGAAGCCCCCAAATGGATTTGTTTCCCAGTACTTTTCCTTTGTTGCATATTAACGTTTAATTAGTAAAAAGATCCTATTACCTCAGCACTTAAAGTGAGAATAGCTAAGGGACCTTCTAAATATAAAATTAGATGCACCGTCAACCTTTAATCTGACCATAATGCTGTTACCTAAATATTATTATAACTCCTATCATAAACTATGATTTGATTGATTTTGAAATGTTTATACCCAGAGTGTCTGGCACAAATTGTTTTTGTGAGTATGCTAAAGTCAAAATGTCTGAACCAAAGAGACAGCTCCTCCTAACAAGCTTTATTTGGGGTTTTCTTCTGTTCAAGTAGTTGGTCTGTAATGTCCTTCCTTCAGAAAGCGAACAGAGCTGGAATCCAAGTTGAAGCTAAACCAAGAAAAACAATTCTCTTAGCATACTTTAATCAGCCTTAAATGTTCTCATGGTTCTGAGGACATCTTTCAGTGGAATCTGCTTCTGAAGGAATAGAAGGCTTTTTGCGTATGGTTCTGGAAATTGTGGGTGCATAACAAAAAAGGTGGATGCAACACATAAATATATAGGAAAATATATTACTTTGTTCAGTATTTGATTTTGGGTAAGAGGCTTAAGTAAAAGTTTACATGAAAGTTTTCACAATGGCATACATAAGGAACGGCAAAGGAAAGGGTTCCTGTTAGGTCTGTCCTTCTGTGGCTTTAAGGAGAGCTTTGCTATTTATTACAACTATTACCGCAGCAGTTTAAAAGGTTTTTGGTAACATGCCCTCTTTTTTCCACTTAGTTTTTGTTGCTAAGTTCTGTTTCTATACATGACATCTTTGTGTTTTGTTTTGTAGTATGATGTCTCAGCAGCAATATTTCATCAGGGACATTTGTTTGGATAGTCACATATTAATATAGCAGTGAACATCTCACACATTCCTTTATTTCAAATTTGGGCCTGCTTTTAAAAAGCGTGATTTGAGGACACATAGTAAAGCTGGGATGCTATGTGATAAGACATATATCTGAAATTTTCTGACAGCATATAAAATATGTTTGACCCAGCCTAGAAAAGAGGAAAAATTGAGATACTGTTTAACTAAAATTTTGACTACACTGCCCTTACAGCTTCCAATTTGGAATAACTCTTTGTTATTCTGGTTTGAACTTGGAAGCTAAAATACTTTGAAAATGACACAAGTGATTTGTTTTCATCATTTAGGAACAGGATATCTCCTGAGCGGATTAGGTCTTGCAAGCAGTTGCAAATGAAAGAGGATTTCTTTGTTTCGTATCTATTTATTACAACATTTCCTGCAAATATCATTTTAAGAAGAAACTTGCTTTTTGAAAAACTTTTATTTTCCTTGAGAATTTTTTTTACCTATACTTTATTTTTTTTTATTGGAAGTAAAAGTAAACAAAATATTTTATTTTGAGTCTGGTTAACCTGAAACAAAGTATTTCATTGTTTTGAATTTAACAGGAACATCTTCCTATTAAGTCGGTTTGCTGTTAAGTTTCTTGAGATGGTTTAATGCCTCATGAGAGAGGTATCTGAGATAACTCCTGCCTCTCTGCTACTGTAGGGACCAGCCTTAGTCTACAGCATGCCTCCCAGCCTTTTGTCTGGTTGTATACTGAACATCCATCATGGGAGAGGTAATCCCTAGGTACAGCCTATCATGTGTTACTGACATGAGATAACAGAAATCTATCTAGGAAGCATCTGACAAGTTGCAAGGGTTCACACTAACACTGAATGAAACTCGAAGCATTTTCATTTCATTGGAAATGTGATAAACTGAGATAGTTCAATAGTTCCAAAGAGTTTTTAAGATCTTCCAAGTTATTTGAAACAGTTGCTGGAAAATTGAAGTTTATCACAGAATTTCTAGGTTGGAAGAGACCTCAAGATCATCGAGTCCAACCTCTAACCTAACACTAACAGTCCCCACTAAACCATATCCCTAAGCTCCACATCTAAACGTCAAAAATACTACCTGCACTCCTGCTCCGTCCACTAACCGTCCCAGCCCCCTAAAGTCTCTTTTGATAGCCTTCAGGCTTCTGTCATCAATGTCATCACTACCTGCCTGGACTATCACAAGAGGATAATAGTCTGAGGGGCGTACCAGGTTGGGGAGCTTCCTGGCAACGTCCCTGACCCTGGCCCCAGGGAGGCAGCAGACTTCCCTACGGGTAGGGTCAGGCCGACAAATAGGGCCCTCTGTCCCCCTAAGGATAGAGTCTCCCACGACAATCACCCTTCTTTCTTTCTTGGTGGAGGCAGTCCTGATGCGTGGAGTCGACCTCCTCGCCCTAGGCATCCTCCTGGGAACACTTTCTACCTCTTCCTCAGTTGCTGTTGATCTCTCATTCTCCAGGGCCTCAAACCTGTTTTGTAAGGGCACCTGGGAAGGTGGGGCTGGAAGGGGAGGGCATCGCCTGCCATGTCGCGCAGGGACCTGTTTCCATTCCTCCTCAACTCCCAGATCCCCTCCCTCTGTCCGACGGCGACAGGGCAGGGGGTCCACCCCCGTTTGGGGTGTCTCACCCCGGTACCTCTCCTTGAGGCCCTGCAGGGAGTTGCTCCAGAAGTCTATCTCCCGCGTCTTGCAGTCTAATGCTTCACCATGTCTTATATGCTAGATTGCCTGAGAGGTGGGCTTTGGTTGTCATTCTGAGTGGACAAGAATGAAAAAACAAACAAACAAACAAAAAAAAACACAAGAGGAACCACATTTCTTGGTATGAAATACTGTAATACAGACTAGAACGTCTATTGGAAGACTATAAATATAATTCAAATTCCTTTGACCACCCTGTCTTGGCAGGTAGGCTGCAATTTCTGAAGCACACAATTGCTATTAGTGTATTGATTTTTGTGGTTAGTTCAATAACTAGCTGCTCTTGGGACTTTCCTCTTTCCTCGGATATTTGCCAACATTATTTTTGTTGTATATTAATTAAGTTCTCCTGTTTATTCAACTCCTCAATGATGTTTCTGGAACAGATCTAGCTTTACAACTAGGCACCAAAAAAGAAAGATGAATGAAACTGCTAATTCTCTGAGAATAAATATTTTCTGCCTTTTGAGAGTCACTTTGGGTTTTAGCCCAAAGTTAAAACCGGTACTAAAGACAAGAAGTACATTCAGGGTCAGGTTTAGGGTGAAACAGTTGATATTCAAGGGAGAAAACACTGAGCATGGCTTGCCATGCATTTGGCTGTCATATGCACTAACAACTACCTCACTGTTCGTGACCCAGGTAACTCCATGTTATCCATCTGTCGTTGTCATGCCATAGCACCACTGATGCTAGTCATAGGAGATGTCCTGTGGTCCCCTGTAAAAAGGCCAAACACACCTGCTGCAAGGACAGATGGGATTAGTAGGTAACCTTCTTTAGACCCAGGGAGGCAGATTTAAGGAGAATGCTTGACAGCTTCCAGCTGATCCTAAGGCCAACCGGCTCAGGTACAGATATGCATAGCCTTCACTTTAAAACATCAATGGTTGCAGCTAGGGTGGTTCCTTTTCTAAAGCATATGAGCCAGATTAAATGTCTTTAGTTTATTGCAACATTCCTGAGCTGGTTATAAACTTGTCAAGTTTTCTCATCTTCCTTCAGTCTTCAACAGCCTTCAGTACTGTTTTAAAATTTACCCTGTCTGGGTCAGCTGCCTTGACTCCTGCCAGCACAAAGTGCATCCTGTATATTAGTTTTGATTCTGTTTTAGTAGACGTGGAAAGTGATTCTCTGCTTTTCAGTTTAATTTTCCAGATCTCTTGTATGAGCTGTTATAAAACAGTTTTCACCATCACAGTGACATGATTCTACCTTAGTGAACAAGGATGGTTTGCAAAAGTAGAATTTGGAGACTGTATTTCTTTCCCAGTAGGTTAAGTTTGGAAAACTACAACTTTTCCTGCTTCCCTAAAGATTTAAGAAAAAAGGAACCGACTGAGAAGCTCCTCAACCCACTGACAAGAAATCTGTTTGGTTTATATGTTATGTAAGGATCAGACTTCATTCAGGAGTTTGGAATGAGAATGTCCTCCTTCAGAGTAGTTTAGAAACAATGTCCTCTTTGATATTGCTGCTCTCCAAATGTTCAACTTGAGCAGAAATACCTGGGAGTGGACTCCAGCTTTTCAGTTGCTTTAACTGGGCAAAAGAAGCCAAGTTTTTAGCTCTCTTTATGAATGAGACAAATGAAATAGCTGCTAAAGTAAACAAAGGAGATAGCAAGGTGGAGATTTTCGAAGTTGTCAGAGGGATTTGGAGTTCCAGAGCAGTTGTTTTTGAAAATCCTATGTTAAAAGCTGTCCAAAACAAAAGAAAGAAAAAAAAAAAAAAAAAAGGGAGGGGGAAGAGGAAAAATAATTGTGTGAGAAACCTAATCCTTCAGGCTTCACCTGCCTTAAGAGATCTTTTTCTTTCCTTCCTGCCTTAAGAGATCTTTCCTCCATTCAGATCACTGCTGTGGCAGGACAGTTGGCTTTGGAGACAAAGTGGGATCAAGGAGTTCTCCTTCTGTCCCCTCTCTCTGTGGGACCTCTTCTGGTTCATCCTCTCCTGCTGCAGCGTCTCCTGGCTGGGACCTGAGCTGTTGCCTTGCAGGAGCTCCCTCCCCATTCTATTACTAATTTGTGTGTGGAGCCCTAATTACAATTTACCAAAATGTTTTTCCATTTTGTATCTATCATGTTCTAAGTCTATAAAAGAGTGGGTGAGAAGACTTGTCAGTAAGTCACACCTCTTCCATTTTTTAAGCTATATTTTTAGTTGACTGACTCAGATGGACTTTTGCTGTCAGAAAATCAAAAAAGCCTTACCCAGTGTGTGTATCTTTCCATGATCAGTCATTTTGAATTTGAGATTTGAGTTCATGAAGGGATGTATCTGTATCCTCAGCTTACTGATTATTTTCACCTTATGTGTTACTTCAGTCTCCCAAAGACTGAGGGTAGAATTCACAAAGATGTGAACATAACATACTGCAGCCTTACTAGTTGCTTCTTCTAATAAATAGTTTCGGTAGGAGGCATTTGCAGTATGTGGTCTGACGGCTGTTGATTGGTAACCTGAAATGTAGCTCTATATTGCATGTACTGATGGGTCTGTGGTCCCTGCAGTGAGACTGAAGCTATTCATTCATTGAATCATTTATTTAGGGGTTAAAAGAACCTGCATGAGTGATAGGGCATGGAACAGAGATCGGTTTCTTCTCTTGTTTAATTGCTCTCATTATTCCTCCATGTCTAGCACTTTTCATAACTCTACTGTGTTTTCTTTTGTAGGATTATGTTGTGTTCTTCAGTAATGCTCTATGTTATTGACAAACATCTGTAAATTATTTTCTCTGGCAACAATAGCTTTTTTCTTATCTCTTTTACTTGCCTGCCTGCCTATACCCAGAGTCACCCATGCATTCTTACACCCACCTGCGTACAGCAAACGCACCTGCATGAGCACACAGACAATTCTTTTTGTGGATGAAGCTGCTAGAAAGTCTTCCTTATCTTCACATGCCAATCATTCTGCATAATGGCGTACCAGCTTTTTCAAAGATGCATCCTGAGGAGTTGCTTGAAGTGAAAGTCCAGATCTGAATACCTTGAAGCTGGAAAAAGCAAGTATTTGGTCTGAAGCTTGGCAGCTAACGTGGTCTTCAAATGGAGAGGCTCAGGGTGAGGCTCTAATCTAAGGAAGTGTTGCTTTCCAAAGTGTATGTCAGTCTTAATTTAAGCCATTTCCATTATGGTCAGAGCATCTTAAATGTTTCATGCTGTAAACATCCCTAACAGGAAACATTTCATTCCTCATTGATCTTTTCTGGCAGTTTGCTTCCTCCCTCCAGTGAAGCGGAGAAATGCACCTTTGGGTTCGCCCACCATATAGCTGACTATTTCAAAGCCAGTATTGACATTACTTCATGATGCCTATCTACCTAGGATGAATTAAGGCCTGAGTGTCTGATGTTTCCTAAGCAGTTGTCCTAGAGAGGAAAAAAATGCTGACTGGGTGGTTGCAGACAGGCTTGTCCCAGCTGTCCCAGACAAGGTGGCATGAACTATATAATGTCACTACTGGGTTTGGTTCTTTGATCTAATCTCTTCACAAAATCTTGGGGAAGTCAGTGAAATTCCCCTGTTGTTGTTGTTTGTTTGTTGTTGATCTTTCTTTGGTACCAGAGTCATAGCCCTGCTGTGTGTTGCTTTTTCTTGTTGTCATACCTGCTAAGACATGCCAGTTACCAGAGCCTTTGTGGCTGTCTTCCTTTCATAAGGATTTTACAGGTACATCACAAGCTTTGATGTCTGGTAAAATAGGAAAGTCCGCTTGTTGCCCTCTGTGGCATAGTATTGGGAGTAACAAAAAGACTGAAAAACGAGGGCAAAGAAACACTTCCATCTTCATTTCTGCAGTTCTAGGAATCACAGGAGGTCACTGGGGTGACCTTCAGAGGGCTGCATTCCCTGCAAACACTGACTCATTTCTAAGTTGAAATGAGCACAGGTGTGTGTGATGATTTGGCCAACACAGGTTTCTCTAAGGAGAGCAAATCCACAGTGAGGAGAGGGCTCCTGCTGCAGCCTAGACTGTGGCAGAGGTACTGCAGGCTTGTGCTGAGGACCAGGGGCTGCAGAGGTGATCTCTGTTCCCGCTAGAGGTATGTGAGAGCTGCTTCTCCCTGGGGCAGTGGGGGATATAAGGGTAGGCAGCCTCCTCCTTTTCTCTGGGGACGTTTCCCCTGTGAGAAGCTATGTGCTGAGTGGCAGCTCCCAGCACTCCCTGGCCCCTGTGCAGGAGCTCTGTGTGAGCTGGGCACAGCACCTGGCTGGTGATCAGTGAGCTAGGATGCTTTCTGCAGCTTGTGCTCTTCCTGTTGAGGCTGCTGATGTTTTTCCTGCTAGCTGGCTCGGATTGTTATCTGTTACATGTATTTCTGGTGCAGATTTAGCTTATGGAAAGCCTGTATGTTTTGTGTGCTCTGTTCCATCTACAAGTATTCCTTTGTACAGGCTGCACAGTGAATGTTAACAGCACAGCTGCTTGTGTATGCAACAAATGGGTCAGGGAGAAGATGCTGTACATACTAATGAAAGTGCTGCTTGATTTGCTGCTATCTAGTGGCTTTCATAGCATTTGTTGAGCAATATTTAGTGTACTTGGGTGGAAGAACTGTAGCTGTCAAAAGGTAGTGCTAATAGGTACATCTGACCTGAAAATTATACTATAAACTGTTGGGCAGTGTATATAGCATAGACAATTTTAATTAAACTCTGTTCAAAAGCTATGTAGCTCATTAAAATGAAGGGATGCCAAGTTGTCAACTTGCCAGTCAAACTAAAAGGGTTTCCATCTAACAAAGTGGGCCTATCTGAAAAGTAATGTTTATTGAAATTCAGCACCTTTGAATATTTATGTGCTAAATGTCTGCCCTGTGAAGAAACACCACCATGCATGGAGTTGAAGCTCCCCAGGTAATAAAAACAATGTAAGGCGAGTACAGGCTGTGTGTTAGGAGGGCCTGAGGGCAAGGGGCAGGAGGGTTGATGCACAATGAAATAGGCTGGATGTGCAAGGTCACCACTGTGTGACCTGCCAATTTAAAGAGTTCTTTCAGACTCCAAACTTTGAGATTTCTCGTGGGCATCTGGGGCTTAGTGCAGGTGTGGTGGGGCTGCATACAGATATGGCTACATCATGTTGTTGTATTTGGGTCCCTTACAAAGTCGCTTGCTGGAGTGTGACAGTACTATAGATTTAAAGTAATTCCAGGGGAGCATCTGTGGCAGATGAATTTTAATGGTGGTATGGAAGTGCAAATCTAACCCATTACAAGTTATTTTCAGCTTGCTCTTTGGGTTCTGTGCAAAATAACATCAAGTTTGATTTACAAAGAAGTCTAAGGAAATCAACAGCATCACTTCTGGATTTAATTATTTAGCCCATCAGTAACTGAAAATACTTTTTTTTCTGTCTTACCTTTACAAACTCAAGGTTATTAATAGGTCTGATGTTAACAGTGGTATCAAACTGTGATGGTTTTGATATGTTTTATCTTTACTAAACAGCTCCGAGGAAGAGTATTATTGTGTGTTCTGATCTTCTTAAGAGGACAGGGCTCTAGAAAACTGTTGTGTTAGCAATAACTTGGAAGAAAATTGAAAGAGCAAAACGCCTGTTGTACTGCGGTAACAGTTCTTGCTGTGGATGTTTCAAATGAAGGATATTCTCAGGTGTGCACGTTTCCACTGTCCATTTTATAAACAGCAGGAAATCAAATGATCAGAGCTGCACAGAAAGGCTCTGGTTTAGTAGCCAAGTCTGTCTTCGGTGTCCTTGGTTTCTGGCCAGTACTCTGACTGCTGGACCTTCCTTTCTCTCCAGCAGTACGAATACCAACCCACTTTCAGAGCTTTGGTCTGAAAATGCTGGGGCAATTTCAGGCTATCAGGAACATCTGAAAGATTGGCCTGCTCAGCATGTGCTTGCTAGAGCTGTTACAGCTGTGAGGAATGAAGTGTGAATGTGCTCCACCTGTGTTGGAGCTGTTGTGCTCCTACTAGTGTCAAATAAAGCTGCATCCATTATTTTTTTTTTCTATTTAAAAAGTTTTCTACCAGTATTTTTATTATAAAAAATGGAACCGTTGGGAACACTGAGGGAAGTTGTTCAGATTTATTTTCCACCACTTCATCACATAATATTGTACTTACATGCAAAGTCAGCTTCTCCTATGAGTTAATGCCATAACTTATGTCTATAAGGAAGGTGATTCTTCTGCTTCCCCTGGCATTGGAGAATCACTGCCATCTCTGAGAAGGGCCCACAAGTGGCCACGTAGGTGTACAACAGCTGAGGAATGTGAAGCAGAGATCAAGATGCTGTTTTCTCATGTAGGAAGTGCTATTGAGATCGCTATGTTGTGAACTTGAAGAAAGGTTGAACGAAACAGAGAAAGGAAAACAAAACAAAAAAAAGAACTCAGAACATTGAGGGCTAATGGACAGGTTGAAAGCTGTGGAAGAACTTTTTTTTTTTTTTTTGTACAAGACACACCAATAAAAGCAAAATTGTGGTTCCATGGTAATTGGTGGTCCTCACCAAGAAGGAAGGCCCGCTCTTTTCTTGCCTCTCTCTTTCTGCTATATGTCTCTGTGCCAGAACTTACTGCTTTTGCAGCTCTGTGATGAGTCAGAGCAGGGTGAAAGCTAAGCTTGCAGGAGAGCCAGGGCTGGTTTTCAGCAGAGCAGATCCCTGTTCAGGTGAATGGGGAGAGTCTGGGGATGTGTGACTGGGGACCAGGAGCTAAGAGGGCAGGACTGCCCCTTTGGTTATCAGCTTGGGCTTAAATATTGGCGATAAGCTTCATGGACAAAAGCTCGGACAAAAGCTTGAAAGCTACAGCATTTGGCCTGTTTACAGTCAAGAACTGTGCATCTCTGCAAGATGTGGAATGCTAACCACTGTGACTTCACTATGTGCATTCCTCTTCCCAAAATTGCTATTCTGTCTGGATACAATAAGATTTGCATCTCATCTTCTAGTGTTCTTACAAATACTCTCTTCTCTGAATTCAGGTGGGGAGGGCTTCAGTAATGAGTGAAATAATGATTTTTGTCTCTCATCTCTGTCTCAGGGGTGTTGTGATGCTGATGATTCAAGGATGCTCGGAAACTGGTGAATCTAAAGTAATGTAGACATCCAGAGTGCTCTTACAAGATGCAAGGAACCTCACTAATGCTCCTTTTGCTAATGTACGTGCAGGAAAATGCCCATTTCCTTGCCACTTTTAGCAAAGATGTAAGAGCAAAATGCTGCAGTGAGGCTGTGGGTTTTTTATTTGTTTTCATTACCGAAGACTTTGTTGCTTTTAGAAATATGCCAAAGGACACTACTACATTATGAAATCTTATAAATAACGCTATCAATGATAATTGCAAAGTAAATGAACAATGCTCGTCATGTGACACATTAGGCTCATGTTTGTGTTAGTATTGTTTGTTTACTTAATACCCAAGAAAATTCAGGAATTTTCCATGTGTTTCTTAAAGATTTGCAAAATGACAATTTAAGGTATAAATTTTGAGACTGAAGACTACAGTTTGACCTCACGGGCAGGTAGCTCCAATGACCTCTTTGATGAAATAGTTTTGTGTAGGGGTAATAAATAGGTGTGAAAGAAGAAGAAAAACTTATTTTGGGCTTCCTCCAGTAATAGAAACTTTATAATAAAATACTTGGTTTTGTAGGCCTGACTTTTTTTTTTTTTTTTTTTTTGAGACTTTTTGGAAGTTAATGAGAAGATGAAATATTTCTATGTGCAAAATAGAATATTTTGACATAATTTTTAATTTTCTCTTTCAGCTAGCGAGGTGATGTGACTTTTTTTGTGGTGCGTGGCTCTTTTTTTTTTTTTTCTTTTTTTTTGCCAATCATTTGCCGAGTGTTTTTGCCACAAAACTGATTCTGTCTAACTTTTGTCTTCTAGTTTGGTTTGTCTTCTGTCTAGTTCTTCTAATATTTTAGCAAGCTAGAAATCAAATTTTATAGTATCACTTATGCGTCCAATTCCTGTTTACTTTAAGGAAATAGCTGTAGAAATTTGGAAGTGGAATAGCAGTTTGCTGGAATACGAGCATGCATCCATGCAGGCTAATGTTATAAGGCACTTTTGTTGAAAACACTGGAGAAATTTTTAAAAGAAATGAACCCATTTTAAAGGAAAGTAATAATTTTAAAATATTGAATATAAGTATAGTTCAAAAATCTGTTGTTGGCGGAGTATTGGGTTTTGGTTCTTTTAATGGGACTTTTTTTTCTTAATTTAGAAGTACTTACGCCAGTTATGTAGATAACAAGAAAATGCTAGCACCATCTATTGGATGAGAAATACTTCCTAAATCTATATCCTTCCCGTTAATTTTTGTACAAAAGGAGTACATGTATTTGAAGCTGAAATATATCTAAACAGACAGCATTCAACAGGACATTTCATTTTGTCTGTCTTCCAATAAATAGTGATTTAATAATTAGTTGCCAGAACTGAGAAAGATGAGGGTTTCACTGCTGCAGCATGAGAGCTTTCTTCTGCTAGGAATAAACCCAATGCTGCTGATCATTTAGAAAATCCTTGGGCTGTGCACACTAGTACTATAGCTATCACTTGGGGGGAGGATGTGAGGCAATACTCAGAGCTTAGTGCATCTGTTATTTTTGACAAAATGTGCTTGTTTTTTAAATTGTTTGTGCTCATCCTTTCCTAAATAAACGGCATTTGGGGGGAAGCCTGCCTGAGCTGATTTCTTTGAAAAACCTTTGTGCTGAGCTAGAGCTCTAGCTCTTCAGTAACTATTTTTAAAATAGAGCTCTGCTTTTCACTTTTTTAAATAGGTTATTTATCCTTCCATATACACGAACACAATTGACACGAAAGGCATAAAGAATAGTTATTTATTTCCACTCCTACTCTCTTGCTTCTTCCCTATTAACACTATCTCCTTGGTAACGCATCCCATGAATTGTCTGTGATATGCCAGTTACTGCAGTTGGTTTAGTGTCTTGCTGCTTAAATATATTTGAATTCTGTCTGTGATGTCCCACCCTAAATGGTGAACTCTTTAAAATGGATTTTCCTTCCCTGCCTCCCAGCCCACCCCATCTTTTGTGTTTTTCCTGTTTTTGATCTTCATTGATGCCAGGTGTAACATGACCCCTGTACCTGAAATGAATGACATTGGAGAAATTCTGTCTCAATTAATTTCAAAGATCTTTTTATCTTTTAATCCTTATGTTGTACCTAAAAATGTTCAGGTGCATCTTTTTAGTATCTCTTAAGTTTATGTACAAGCATATATTCAGATGAGGTATCACTTAATATACTAAAAAGAAAGGGCCATGTGCCACCCCTTTTTCTTCTACAGAACTCTTGTGAAAGAGCCCCCTGACCCTAGCTTTAAATTTCTGATAATGTATAATCAGAATCCACCTGGCTCTAAAAAACTACCAGTTTTAATAGTAACTATGGCTGAGAAGGTTTTTTCATCTTCCTGGGGCTGATTGTGCATGTTTATATGTGGTCCTTAGAAAACTACAGATGTCTGCTATATTACTATAATGTTTAGATTCTGAATAGAGGTGCTCACAACTCATGGAAAACTATTAGGCTGTTTGGGGTGGGATGTTATTAATCTCTGAATTTCTAGTGGACTTTGATACTGGCTACTTGAAGTTATTAGTTTCATTACCAAAGAGAGAACCCTTCTAATTTCCTTGCCATAAGCAAATTGACTTGCACCCTGGAGATCCTTCTCTTTCATCTATTCACAAGTTATGAATGGCTTCCTGAATAAACACGAGGACATAGAAATTACATCCAGGCCCTCAAAAATGTACATTTGGAACCAGTCTTCTATGAATAACTTCTGGCTTCATTGATACATAATTTTCTAGCAATGAGAACCGCTACATTGGCTATAGATAAAGATGTGCCTAGTTAGCTCTGCTAAATCTATTGGTGGCCCTCTTCCTTTTATAATGAACGTAAACAGAGAAGGGGAGATGTTTTAGTTCTGTTGTCTGTGGCAGATTCCTCCTTTCAGTGTACCCTGTCCAGTTGTGCAAACTGGAGTTCTCAGAAGGGTCTTGCAGGTCTGGGTGCCTCTGCAATCCAGTACTAATGAGCTTGCAAAATTACTGCTCCTTATTAGTAGTGCTGTCTTTACTGCCATTATTTCTATATTATAATACACATATTAATCTTAGTATAATACATTACTATTAATATTTGCAGAGTGACTCTCTAGCTGGTACAGGCTTTGAGATGCAAGGTGATAGTCAGAAATATTCAATAGCTGGAGATGTTGCAGAGGACAACTTCCATTATTTAACGTGGAGCTAATCCTAGTGAGATAACTAAATACTGGCTGTGCTAGGGGAAAGAAAGCTCGGCATGAATTACCCTCTAAGAGGACCTGTCTGTCTCAGGTGCTAAAAGCAGCTTAACTGCCTCTTCCCTGGGACTGTGTGTGGCTGTGTGTGCACAGACAGCTGTCACCAGGACATAAGCATTCGTGTAAGCATCTCAAATACAAATGAATAGGCAAACTCCTTTTTTCTTGTCAAGAAGATTCGATTATGTCAAGCTACTCCATTTGTCTCACCTGATTTATTCATTGGTGATGATACTGGCACTTGCCTATATGTTAAGCATCCAAGAAACCGCAATAGCTTCTTGGCAAATAGATGAGGAAACCGCTCCAACTCCAGTGCTAAAAGGTTGGGAGTAGTGTTGTCAGCGTTGGGTGCCTGAGAGGGTAGGTACTGATCTGTGTAGATGTAAAAATGTTGTATAAGCCTTCAATGTGTAGAAATTTTCAGTATGCTTGCTTGCTTTGTCGTTGTAAATCCTCCCTATGCCAGGTGGTGGTAAAATCCATTCTTCCAGTAATGTGTATGCTGAACCCCACGGAGTTTTTCACTCAGAAATCCTTATTCTCCTGCTGAAATAAGGGTTTGTTTTGGAGTTAATATAAACATTTGCCCCAAACATGGATGCCTCAGTATGCAAAGATAAATTATCCTTACCCTTTGTGACCAGCATGGTAGTCTATAAATGTGGGAAGCATGGTGTGGAGAGAGCAGGATTAACAAGAAGTAGGTTTTAGGTCTGGTAATCATTGTTCTGCAACACAGCTTAGAGAATATGAATAAACAAATCTGAAGAAAGGTATCTAAGTAAGCTAGCAACCAGTGAGTCTGCCCTGCTAAATAGCTGGCGAGCCTTAAGGCTCTTGCTGCAGCAAAGCTTGGAAGAAGAATGTCAGATTCTTTTCTTTTTAGAATACTTTTGAGATGCATAAACCAGAATCATGCAACTTGGCTGCTCTGAACGTAGAGGAAGGAGCCTGAGTCAGGAATGATGCAATGAGTGCCCCAGAACCTGTGCTAATGCTTCCCTGGGATGACTTCTGGATGGCGTGGTGATCCCATAGCTAAGAAAGGAATGGGAGTGGAAAGAGACATGTTAGTTGCTGGGAGAACAAACGTTGATAATGTAGTGTAAGCAAGTTGAATTTTGATTGTATTTGCAAATTTTCTGAGCTCACTTATTTCCTCTCAGTTGACATGTCTAAATTCTTAATGTCAATTACCCACAGTGATGAGGAAGGCGAGAAGGGGAAATTACCCGAGCTGTCAGCACAATGAGCTGTGCTATTGACAAGGAGCATTTACCAGGCGTGTTTAAAGGTTGTTTGCTTTATCAGCCACATTGGCTGTGTTATAAAAGAGATACAGTAATCTTTCACACAAGCTAAAACTGACAAATACAAAGCCTTTGACGGAAACAGACACTGTTATTAGGTTACACATTCGTAGCAGGATTTTCTTATTATGATATCACCTATTTCAAAAGAATAAAGACTGCCCAGGCTGCAGACTTAGATTACAGGCTTTATCCTTGCCAGGGCAGGAAGGTGGTGTGCAGAACAAGCCCGGAGTCATTGGGGCCTGGCAAAAGAGGAGGAGTGTTGCTGTAATGGACTCTTTCAGCATGCCTTCTGGGTCTGAAAGAAATCTGACCCTGTGCATCAGTGGGAGTCCTTATCATGGTCACTCTCTCTCAGAATAAATTGTCCTCAAGGTTCAGGAGATCCTTTTGGTCCATGCTACAGTTTTGGTTTTCCACAGTTAGTTGCAACGGAAGTTATGAGTCCAGCCTGCTTATACTTCATGCGCACAAGAGACTCAAGGTGTACTAGGCTGTGATATTTCTAAAAGTCTCACCACACTTCATTTCGTATTGGGCTTAATTTCAAACCTCAGCACAGCTGTTCAAGTTGAGCTGTCAGGTATTGTATCTGAGACCATAAGCTTGACCTATCCTAAAATTTTCAGAATCCAGTAGGAAATTTCCTATGGACTTGGGGTGTCATGGCTTGGGCAAACAGCATTAAATCTTTACCTCGAGGATGTAGCCTGCAAAAACACCTAAAATCAGTTAACTCTGTATGTTATCCATGCATGTGGATCTTGCATATGTTTTTATACTATTCTGAGGTGTTAGGATGAGTGAAAAGGATTTACCAAGAAGCCTGAGAGGATGAGCTTACAGGGATACCGTAAGATTATACTTTGCATGAGTGGCAAGTGAAAGGGCTCATCCAGGTGTCGGGGAGGATTAAAAGACCATTAATGGCAGTGTATAAATTGGGTCAGACAATCTGCAGCCCAGGCAACAAGGACACGGCTTCTTACTGCCTTTCAGCGCCAGGAACTGTCGCTGAAGGTAGTGCCTTTGGAACCAGGGGTGTAATGCAGTGGGTACGGCTACTGGGGTTCTCCAAGTCCCATCAGTGTGTGCATGTGCTAATGCATTTCCTGGTAGAAGCTGCACTGATGCTGTGCAAGGAAGTGCTTAACAAAGGGCAATGATGACAGCTTTGGAGGAGGCTACTTTATAAGACTAGTTAGGAGGAAATTAGAGTCAAGTCTGAAGTTGTTTCAATAAAATATAAGGAAGAAATACTACTGTAAGACATTAACAGGAACCAGAACATTTCCTTTTTTTTTTTTTTTTTAAAAAAAAAAAAGATATTTCAAGCCATATAGAGTAAAACAGTCCTAACTGCTGTTCTGTTCAACTTTCTGTTTAGAGGAATTCCTCTGTTACACGGCTATGGCTGAACAGAAGAAATTGTTCAGTCCCTTATCCTTGGTGGCCTAAAATAAGTGCTTTTTATTAAAAAAAAATAATAAAATATAAGCAGAAAGTGCACTTTGGCTTACAAATTGTCCTCAGATTAACATTGGGACGTGTCAGACAAATGACAGTTCAAAAGTTTGCCATGAATAGTTAAGGCACATCATAAGGTAGCCAAAGCAGAGCAGCATTGGCCTGTGCAATGCAGGGAATGCAGGCAGATGATCAGAGCTCTTAAATAGGATCAGAAATGAAATAAACTGATTTTATTTTGCTAGTCCTAATGGAAAAAAAAAATGGAAATATCACACTATTTACCTCTCAGTGCATTGGCTACAGCTGTGTCAGTGACAGCCTTTTTGTTAGCTTTAAGTTACTACCAAACCATGGTCCCTGTGGTGCTTGTGGGCATCCCAAGTTGTCAGAGACCTGATAGGATGTAGAGATGAGTTTCTGGCAATTAGCAACTCCTCGGAGCTGCTCACAAGGGTAGATGTGTGTGCATGTGTTTTCTAATTTGGGAAGTTAAATTCCCCTGCTTGACTCTTGGTGGAGCTGCAGCAGGGCATTGTATTTGCCCCCATGCCTGTGGGGTGGTGGCAGCTTAGGTCAGGCCCTCTCTCTTCTGGCTGTGTGTCCTGCCTGGGAAGGGCCCTCTGCTTCCCATAGCCCTTCTAGTAAGGAACCTGGTGGTTCCCCTCCTCCAAGCTTTTACTTGCTTCTTTTCCTGAGTTTGACCCTTTTATTCCCACTGCTTGCAACATTTTCCTAAAACAAAGGCTTCTTACCAAGTGTGTGTGGGGGAGATGAGAATTCGGTGTAAGAGGGAGATGTTTTTAATAACTTAAGATGTTCCAGCACGCTGAACTTTCCCGCACTTCTTAAAAACTCCTTAACCTTAGAAAGAGCACATTTCTTGAGAATTGTAGTGAAATGTCTGGGGACATCGGCATGTTACCTATGAATGTGTCCTGGAAACTGCTCTTTCCACAGATCAAGTGTTTTGCCTTAAAACCATGCTGTTGTCTCCCCCTATGCCTTTTGGGAGCAGAGTAGTATATTGGTTAGCTCCATACAGGGTTAAACCATGATCACAGCCTTTGCAGCATCTCAGGTGTTTTTGGAGATTATGTTAATGAGGTGATTGACCTCCTTCCTGCCTCTGTGCAGCTCAGTCTGTCTTGAACCAGCTCCTCATGTATGTGCACTTAATCCTCTGTGCTACAGTCACTTTGCACCCCTGGGGCGTACGTATTTCAAGGAAGAATACAATGACTTCTGGAAGCATGTCTTGTAAAGTAATCTAAGATCTTTGAAAGTAAAAGCTGCTGTTTACTGTACAGCAAGTGTTACTAAGGTAATAAGGTATTAGAAAATATTCTTTCATCTCGTTCAAAAACCACTGGTAACTCTTCTGTCTGTTCACATCGCACCAGTTTTCTAGGGGAATGAGAATCCTCATTATTATTATTATTTTTACTTCTGGTTATGCTGTGAATCAATTCCATATGAGCAGTACTTCTCTGAAAGTATGCAAGATCTTCTGAGGATATCTATAAATCCTCCTCTTCCCAGCATTGCTAGTGGGGCTAGAAATAGAAACTGAGAAGGTGAAGACTGTGGTCTACTAATATTTTTGTCACTTTGAGAACAGTCTGCTTTGACCTCTAGGTGAGGCTACATTGTGAAACTGAGGATTGCAGTGATTTGTAGGCAGGCAGGATTTTTGTTGTTTCATTAGTGAACATATTAGCCCTGTCCTTCTCAATCTGAACTCCCTTGTTTGTTTTGAAATGTGTTTCTCTGGTTATGTTTTTAACCTTCTCTAGTCTGAGTCTACAGTCTAAAAACATTCCCTCTTCATAAGATTTTGCTAGCGAGGCAATATGTGCAGGTCTGCCACAGGTGCTCAGAGCTCTGGTAGCTGTGAGAGGGAATATTAGTCCATCATACTTATATTAATGGGTAGCTAGATTAAGATCAATTGAGAATACTTGCTCTGACCTCCTGAATTACGTGGGCCACAATTTCACTGAGGGATTTCCTCTATCAAGGCAACCTTAAACTAGAACATACCTTCTAGAAAAGGTGTCCAGGCTTGATGTATGAAGCCAAGGGACAAAGGCTATGTTATACCTCTCAGTAGTTTGCTTAAGTATTTGACTTTCTTTTTTCTTTTTAAGCATTTTTTAAAAGCTTACTGTGGTCTGACTTCTGTCATCTGCTTCTGGCCTTTAAGTGATAGATGCAAGAGTGTCAGAAATATTCCTTTGCTTATGTTCTTTTTATATCTTCTTCTTGAAACTCTCATAAAAAGGCAGGCTTTCTCTTTCTACATCTCTGGAGCTTTTTTTTTTTTTTTTTTTTTTTTTTTTAGGGTGGGGGGATCCTTTATGATTTTTCTGTGTCCTTTTCAAAGTGTAGGCATCACAACTGAATGTGCTACTCTGTTAATGATCTAATTAACATTAGTCTCACAGCAGTAAAACCTCCTTCTGGCTTCTCAACGTACTCTTTCCTATGTATCTGAATTTAATACTCACTTCATCACTGGATTGCCTTGGGAGTTCATGTCCTGCTAGCCATCCAGCTGTAACCCTGGTCCTGGGTGTATGACTGGGGTTTTTGCTATAAGCCAGCTCAAGCTGCTCCTTGGTTATTCAATTTGTGGCACCAGGATTTGGGAAAATACTGGAAAGGGTGTCCAGGGCATTGGTTGAATGTTATATTGAAATTAGTATCAATCTGAAATGATTGTTACTTCTTCCAGTTTCTGATTACTATTCAGTTTTTCATCTAAATGAAAAGGGCTATGAAGGGCCTGGATCACAAGTCCTGTGAGGAGTGGCTGAGGGCACTGGGGTTGTTCAGTCTGGAGAAGAGGAGGCTCAGGGGAGACCTTATTGCTCTCTACAACAACCTGAAAGGAAGGTGTGGGGAGCTGGAGGTTGGCCTCTTCTTGCAGATAACTAGTGATAGGACTAGAGGGAATGGCCTCAAGTTGCACCAGGGGAGGTTCAGGCTGGAAATGAGGAGATTTCTTCTCAGAAAGATCAGCCAGGCACTGGGATGGGTTGCCCAGGGAGGTGGTGGAGTCACTGTCCCTGGCGGTCTTCAAGGAAAGGTTGGACGTGGTGCTTGGGGACATGGTTAGTGGGTGATATTGGTGGTAGGGGGATGGTTGGACCTGATGATCTTGGAAGTTTTTTCCAACCTTCATGGTTCTAAATGACATCCATGCCTGTCAGAATGCTGGTAACCTGATTCCTTTTTCTAACGAGTAGTAATGTAACTAGAAACAATACCTCCAACTACACTGACTGTTACATCAAATTATGTCATTTGGATGGATTTTTGGCAGCTTTTTTTTTTTTTTTTTTTTACTTATGATGTTGCTTCTTTTTTTGACTTTGTATGGTAACACCTATTTCCTTGAGCAAGAAACATGTCCAATGGTCTCCTTTTAATCTAGCTTGTTTCATTTGTGTGATCCATTAATTTGCTCAAGTACATTAATAAGAGAATAAGTAGAAGTTCCTGTATATCTTTTTTTTTCCCTAAATTCGAAATGCCTCCTTAGGGGACTTAGTGAACTTTAAGTAAATTGAAATAATCCTATTATTGTCAGGGTGGTAGGTCAGACACTGAAACGTAGACCTCTACCCAGCATCCTGCTTAAATCCTTCAAAATATGTTTTCAAGACTGTTAGGAGCCAAAAAAAATGATAGGAAATAGGCAAAGTATGCAAAGCTTTTAATGAGTTAAAGTAAAACTTCAAAGAAATATTGTGAATTTGCTCACCAAAATTTTTAGACCTATTTTTAGTTGTTTGAACATGTTGACTCTTACATAAGATTCATTCAGAATATATAAACTATTCGGTAAATATTCCCAAATGCGAGAGTCATATTTTCATCCATTTTGTTTCTGTCTTTCACATTCTAAAATAGGCCATGGGAGCATTTTGGATATATTTCTGTAATAGTTGCATGAAGTTCTAGCACTGATTCATAAGCCTACATCATGTATTAATAACATTGCAGGGAAGTCAGGACTTGGGCAAAGCGAGATGTATACCATTTGTGTGTGTATGCTTGTGTGAGTGCATATATATGGGTTCTGTCTCTTGATTAAATAAGTATGTTGCTCTTTTTGTCTTGTCTGCTACAGTACAGCTACTTGATCACCATCTTACTCTGTGATGTACTTAACTGTGAATGCATCTGTGTTGCTACTGGATGCTCAGGTTCACAGACCCAAGCTGATTTTTATCCTACTGGCCGTGTTGCTCATGAACACAGCCTTGCACTCCTGAGGTTCTCTGCCAGTAGAGAGAAAAGCAGAGCCTAATTAAACACCTGAGGGACTGTGGTCTCAAGTGCAAGGTTGATCCTTCTGGTAACATAATGCAACCATGTTATCTCACTATTGCTAAAAGATGTAGGGCTGCAGTAACGGTGCTTGACTTTGCACAAGTATAGCTAATGTTTATGTGAACACAGTTGCAGTTTCCAAAAAAGGAACATCTTTCCATGACCACTGAAAAAACAATGAACACTTAAATGGGTATAATATATCTTAATTGGTTTGCTACTTCTCAGATTCTACTAATTTCAGGTATAACTGTAGTGTGATCATATATACTGTTGAAGATTAAGACCCAAAGAGAATGGGGGGTGATCTGAGGAGATATGATGTTGGGACAATGGATTTAACTCTAATTGTGTTATGAAACACTGCAGTGACATTAAAATCAGCCTAGTCTATTTGGTTCTTAAAAGTGTCTTTTTGCTATAAGTTGTCCTTCATATGCAGCACTCTAGAGCATATGGAAAAAGATGTATCTCTCCCTCTTGTTTACAAAAATAAGAAATTCTCAGCATCTATTTGCTAACAGCTCTGAATAATGACAAAATAAGTCATGGGCTCTGAAGTCCGTAACTTCAGTTGGTCCTTTCCTACACGGTTGGGGCAGAGGCCCTGTGAGCAAGGTCTTGTTGCTGCAGGCTGCACAGAGGGCTGTGCCAGGGGTGCTCCAGCTGGAAATGCCACCGGGATGACAGCACCCTCAGAAATGGGGAGGAGGGAGCACTGCACAACCAGGCTGCCGGTGTGTGGCTGTCAGCAGTGGTAAGGACCAGACCAAGTGTTGAGGTAACTCTGCCAGACATTGTTTTATCTGCAGGCAGTGGCTGGCTAAAGCTTGACTGGTTTTGGAAATTTGAAAACAATTAGTGCAGTGAGGGGCCGTCTCCAGGTGTGTAGGGAAGGTGAAACTGTTGTCCCTGATCTGCAGCGCTGAGCGATTCACTGCTGTCTCCAGAAAAAGAAGAGGAGGTCTCAGATGCTCTGCTACTTGCCTCATGTGCTGCTTCCTCCAGGCAGAATTAAAAGCCAGCCTTGCATAAGTGTTTCCGAGCGTTCACAGAATAAATAATAGGGAAGGGGAAGCGTTGGAGAGATTTAAAACAAAGAAAGCCTTCCCATCCTTGCCAAACTAAATAATTTTAAATAGTTTTCCTTTCAAGAAACAGGCAAAGACTGGCACCACAAATGAACAAGTGCCTCATGAATATTAATCCCTGTTCCTATTTTCCTCGATCTGGGAGAGGGGAATTGCTTCTGCTGCTCCCCCTGCCCACCTAGTCTTCACGTGGCTGCAGCTCAATGCATATATCCTGTTCGTTGGCATCTGCGTGCTTCCTGACCCGATTCTGCAAGGTACTGTGGAATATGGGAGAACGAAAAATTATTTTCTCTCTCTGCTGAAGGAAATTGCTTTCTCTAACAGGAAATGTCCTTGGCTAAGTTCATAACGCCTCCTATATGTTGCCAGTAGCGGTCAGTGGGGCTTCAATGCTCCTAAATGTTCCTGTGCCATAACCCTACTTGGGTTTGCATGTGCCTGACTTGGTGAGGTGCAATGTGATCATTACAGGATTTAATTACTGTCACCATCGCTAGGCCTGTAAACCTGCAATTAATTGTTTAGATTAATACCAAGCAAGTTAAATCAACCGTTATAAAAATAAATATTATGGAGTGGCTTTGTTCCTCTACCTGCAAGGGGCAAGTAAATTGATGTGCTGTGGTAGGTCTTAACAAAAAAAACCCAAACCTCATATTCTTTCCCTGTTACCGTGACCATTCTGACTGCCTCGCTGCAGATGGAGTGCTGAGTGTGGAAATCTGAAGCATTTCCCTTCTTTTATGGAATGGAGAGATGCTCAGGCTGTGGGCTGATGTGATCTGAGGTTACTTGAGGGGGTCCAACTGGGTAAAGCCCGCTAAAGCTACTTCTACCTTAACACCAGAGAGAGAAGGCTCGCAGCCTCCCGTTACATTTCTTAAAGATGAAAGAACCTACCTGGGGACCCGCACAAGCCCAGCAAGCAGCGTGTTATGCAGAGGAGAAGCAGAACGCAGCGTTTCCACAGAAAACAAGCACAGCAAGTCTTCCAGGGAAAGAAAAAGGTTAAAAATCTTAAGACACAGGATCAAATAACATCTAGTGAAAACAATGGAAAACAAATGTTGACAAAAAACAGGGCTTAGCACTAATTAGCGAACATCAGCCTGCTTCTGAAAGTCTACGTGAGGAAACATAAGCTGCTGTGTGACTCACAATATGCATCAGATGAAGCAAATTCCAAACCCATTTTGCTGGTGCCTGGAGATAAACCGTTTCAAAGACAACAATTTTGGCAGCAGCAGCTTTAGGCACAAGCCCTCTATAAAGAAGGTGCTCCAGACAGCAGCCACCTTTTGGGAGGATGCTGTGCCCAGAGCAGCGGCTGTGGTGCGGGTCAAAGGCTGCCCGGTGCTGCTGCTGCCAGGATTGCTGCGGGGTGCCTCCAGGGGCAGAGGAGAAAGCAACAGCCCCTTGATGCCTCTGCTGGTCCCTCCTGTGCTACCTACTTCTGTGGCAGTCAGGAAACGATTGTGCTCTGTAGATTTTAGAGAAAATGATAGATAGAAGGGAAGAGATGAAGGAAAAAAAAAATGCTAGATATTGTGTGTGTTTTATAATACGCGTGTAAATACATATACATGCTGCTTTTTCCTAGGTGTTACCAATTTTTTAGGAACATGTTTTCTTATGGGGGAGAGGGGAACTACAATTGTACCAATATGTGATTTCATTTTGTAATCCAAAAACATTTCAATTGATCAATTTGAGTTACTGAACCAATGTAATTTGGGTCAATTTGATATTAATTTCTATTTACCTGAATTTGTCTTATTCCTTGCAACTGTTCTAATTTGGGTGGCTTCTCTCCCTCTTTTCCTGCTGGGCTGGGCCTTTTCTTGGTGCTCTCTCTGTTGTGATAGCCTTTGTTTGACCACTGCAATATGTTATGAGAGTCATATTCCACATCTAAAAGAAAAAATCTTATTCAAAGTGTAGCTTTGAGTTTCAATATGACACTAATGTCTAGATGAAAAATACTGGCATTTCCAGTTGAAATTTTCGGGAACTTCATGTTCTACAAAATATGCATGATGTTTTGGCTTTGACTGAGCTTTGGCACAAATCTTAGATGAAAAGCGATGCTGAAATATCAGATGACAGTACTGAACTTCCCATTCCTGAATTGTTCTAGCCTTTGTTTACACTATCCCAGCCTTAGTGTACTCATGGCTCTCTGTAATGCTGGAGAGCAGACTTTCCTAATCAACTCCATCAAGACTTCAGTATGTGCAGGAACTTATACGTACCTCCTACCACAACAGAGGGAAATCTGTATTGCCCAAGTAGTAGAAAGTAAATAGTAGCAGATAGCAAGCACTGCTAGTAGTGGCATCCTCAGTTCAGCGTTACATCAGTAGCATGCCCCTGTAAGTGACTTAAACACAGGTGGTTTCTTTCTTCAGAAGAGAAGATTTCATAGATACCTGTTCAAATAGCTGTCTTCATTTTTTTCTCTCATCTCTTAAACCAAACTGCTTTTGCTTTACTTTTTTCTTTTTTTTCCCTCTTCTCTCCTTTGGTAGAAATTGTATCACTTTTCCTTAATGTCTATCACTGGATGCATGTTAGTGGTCCAAAGGGCCACAGACAAGCCTTCCACACTGGAGTTGTACACCTTCCTGACTGTATTTTCCTGAATGTTTACATGTTGCCAAATATTTCGGCCAAGGTCACTAATCTTTGCTTTAATTGCCACAATTCATTTTAAGAAATAAGTTCTGATCAGGTGGTGCTATTTTCTGTGGCCAGTACATTTTCTACCTTCCTAATTAGACTTGTAGTAGGAAAACAACATACAGCTTCTAGGTCCCATGCAAAATACCTACAAGGTGCAGCTGCAGTGAAATGTGAGATGCATATGTTGTGTTCTCAGTTTGTATTGCATTTTCTTACGTACTGATAGTCTGATTGCAGTGCTCTCGTAACACTGAGATCTGCTCCTGTGGTTGTAATGCTGTACTGTGTACAATGGTCAATTAATTGTATAGTGTAGCAACTCTAAGGAGACTTAATTGAAAATATAACTTTTCCTCAAAATCCTGACCGTCTTTTGATGTTAACAACTCAGTTGACCTATCTGAAATATAATGGAATCAGTTTAAAAAAAAAAAAAAAAAAAAACCAAAAACTTTTCAAGGCTTTTATTCCTGGTTTTCTAGAAAAATATCCTTATTTAGAACAACTGTCCAATAATCCAAGATACATTCAGCTATTCCCCTTGCCCCCTTATTTTTTTTCCCTGAATGATTACTGCAATCCTAATCTCTTACCTTGTCTAAACAAGCAGCAGAGCTGAGCACAGGTGCCTCTCTAACCACACATACGTGTGGACTTCTGTGGTTGCCTCCTGCAGAGCAGGATTCAGCTGACCGTGTCTAAAATGAGAATCACCTACTTGAAAGTAGATGTCCCAAATGACTGGGTGAATCACGGGAGTGATTTTTACTTGCCACTAACTTAAAAATAAATTTATATATATATATATAGTTGACTATCTCAGATGCTGACCTGTAATAAAGGTGAATCCTATCCATTCTCTGCTAAAAAGCTGAGAATCTCATAGTACATTTATACATTTTAGTATAAGTCTCTTACAAAAACTGGAAGAATACTCTTTCCTGGAATAAAATAACTGATTGCTTATGCCAGCAGGCCTGATCGCTGGTTGAAAACACTTCCATTCAGCCTATTAAATCCCCCTCAATGGGGACAGGGCAGAGCCCTTTGAGCAGAATATGTTATGTAGCACTTCAATTCCTCCCTGCCTGCCTGAGCATGCTGTCTGCTACTGCTGTTGCCATTTCTGCTGCAGCTTGGAGAGAGACTAAAAAAGAGAGGGCAGATGCTACTAGGGGAAATGGCACACACAGCATCACCAAGCATTCCCTGTATTTCCCATGTCCCCAGAAGTGGCAGAGCTTTGTGACATTGCAGGAGATATGTTTGGTAGCTGACCATGCTTGACATAGATGGAAATAGGCTTGGACAGGATGCCTTAGATGCTATAGGAGGGAGTATGGATGGGGAAAGGGAGGGTCCTCAGATCTGCACTTGTGGCTGAAAGAACCTACTGTACCCGGTGAAGTCCCTCGTTTTGACAGTCACACGGTGGTCGTTGACTGTCCTTCTTCTCCACGTAAAAGAAACAACACTTTTGAGAAAAGAGGTGGCTGGATGATTGCAAATAGCCTAAGTAAGAGCTTAACTCTCCATTAAGTGAAATACAGAAAACACGGACTTCCTACAGATTGCTTCTGCCTGTTTCTGTGCTGCTGCAGGCTCGTGTTAGGCAGAGCAGGATGGCTTCCATTCAAATGACCTTTGACTAGTGACTCAGTTTGCAGCCATATGGATCGCTACAGCAATCAGGCTGCTTGATGAAATTCTCTTCTTCAGCTGCTGTTAAAAGTAATGGACAAAAGCTTTTGTCTCCATTTAAGCATCATTTCCCTTAAGCTGGTCATGGAGTTCTGACTTGTTTAGCAGTTTGTACTGTAGCTTCTAAAAGCATACTCATCCATTTTTAGTTCTGAGGGTTTTCTAGAAATAGTTAAGGGGCATTGTTCAGCTACAGGAGTATATAAAGCCACAAAAAGTCTTTGCAGGTGATGAAACAACAAAAAGAAATTGAGATCATGTAGCCATGAACAGTGTTTCTACTGTATGCCAAGACTAAAAACAGCCAACACAGCAAAGAATGAAAGAATTCTCAGAAAGAAAAAATTCTAACACTGCAAATTTTGTGCAGCTAGTTATATAGATTTTTCAATTGGTTTCACAATAGTGATTATAGTTCTTGAATATTATTTTCCCTGCAACCCTATTTTTTATCTCTTTATAAGAACTCTGATCTATAACAGAACTTCCTTAAGGACAGGCAGAATCGTAACAAGACAAGACCATATGGACCCAGTCTTGGATGATAATTGTCTCTTGGAAGAAAATGACTACTCTGAGATCTTGGTTGCTCGTAGTCTAATTCCACTTTGACTGAAGTCAACTGGCTGTGTGTTGTTTTTTTTTTGTTTTTTTTTTGTTTTTTTTTTTTTTACTCCCCCCCCCCCCCAAAAAAAAAAAAAGGCAAAAAAAAAAAAAACCACACCCACAGAGAATTCTGTTCAAGAGGAATCAGGCTCCAGATAAATGACTCTGAGGATGGAGATTAGAGGGAGTGGTTTTCCTCAGTGGGACTTCCTGAGGTTCTTCTTTGCTCATCTTACAGTGTTGTGGGGGCTTCAGCAAAACTAAACTCAGTCTGCTGCCTAACATAGTGTTACATGCTTTTTAAAAAGTGCATCGGAGCAATATATTCTCTTATAGTGACATTTAATATCTGACAGCATGGGTCTTTTTTCTTTCTTTGAAGTGTAGGCTAATTTTTCTAAAAAGGCGTAAATAGTAAACAAAATAATAAACATTCTAACAGTATAGTTTTGAAATTCATTTTTTATTAGAAGTAATGGGTATTTATGGAGACTGGGTAAAAATTAAGGTTTTTGTATTATTATTTTTTCCCTTTTCTCTTGAAGTAGTTAGGAGGTGAAATATTTAAAGTTGATTAGTGCTTAGTGTATGAGTAGCTTTATGTTGCTCATATAATTAGCATATACTGTACCATTTATCTGTACTGTCAGTGTTATGCTAATTATAAGCATAAAAAAATTACTAATTCTTTTAGCACCTTTTTGCCTACTGCAAGTGAGAGAAATGCAGATGTGTGTAGGTATAATCAAAAAGTTTTGGAATAAAAAGGCGTTTTGGATTAGTGTGCTAGAAGTGCATTCAGTTTTAAAAATAACACTGTTAAAAGGTATATTTGCTCATGTTCTTTAAAGTCAGTAAATAGCGAAACTTGTAACCCTTCCTTCTTATGGTAGTAATAGGATATAAGAAAGCTGCTTGCATGCTATTTAAACATAGCCACCGGACTGAGGTGAAAAGGGAGATGAATATGAAAGCTGCACTACAACAAAAAGCAATGCTACCAAGAGTTTGGGATGAGAGGTAAGGCTGAATGCCATTTACAGTCGAAACTTCAGTGAGGATTTCAAAAGGCACTCTCTAATCAAGTGAGTGGGAACAGAGACCATGCTGCCACGTACAGAAAACAGTTGCCTCCTAAATCACCGGTGCTAAATGTTCTCTGGAGGGCTTCCATTAGGCAGCTGACCTAATATGACTTTCTTCAGCTCGTGGAACCTCGTGATACAGCGGTGTCAGGTGGGATGTCTGTAGGCTGCCGGTGGTATGCTGAGATACTGGAGTCCCTGTAAGAGAGGAGGTGCAGATCAGCTCTGCAATTAAAAATCCTTTGCTGTAGGATGGTGTAGGAGAGGTTGCCAGGGCCCGTGCACATGTCAGAGAGGGGCAAAAGATAAGGAGCCCTTGGTCAAGAGAACAGCGTGCATGTTGCCACTGAGCCTGTTCTGCTTGTAGCCTTCATAATTTGGTATTGTTTTTGCAGTTCATACCCACACAATCAAAAGTAGTTTCTTTAGTGCTGCAGAACATAATTATAGGCCTGACAGGCTCTGACAAGTTGGTAGAGACGTTTATTCTTGCAGCCGGCAGATGCTTAAATGATTTTGTATTGGAAAATGCTGCCTGTGAAATGTTCTGTCTTAGTCTCTGTTACTAAACCCAGATTCATAATGAAGTCTAGCATCAAATATTTATGTAAAATTACTTTAATCTGTAAATAGTTTTATCTATAAAAGATAAAAACAGCTGAGAAAAATTAGTCAGGGGGGGTTCAGAAGTTTGTGTTACAAAACAATGATGTTTCCTTTTTGGTTTCTTCAATTTGTTACCCAGCTGGCACTCCACAGACAGAAGTCCACAATACCCATTGCTATACGAAAGATGTTCATGTTCCAAAGTATTAATAGCATTGTAACCTATCCCTGTTAGGGTCACTATGTATTATTAAAATCCTCTCACAAGACCATTTGGAAAAGCAGAAGGCTTTATATAATAACCATGAATCAGTCATAAATAAAACACTTTCCCACAGAGTTGTCCCCAGACCAGATTGGTTCTCATCAGGAAAAGTCGAAGCTGTGCATGCTGCCTGGTACCTATATAGTCCTCTCTACCTCCTGGTCAAAGCCATGTTAACCTTTTCAGAACAAAAAGAAACGAGCAAACCATCATTTGCCATGAACAGCTTCAAATACTTGGAAAGCCACAAGGAAGAAAGAGATGGGTGTCTTCAGCTATTTGAGCTCTTACTCAGAGGTTTTGACAGTGACTGAGCTTCTTTTAATGAGTTGAGTCATTATTTGGAAGCTTTGGTAGCTGGCGGTTCATCTGCAGCGTGGTTGAGTCTGAAAGTGACTGCAGCTTGGTCCTATGGAATTGCGTATTCCCTAAACCTTTTATTAATGGCAAATCTCCTTGGCTCCCCTCTTTCTAGCTTACACACTCTCCGGTGAAGGGCACTGTGGAGGCCCTGCTTATCCCTACCATGAGGGACGCATAAGTGTCAACCACTGGCTCTGCTTACAACTCTGTTTTTCATAAGGTTTCTAAAAGTAATCCCTTCCTAGCCACTAATCTGACCTAGTTACTATAAACTGATTTCTCTAGGATGAAAGGGCCAGTCTTTCCTCTGGGACTACTGCGGTGGGATCTACTGTGCAGATTACTTAGGCTTTATGCTCTCATCTACTGCAGTACAATTTGGAGACTGTCCACCTGAACATTTGTCTAGCCTATATGACCATCACATCTGAATAACTACAAAATGTTTAAAAATTAGTACTGTCAATTCCTTTCCAGTTTGAATAAGGGAACTGCTTGTTTCAGTCATAGGATTTTGTTGTTGTTTGCTCATTCGTTTGTGGTTGTGGGTGGGTAGAGATTTGCCAAGGGAGAGCCCAACGGGGGAAAAAATTGCTTCAGAAACTGATGAGATTCATGATCAGTCTTCTCTCTTGTAAGTGTAATCTTACAAAATAGACTTAGCTGCTCTGGAAGCTGTGACATCATTAGTTGGTGCTTAACTGTGTCAGGGAAAAGTAGATGTTGTGGGAAGGCTTGGACAAAGGGAGAAGAGCACCTCTAAGGTGGCCTAAGGAATAACTCCAAGATTTGCCTTTCTGAACAGGGATGGATCTTCCACCTTTGTATCCAGCATTGGGATAGGAAGCAGAGTATTGCAGGGAAGTGTCAGTGTTGTGATTTGTGTTGCCAGTTGCTGCAGAAAGCTCCGAGAAAAGCCTGGCAGTATTTACAGATATTTAGGTGATATTCTCCTCTCTGAAGGGCTGAAGGTCTTATCTTTCTCTCTAGATACGTACAAAGGTGGATTTTTGTTTTTTTTAAATATATATTTTTTGGTTCAGTGGCTATTTGGGTGATAGTCCAGATGAGACTAAAACCCAGTTGGTAAATCTGAGGACAAATCTCTTCGAGAGGAGAGAGAGAAAAAGCTGTTTCTTACCAATGTTACTCAGTCTTGTGTAGGTTGTTCAGCTGTAGGTAGCTACCATGCCTCCACATGCTGTTTTCATAGAGGCACTGAGAAAGCTGAGGGTTGGTGCTGTTTACATGTGATAAAAAGGAGTTTTAGAGCTGTGGGTTGGCTCACAGACTGCCAGCACGACAGTGTTTGTTATCTTACCAGCTCTCCCAGCAGCTTCATACAGACAGTGGGTAATGTGGAGGAGAGATCTGATTCTTGAGGTCTCCTCTGATGAGGACTCTAAAAGTGAAAGAGCAATTTCGAAGACCTCTTGCTCAAATGAAGCAAACCAATATTGCTATTGATCATTGCTAGTTCTCTCTGGCAATGGTTGTAGAGTAAGTATGAGATATAGACCTTTGTTTTCTTTAGTAAATTCTGGAAGGATTAAAGCCATCAGGCTCTTCTCTGCTTATGAATGCACCAGAGGGAAGTTTAAAACTTTCTTCCACAATAGTAATTATTTCAGTTTGAGATCCTCTGTTTGTGCTTATTATTCATACAGGTCTCAAAGCTTTTGGTAGAAAAGAAATTTTATCCCAGACCCACTTCAAGAAATCAATGCTAACATTTTCCTGCATGCTGAAAGCTATCAGTAAATAGGAAATAGTCCCTTGGATTGTACAGAAGAAGGCTTTCTTTTTGCAGAAATCAAAAAATAGCGGAGAATTACAGATCATTACTTCTTGCAGGCAGGATGAAAGTGTGTAGCTGCCAGATTTGCTCTGGATTACATGCACATTATAGAAAGGTGTTTATTCTTGTGCTTTTTATTGCTATATCTATTGGTTATCTTGGAGTCGTTATATTTCTGTAGGCACTTCCAAGCTATCTCAGAAGGAACATTTTTCATGCATTTGCCCTTAATATCTATGAAATTTTGCTCAGAAGAACAGGACTAGGTGACTCATGAAGGAATTGAGGAATTATTGTCACATTTGCTTATGAAAACAGTTAAGATTCCCATCATTATTTACAGTATGCACATGCTCTTGATCCTTGTGCACTATACGCTAACCTCCCATGAGAATGTTTACTTACATCTGCTTGCTTACTGTGCAGCTCCTTATTTCCTTTCAGAAACTTAAAAAAAAAAAAAAAAAAAAAAAAAAAAAAAGTGGCCATTTTACTGAATGTGTGCTGTATGAAAATTATTCTAGAGTCTGACAGCAGCCATCCCAAAGGCTTGCTTGGGGCTGTTGAAATGTTTCCATTTCTGATGGGAGCTGCAGCTAAACCTCTTAATGTGATAAGAGGCATTAAGAATATAAAAAGGCTCCAGCAGGTATTTAAAGCATTGGAAGGGCTGATTTTATAGCCTGTAATCACATATTTACAGTGCTTCATTACCCTAAATTAAAGGTGTGATAAGCAAAGCAACAGCTACTTTCCACAGAAGTCAAGAGAGGGCTGCCTTCCTTGGCTGAGCAAGTGGCTATATTGTTCAGAACAACAAGCCAGAGAAGACTTATTTGTTCCACCTTCTGGGGAAAAAAAAAAAAATCAAAATAAAAGAATTGAGGAGAGATGAAAACAGGGCAGGGAGCAAGGAAGGGAAAAGGAGGAGAATGTTTATATCTTGCCAATACTCATGTTAAGATTCCATAATTGAATCCAGCAGGTGAGGAAACATTGAAGTTGTTTTCTATTATAACATCAAGCTCCCTGCACAGCACTGACTATATCCTATCTTGTACATTTCACTTTGCTACCAGTCTTCCACAACAAAATGTGTAGTATGGTCAAATTACCTTAACACAGTTAATATCTGTATTTTTGAGCAAAGGAACATTTAATAATAAAAGAATAAGATTATAAAATCCTAGATTTCTGCATTCAACTTCCCAAAAGCAAATTTGAAAGAATCCAATGTAAAGAATGATTTAAGGACACTCACAGGTTTAGTACTGGGAAGTGACACAATCATTATTTGGCAATTCTGTAGCCTGTAAGTGCCTGTAGATGTAGGAAGAATCCAACCAGCCCAGCCTGGAGCTGTACAGCTTACCATTTTATTTTCCTTGCACCTAGAGAAATGCAGTGGGGAGTAATGTGCCTGGAAACATGTCCATGTTTTTTGCTGTTGGTATGGGCTACCAGGATTAATTCCTCCACTGCATTTTAAGCTGTTTTTCTTCAGAGCTCTTGGAAGGTATAGTCCTCCAGCTCTGGTGGAAGCTGGGAACTATTCTAGTTCCCATTGTAAAGAGCTCACATCAGGAGTAAATTATATCCCTGATGGCCAAGGACCCAAATGGGTATTATGGCATCCAGAAATTGTTGAGGCAAAGGAAAAGCAAGGAAGTCAGTAGCAGAAAACCAGTGCAGTGCTATAATAAGAGCCCATCATGCTGTTGTAAGGGGAGTAGATGGCATCTTGGGATGCAAGATCGGGACAACAGCCTGCAGTAGAAAGCAGAACCCTTCAGTTTTACCCGGCATTGGTAAGACTTCAGCTTAAACGCTGAGGCTAATGCTACTTAGTACATGTTAAGAAAGGTGTGAATCAACTGAGGAGGAAGAATGATCAAAGCATAACCTGCAGTTCAGGAATGTTTAGTCTAGGAAGTGCAGACTAGATATTAGGAAAGAAATTCTAACAATAAAGACGGTGAAGCTCTGAAATACATTGCCAAAGAAGGCTGTGGAGTGTCTTTTCATAGGAAGGTTTCCAAAATAGACTAAGCAAACATCTGTTAAGAATGATATAAGTATATTCAATTCTCCCTTGGAACATAGGGAAGGAGTAAATTATGCTTAAAGAGATGAAATAAACTAGTGATTTTCAAACTCTAGGTCATGCTACTTTTAAATTGAAAGGAGCCATAAAGTGTTAGTAGTGGCTATATCTAATAGTATTTGACCTTGAAATTTCTGCCCCCTATTCACATAATTGTTGTGACAGGACATGTAACCCAAAAGGGAGTTGTGCTTTTCAAAGGGTGAAAATCACTGTAATAAATGGCTTTCGAAGGTTTTTCTTGGCTTTCTGATTCTGTGATCCCATAGAACTGCCACTAGAGCAACACAAAGCAAAGTGGGCAGAGCAGAGCTGAAATACAGATTCCAATTTAGGTTAATCTCTAGCAATCATTTTTAATGGATAAAAATACATAATGGTCACTGCTGTCAAAATTTAAGCTAAGTGGCCATTGGTGTTTAAAGTCGGACTCATTTTTCTATTGCTAGTCAAAATGTTTCTCCAGAAAGATGTGCAAAAATATTGTATTTTTCTCCCTATGTAATTTTTAAAACATCAAGAAGCATTAATTCACTGCTGTAGACAAAGAACAATAATTAAATGTTCTACCTTAGAGAATTCTTTAAAAAGGCATTTCTGTAAGACAACAGCATGGCTAAATGTAGGAAGTTTAGAAAAGCTACTATGAGCAAATCTCCTTTTCATCTCAATAGCAGAGGTGGAGTTCACCAGACAGGACAGTCTTTCTCCTTAGAAGGAATAATAAAAGCTGGCTAGTTCTGAAACTTGGATGCAAATGAAAGCATCTCTAGAGTGCATGAGTGAGCCAAAATTAGTCAGTTCGTTCAGTAGAACAATGCCTGTGTGAGAACTTTATCTGATCACTGCACATACCTTAGGAAAATACCATGGATTTATTTAGACCATTTAAATCTGGATTTTGTAGTAATGGCTTATCTCCATTACTATTACTAGCTTTTAATGTATGACCCACAGAAGAAAATCCTGTGGAAGTGTGTGCGTGTGTGTGGGGATCACTTTAACCAGAGTTTTTCTTGTAATTCTGTTTCCATTGTCTCTTGTCCTGTTGTGTATCTTCAAGCAAAGCTTGGCTTTGCTGTCTGTCCCCGCTCCCATTGAGTGCTTGCAGATGAAGGGAGTAGCTAGATCTCATTGCAATTCCCCACCTTTAGCTTTCTGTGGGCTGAGCAAGCCCAGTTCTCTCAGCCTCACCTTGTACATCATCTGCCCCAGCCCCCTGAGCATCGTACTAACACCCTGCTGGAATGCTTTGGTTTGTCAGTGCCTCTCTTGAATCTTTGGGAGGGAGCCTGAAGCTGGGCGCTGCGTTCCAAATGTAGTCCCACAAGCCCTGAAAAGGGAAAAATGACTACTTCCCTCCTAATTTTTTAGCATGATTCTTCCAAAAGAGACATCTAGATCACTTTGGTTTTGGTGTAGTGATTCCTAACTGCTAGTAAATCACCTGCTGTGCCTGGTTGTGTGTCCAGGTAAGTAGCAGAAGGCTTTTAATTCTCTGAGGTTTTCAAGGTAACTGAGCAGTGGTCAGGGCTTCTTGTCAAGAGTTGCTAGTTTTTGACACTAGACCTTAATGTCTAGTCATTTCACCACAGGAAAAAGGAAAAAAAAAAAAAAAAAAGAAAAAAGAAAAAACACCACTGAAATTCAGAATCTGCTTGTGTTCTGCTTTCATCCTTAACGATGTACCACTACGTTTTACATAAGGTACATGGCTTCAACTTCTGGTGTAGTCAGAGATATGGACTTCAAAAAGGGTGTACTAACAAGTGTCTTTTTTTTTTTTTTTTAAACAAACAACAACAACAAAAAGTTGTTTGAAACACACAAAAGCTAATGAGAGTTGGCAAAAAAAAAAAAAAAAAAAAAGAAACCCACACCAAATTAAATGCTATACTTAAATGCTACAAAACTTCGATGCAAATGAAGACTACAGGAGCTGTTTCATAATCTTGGGATGTGGGAAAGTCTGAACTACTGAATGTGGAAGACCTGGCCTGAGGGCTATGCACTGATTATGTTTGATATAGAACCTAGTTATAGCTATCAATATGTGAACCCCTTTAGCTGCTTTTCATTCTTGTTCAGAAGAGATTCATAATTTCATAGCTACATTTGAATTGTTATTACTAAAGGTGTGCTTAATGTAATTGTCTGTTTTAATTCTTTTGCAAAGATGTTCTCTGGAAAATCTAGTCTTCTCAACGGTGTGTTTTGTGAATATTTTGCTCTATAGTCTTAAATAGTGGTAACTACAAAGAAGACTTCATTCTAAACTTTTTTTTTTTTCTTTAAGATTTCTTAAAGATTAAAATGTTTGAAATGTATATTTTGACATTGGCTTAGTAGAAGTGATTGACATGAGTTTTTCATGCTGAACATGTGCTTTAATAAGAAGAAGGGTCCAGGACTAGCATGTAGTAGTGCAAACTGCCTCAATATAAATCACACAGAAGGTATCATTACTGGCCTAGGACATCTGTCTCTCGCTAAGATTGCCAGGAAGAAGGCCACTTGGCAATAACGATGACTGTGATGTATGGATAAAGTCTGGTAGGAACTGAAACGAAACCAAGAATTCAACTTATTTGTTTATAGTAATACATCTTTAGACAAGCCCTTTGTAACAGAAGCCTTCGATATACGGCCCAGGCATAGAAGATGATAGGAAATAGCCCAAGCTTCTTATAAATATGGTGTAAGTTGTGTTGGCAGAATGATAGTACTTCTTGCTGTTTCCAGCCATCAGTTTTTCTGTGAATAACTAATGAATGATTTTCTGTGGACCTCTGCACCCGTCTCTTTTCTATCATCTTGTCACTTTATTTGACTAATGTAAAATGGACAAATTTGATCAATAGTACTATCTAGTAATTTGTAGAGGTACCTCCTATTGTTTTCTTGGCTGTAATCTCCAAATTTTCTCAGCAAAAACTGTGTCTGCTTGTTGGGGGTGGGGTAGGGAGGTGTATCTGAATGTCGTTTGGAACCCCTGGAAGTTTCAAAACATGAGAGCACATGCTCAAGTGCTAACAAAGACTATGCCAGAATGAGCAAGATTTAATTCCCGGATTTTAATTCCTTGAGTCTCTTTGATAAAATTCTGAGTTAATTCAGCAGGGTTATAGTTTCAACCTAAATTCCATATAAAGATGATGGCAAGCTGATGATGAATCAACTATGAACACTCTTCATGAAGGTGACGTTCTTGTCTGGGGTAGATCAGCACTCCAAAAAGGAGCACCTCATTTTTTTGTTACTTGTGACATAAATACAATAACTGATGCTGTTGCCAAAGGTTCTATGTCCAAATAGCTGTCTACTTACATCTCTCAAGAGCCAGTTCAGTGGTGCACTGAATAGAAGTGATTTCAGCCTGTTAGTCAATCTCTGATAATTTTTGGCAGTTTTCGGCACTCTTTTACATCGCATTGTTGCCTAGACTTGACAGGAGTTGAGAAAGCAGTCAAAGATTGGACTATTTGGGTTGCAGAACTCTTTTCTGGCATTGAATCACCTTAATCCCTGCCAATCTTATTTCATTTTTCAGAATTCTATGGATTTTATTCCACCTTTTCTTTAATATCTATTTTCCAGCTTGCTGGCCATGCATGATCACATTTTTTCTCTTACTCTCTAGCCTAGCTTCCTTTAAAGCACTACTCCAGGGACCAGCAAAAATGGGTTGCCAGATAGAGCGTTATTTCTAATTACAGCCAAAAAATAGACTCTTCAAAACAATGCGGAATTATTTTTTATAAAAGAAAGGCTTGCCCAACTGAGGCAGTCATGAGTATGAACAGTTACATTAGATAAAATAAGGAAAAGTTAAAATGATTGAAGAGTTTTTCTGCTCAGTTTTTTTTTTTTTTTTTTTTTCCCTGTTGTTTCTTAAGGCTACAGCTTAAAACATGATTAAAGAACTGCTGCCTGTTGAATTTTGACAGCTTTTGAAATCTCTTTTAATGCCAAAAATTTTGGTTCCCGGGACTGGCAATCTGATTGGATTCTTTGGAAGTGACTTAAATTCTTCTGTGTAATTATTCTTTCATGATTCGAAGTCATTCTCCAGCCTTCTCATCCATGAATTTGATTGCTTAGATAGTGTTTGGCATTGGTAATAGTAATTTCTAAGTCAGTCATGGGGGGTGTTTTTTTACAAGATAGAAGCATGTTAGCAGCTTCAGTATTCTTGAAACTAGTATGAGGAAGGAAAAAAAAATCATGCAGGAGATCAGAAGGTAGAGATTTAAGGGTTCCTGCTGATCATGCACCCAAACTCTGGGCAGAATTCTTTCATGATATCACTTCAGAGGCAATTGAAGTTTCAGTGCTGTAAAATTTCTGTCATACAGGTGGGTCACTTTTATTTTGTTGATTAAAGTGAGAGTACTAGAAATACTAATACAAAATTACCATGCTGAAGGACAGGTTAGTTAATTATCAGTTTTGGCATGAACATCAGATTCAGGACAAAAGGTAGTCTGAATTGTCTTTTTGCCTTTCATGATGAACTTTTCTGGAAATTTTGCAGGACTGTTTTCCAGGTCATGATGCTTAATTTGCTTTTGTACTTTATATCATAATGATCATATCACTTAAAAATATTAGCAGTGAGATACACAAACTGATAGACAGATGTTCTTCAGTGTGTTTTTCTGAAGACTTAAGTAAAGAGACTTTTTATATGTTTGAGCATTGGAACATGTATTCTGAAAGACCTGTAAAAGGTACTAAGGATTTAGTGGTAGGGTAAGGTATCCCTGCATTGTCAGTCCAGGTATTCTTTCTTAAACATAACCAAGTTACTTCCAGGTGTATAGGTCAAAAAGACACATAGTCATTGCTTCTTGAGATGTCTCTTCTACTGATGTTTTGAAACAATTGCAGAGGCAGTTTGAGATCTATCCTGTTTTCTAACAAAATTAATGAAATACGAGGAAAGAAGCATAAAGCTCACAGTTTTGCTCATGTTTCACTGATTGCACATATTCAGAAGAAATGTGTTTATTTCTGTCTATGTTCAGTCCAGAGTCTACAGTTCCTATTTTTAGCAGCCACGCACTATTGTTAATCTGAGATTTTTGACTATCCAATGAGTCAGAAGGTCTGAGTGCCCAGAGATACATGAGTCAGACAGGCAGGAATAGTCTGTTCTTCTTCAAGACACCAGGAGACATAGATTTTAAAAGGAGGTTTCATACTTAGTGAACAATACAAATGGAAACATAATGTATAAATAGAAATCCTTTTACCCTTCACATTGGATTCTTTTCCCAGGAAACTCTTGTCCCAAAATTGCTACTTACTACACTATCTATTTGTATATGAGAAGGGCTAGATTGTCACCCTTCTTATTCTTTTCATATCCTTTCTCTATTGGTTAGTTAATGTATTTCTAGGACACACAATCCTCTCACTGTGACATAACTATTCCCACAGTAAAAGATGGGACACGTAAGAAGCTTAGAGAAAGGAGTGTGGGTCAGGGAGGAGAATTTCATAATCGCTTAAATTTATCTTCTGAAAAACGGCTCTTTGGGAAGGGCAAACTCTGTTAAAGCAGCAAAGACAAAAGGGTATATGTGGTCCTCACATTTCCTTCTGCAATGTATTTCAGGTCAGCCCCAGCCTCTTTAGAGAGTTTACCTGAGGATGGCAGGAATGTTCAACCAGCTAGAAAATTTGGTGGATTCTGAGCTGAAGATCAAGTTTAATAAGTAAATGCAAGATACAAATCAACACTAGAATGCTTAGAGATGGAGTATCAATTCTTTGGCAGTTCAGCAGTTCTGGAATGAAACAAGTATACCATTACTCACAGGTCATTGGTTTAAAGCCACATAAATCACAAAAGTCTAGAATTCATAGAGGTGTCACGTTTGTTCAAAGGACAACTGATTTTACATTACCGATTTTAGGTCTCATTAGACCAATGTGGAACTCAAAAAGCGTCACCTGGTTGCCTCTTGGTCAACTTTAGCAGAAGCCATAGGATAAAAATAAGTTACCCGCTCTTTGGATGAAGAAAGCAGATGAATCTCTAGGATTCAATATTCACCCCCCTCACCTCCCCCCTTCCCCCCCCCCCCCCCCCCACCCAGCAGGTTACTAAGGATTGCAAAAGAAAAGCGTCTTCTAATATCTGTATATTTATAGAGAAGTTCTGAAAACCTCCACATCCTCTCCACCATCCACTCCACGCTGAGTGAGAGTTTAGTATGCTCAGAGTCCTCTTTGGACGTGGTTCAAGACAAGGCTCATGAAGTGATTTGTACAGCTAACTCATGGAGCTATTACCTTGCTCTATTTAGAGAAATAGTGGCCTGTAAATGAAGCAGAACTGAATTAACTTGTGGTAAAATAGTCCAATTGTCTTTGAAAAATAAAAGCAATTGGTCTTTAATTTAGCTTTTAGTTTGATGCCTGTAATGCCCATATTACCTGTTAAGCTGTCTTAGGGCTTGTGGGATATCGTTTATTTTCAGTCAAATATTTTCCGTGTGACAAGGAGATTACTAGCAAGAAAACCTGTCCCAACTGCCTACATTTCTGGAGCTGTCTGTTCTTAATGTGTTCTTTGGGAGCCATTCCTTTTCTGTCCTGTGGTCACTTGGGTGTTATTTCCAACAGTACAGTGAGCTCTGCAATTGGTAATGCAGGAATGTCCAAACTGAAAGGCTGAGATAAAGAGATTGCTCTTAACAACGCAGTTGGTACATCCAAGTTTTTCACTGCTGGAGGCATCAAGATGTATGACAAAATTCATCCCAGTTTAGTATTTTCCCACATATATAACAATAGGGAACACAGATCCAGACTTCACTGGATAAGCCTCAGCTAAATTTCAATTGTCTTCCCCCTCAACAAAAAATCTAGAAAGCATTGCCTTTGTAAAGAAGACTAATCAGAGCCAGCATTTTCAGAAAGATCTTGCTGAGTGTGCAAGTCCAACAGAAGGGTCTATACAACAGTCACTGATGCATGTCTGTATTGTTCCCATAAATGGAACTTTTGTGCTTTGTATACACACTTTGGCACATACATGCTGTAATATGGCACGTCTCATGAAAAGTGTCTTTAAAGATGGTACTCATTTCAGCTTTGAGCCAATGGATGCCCATTTCTGATGACTTGTCAACATATGCTATAAAGAGATTAATGAAAGGAAATGAGCTCTGTATAAATGCATGGTCACTTCTTCAAGGAGCGGTTGATCAGTCTATCATCTCATCACAAATGTGTCATCTGACTTCACATTCCAACACAATGAAATTAATACAAGTAATATTAGAAGTTCCCCTGGGCTTTTACACTGGGACCAGTCACATTTTTGTTTTGCTTGACACTTAATCCTCTGGTGAATTTCAAAATTATTGCCCTCATGTGTCTACCTGTTTATGTTCTCCTATTGATCCATTGGTCATTCTCAAGCCAAGGGTATTAAAATTGTAACAATGCCCATGCTAAAGACAGACTTAAGCAAAGACAAAAGCTGGGAAAGCAATAAGAAATATTCTTTACAAGTTCTTTTGCTGAGTCTGTATTTCATTGGATCATCTTTATCCCTAAACTGTACATCTTCATAGGTGCATTAAATAAAGCTAGTAACTCTTTTAATAGTGAAATTTCATTTATGAGGATATTTGGGAGAAAAAAAAGAAAAAGAAACTAATCTTGGATTCAGAGCAAAAATTAATTTTAAATGTGATAATTTCAGGTGGAAGCAGGAAGAGAAAAAATATTAATTTACCATTGGGTAACTAGTTTATAATATTAATATTCCAGGTTATCTTGGAATAGAAACAACACAAGTTGGTTGATATTAGATGTGTATATAATAAGTAATCCATGGATTTGAAATACACTGAACAGTTGAGAAAAGTGTGAATGTTGTCATCTTTGTGAGATACAATTCAGAACAACTGCTCAATTTGTTGAAGGAATTGTCTGTAATAATCCTGAGCAGTAATGCAGACTTGCAAAAGCAGTCAAATTGGAAACACTTTTCCAGTGAATGAGTGATCCTAAACTCACCTCTTCAAAAGAGCTATGTACTTTTGTCAGCATAGTACTGAACAAGGGCTGAGGAAGTAGTGATAGTGAGCTCAGGACTGTTGTACTTTGGAAAAACAGTATGAATGCACAGGTTTAGATGTTCTTGTTTCTTGTTTTAGAAGGGTTCTTGTTTCTATACCTGAACAAACTTTAATATTGGATATTGATGTAGCATAGGAAAAAATGGTAGAGGAACGCTTTTCAGGAGGCTAGAAGATCTTGCATGTTGTAAGTTTTTCAGAGAGAAAAGCTTATGGAAATGAGCCATCACTAGTTTGTACTGCACTCCTGTCAAGACAATGACATGGACCCTTAGCTTTCATATCCAAATGTGAATTTAAAAAAGGCAGGGGGAGAAGTATGGGGTTGGCACAATTTAGGAGAAATTAAAAAAATAAAAATAAATAAAATATTAAGAGCATGTCTGGAGGAAAACAAACAAACAAAAAAAACAACCTCCAACTGGACTCCATGGACTCCAACTTCTGCCGTAGAGGCAGGACCTCAGGCTAGGGCTTGTTCTCTCCTCCTCTTCCTTTGGGCAGACCCTATTGGTTGGGTCCTTTGGTCTGTGGTCTATTGCATGTGTGCTGCCTTCTGCTTCAGTAGCAACCAGCCTGGATCTGTTCCAACACCCACAAATTCCCTGGACAAACTATTCTCTGTCTAAAAGGAGGAGATTGGAATAGTAATGATAGGAACCAATATATCTGCTTAAAGGAAGGATGACCTAATAGATTATTTTCAAATATTAGACAAGTAGAGGATTCCTTGCTATTAAATATTATCACTTATGTCTCTTCTCTTCTGTCCATCAAGCGTTACTTTGTGACAAACTGTAGCTCAGAGATAATTGTTAAGTTTTATTCAAATTACATTACTAACCCTGTAACTCATACTGTGTGTAATCTTAACTATCTAAAATGATTCTGTAGGAGGGATGGTTTTCCATTTAAGCCAACGTTTCCCCCCCCTCCATTGTGCAAGATTTAGCACCAAGTCCTAACAGACACATCAATAATTTGAGATAATCAGAATTCTTGCTTAAAAAAAATAAAATCATAGTTTTCTTCTTGAATATGTTGTGCTAGTACTCTTTAGATCTGGGAAAAGTATCTTCTGGAAGTTTCATTATCACTTGATTGATGTCAATTCAGTCTTCACATGGAAAAGTATCTACTTTCCATAGTTTTATCATGTAATATAACTACTTTTCCACGGTAAAAGAGATGAAAGATATTAGAATTTACAGTTACAACCATTAATACTGTTTTCTTTTACTGGAGCAGCAGTTTTTTACATGAGAAAAAGAAGTTGTTGCTAAATTTCCTTCACTATTTACTTGCCAAAAAGTCAATAATTTTCAGCTGGAGTTACTCCAGGTTTTCACTAATACAGATAGAATTAGAGAAAAGTGCAAATGTTTTAAGATGGAAGGTCTTCAAACCTGAAATGTAAGGTCCTGATTTTTTTTTCTATAATGATGATGATTAAAAACACCCTTACTAAAAACTAGTAGAATGAACGCTAGTGAAAAGTTGATGAACATGAGATTAGAATCAGGTGGGATGGAAATGATTCTTTCCTGTCAGATCCAAAATCTAGCTCAGGCTTAGTTTATTCCTAGGTAGGAGACAAGAAGATCTTTGTCATGAATATGCAAGCATTGATTATGAGTTAGGGAAAGTAGGGGAGTGTGGATTGTTTTGGACTCTTTGGCAGCAGCTACCTTGACCATGAGAGTTGTTGGTTTGATTTCATTTCATAAATTTGTCTAGATAGGACATATACATCAATGAATGAAATTATTATTATTCAGTTGCTAATGTGGAGAGAACAAAATGGAAGCTGCAGGCAACAAGAAGAGATGTGAACAAAGTACATTCATCATTCAACACTCGCAGAGAGGTAATAAACTGAATCAACAAATGTATAAGATGTGTGTCAGAAAAAAGTGAGATGAAAGCTTTCAGATATCAAAACTGGATCGACTCTTGTAACTGTGGTTGGCTTTACCACTGATTTTGTAAAAATGGGTGGACTATATACTGCATTTCTTTCCACTCCCAATATGCATAGGTAAATCATAGCATTGACTTAAAAGTGAAATTTTCTTGTAAGCCTTCTTAAATACCAGCATGAAACCTTGTCTAGAGCACTAAAATGATTTTTAGCAAAACCATTTAGGATAATTTGATAAGGTGCTCCTGACTCCAGAAGAGTAAATGTCCTCTCTGTGTTGATTCTTAGCAGAGCTTGAATAAAAATCCTAGAAAAAGTACAAGCCTGGGGAAGAATGCGTATGGGATCTACTTATCTACCATGCTTTATTTCAGAATCCACTTCAGCGGTCTGACAGCCTGCACACATTGTTCATAAATCCTGATAGCCACATGGTCTGTATTTGTGGAGTGATTGGTACCATATGGAGAAGATTTAAAAGGATGTGCTAAATGCATAATCTCATACAGTATTTCATAACAAAAAATGTGAAGCTTTTCCAGGTAGGGAAGGAAAAGCGCTACATGAAGGTCTCGAGAATCACTGGTTTTACTGCCCTCAGCATATGAGTGTAACTTTGATAGAATTTTGTTTTATTTGAACGTTTCAGACAAATTACTATTGAAGGAAAAAATTAGTTAGAATGCTTTAGGATTCAACTTAGTTTTGCTTATCCTTTTCCTTATGAATGAGTAACTTTATCAAATATCTAATTTTACTTAATAGATTTTTGCTCCTGCTTCCATATCTGATATTTGTGAACTGATGTCCCAAATATTTGATTGTAGTGAATGCCAATATAAGAAATGGAGCTCCTAAAGAAGAACATGATCGTTTTTTCTGCAAAGGAGCTAGATACAGATCTCTTAACTTAAAGTGCTTTTTAGGTGTCCAAAAGCTTTATGTAAAGATGTATATTTAAAATTGTATTAAAACCGGGAAAGCCTAGTTGCCAGTTATATAATTAATCCACTAGATCATGCCGCCACTTAGCTCTGCTATTAAGAAATGTGTGTCTTTGTAGCCTCTCTGAAATGGGACCTCCTGATGAGATAATGTATTAGGGAACAATGATGGGTTGTTATATAATGAAACCAAACTCCCTATAATCTATGGCTGTGCTGGTTAAACAGAAAAAAATGCTGTTCAGTCTATTATTTCCGAAGGTATTATTCTGTGCTTAGTTCCTCCTTTAAAACGCACTAAAAAATAGCTTTCCAGGATCCCTTTTCCAAGGTCAACAATCTACTGCATTTGTTGTGAAAGTCTAGGTGTAAGCACAAGTAGGCAACAAGTAGATAAAAGGTTGAATTGTCAGAGAACAGAGACCAGACTACCAAACCATACATATCTGAAAATGCAGATATGCACCTAATGACATTTTCTAAAGTGCCTAAGGAGGCTAGGGCCTGGGAGATGATGTATGCCTTACTTGGTTAGTTGTGTCTGAAAATCTCACTTGGCACTATTAGCTCTTTGAGTCTTCTCAATAGCTTTAAAAATTTGGCTCAGGGAGCTGAAAATCTGTTTTCTCTGTTCTAGAAACCTGGCAAGTCCCACATGCCCTGTGTGTTGGGGAAGTTCCAGTGATTTCTAACAGGCAGATTTGGTTATCTGTCCTCTTGGTTTATAGGCATGTTTTCCAGTGCAGGCCATTATGATAGCCAAGAATTCCCTCTTTTTTGTGTTTTTATAGTATCTGCTCGATGTAGTAAACCATTTTGTGAGGTACATATGCTCTCATATGAACCAATTTGCAGGCATAAGAAAATAGGATATGCTATTGGTTCTGGAAAACTGAGTTAGCAAGCATGATAAGTACATAAACTTGCTTTCACTTGATCTGCACCTCAGCAATTCACAGGGAAACTAAAACCTGGACCTTCCCAAGCTGTTCTTGACTTGGCTCCCAGTTGATCCAGGGAGCAGTCAAAGGCAGTCTGATGTTTCCATTCGTGTTCTCCAATTTTGACTTTGGTACCTGGTTTAATTTAATTGGGGGAGGGGGGGGAGGAGGGGAGAGGTTCCCCTTATTTGTAAATCATGGATTCAATTCAGTCTTCCATTCTTAGTGTGGACTTTGTCAACGTTTGCTTGGAACTGAAGGAAGCTGCCTGATTATTTTCTTTATTCATTAATAAGGTCAGGCAATGCATGCTTCTGGCCCAGGAGCACTGGTCATGGATATCTCTTTATAAAAGGGAATTATATGGATGACATGAGTGCTTAATCACTAGAAGTAAAAGCCACAAATACTAAGGGCTAAATAATGAATGAAAAGTCAAGGATAGAAAATCATGTATTTTGGCCATCCCCTGAGTCTGTGGGTCAGTAGAAGTAATGCCATAATCACAGAGGTGATGAGACAAGCCTTCAAAGCCCTTCATTGTGCTATGTTTCTATAATACTGAGTTATGCTTTTTCAATAAAATGTTACTGATCAAAGGAGGCAAAGGAAAAGAGACAAAGTAATCCCAAGCCAACCATACATAGAGCCCCCCTGCTACATATAGGATTTTCTAGCTGGTTGGATTCATAGTAATGAGGACTAAAGAAAGAAAGAAGGAAGAAGAAAGAAGAAACTACTACTAAGAAAACAGCAATTATTTTTAAAACAGAGTTGGGGGTTGGAGGTGTGTGTGGAGGCTATCACAGCAATAACACCATAAAATTCAGACCTAAAAGCAAACACCAAACCTAGAAAAAGGCACTTGATTTGTGAGGCATGAATGTAATTATAAAAACTTCTGATCAACTCTAGTTCTGAGATGGCAATTGTATTACCCTGGATACTGTGGCCTCAAGCAAGAAGGTAGCAAGCAGAATCTCTCTCTTTTTTTTTTTTTTTTTATCCCTATTATTAAAATCAAAACGTGTGCTTAAATGGGTCTTTGGGTTGTTTATAATTAAATTTTCCTGAACAATGCAGTTTGCCGTTTCTCAACTGTCTGTGGCATCTGTTTTTGCATACTTCAAATACAATAAAGATTGTTGTTTTTCTTTTTTGGATTTCCTGTACAACAAATGTAGGGATGGATGTGGTTTTACGATTGAATATGCCTTTTGGATACAGACAGCTGGAGTAAAAACTGCCTGAACCAAACTTTGCCCTTAGTTGTTCTTAGATAATCTCATTGACACTTGCAGAATTTAAGCTCAAGAAGTAACAAAACTATTCTTAATTGTCCCACATGGTGCAGCTGCGTCTTTGAAGGAAACACTGGTTTAGCAATTTGTAGTCAAAATAACCTGTGCTTAGTACTTTCTCTCAATCTGTCTTGCTATCAAGATCTCGGCAGTTTGTCACAGAGTTAGTTGGTGTCAAAATATTTGATTTGCGTGTTTTTCAGCCCTCTTCTGGAACTTGAATTTTTGAACTTTTCAATAAACTGCAAGTTGCTTTAGTAACGTGAAAAAACAGCCACAGAGTTGGGACACAGGACCATTAACTGCTCGAGGAGCTAAAAGCTCTTAAACGTTTGTTACGCACAAACTCACGCTGGCTTGCTGTCATAGACTCTGTGTTTTTTTCCTGCTGTTTTTCATAAACTTCTCCTGGTGCTTGGAAGCAAAGCCTGGTCATTCTTTTCTCAGCAAAGGCATTTAGTATCAAGATGTTTATCTTCATTTTGCTAGTCCAATAGGGCAGGGTGTGTTGTCCATTTTGCAATAACTTCACTTGAGTTTCTCATGTTAAATCAGCATGAGGAAAAACTGCACCATTGTATTTTAAGCAGTTCAGCAATATTGCAGCCTACTTCTTCTCTTTCTGATTTTACACAAGTCTGTAGTGAGTGTGTTTTTTTTAATTTATCATGTGATTCAGAGAGGGGGAAAAAAACACCAACATTTTGAATGAAGCATCATTGTCATTGTTTGAGGAAAAATGCCTAACAGCAGCAAGATGCTACCACACGTTTGTTGTTTGTTTTGTTGTGTGTTTTTTTTTTTTTTTAATATTTTGCAGCTTATCAGAAACAGTACTGTGACAGTGAAGGCAAATAATTTCTTCAAAGATACTTTTTTTTTTTTTTTACATTGGTTTTGCTGTTTTCTGTAACATCTCTTCCTAATTTGTGCCATTATCTGGAGTATAGCTTCCTAAATTAAATATTATATCCTAAAGAGAAAAGTTTTGACTTATTTCATGATGGTTATAAACTCTGAGGATGTGGAATGGGTTTCAGTATGTACCTGCAACACTTCACTCAGTACAGGCAAGCTTATTGGTAGAACTACACAGAAGATAACATCTGTATTTCAGATGTGTGGTTTTTTTTTCATTGCTCTTCTGACCATTCCATGTAAAATCATCATATTAGGCAGTGTCTAGGTAAAGGATCGTTTAAAATGTTTTGGCTTTTCCCAAAAAAAGCAGGAGATCCCTGCTCAGAAAGATTCTTTTCAGGTAAGTTTAACAAATCCTTTGCAAGAAGTAAATGGAGGGTGCAGAGATACCAAACTAGGTGAGCAAGTATATTTAGTACAAGTAGTTAAATATCATGTAGATTTTGTGTGTGTGTGGCTCAGAATACTGTCAGTCTCTCTTCCTCTGTGAATTCTTTGAGGGAATGTCTTTAGAAACCCAGTAATGCAATCAGAAAAACTTGTTTTTGCTTGTTTTCAGCAAAACATTTTTTGTTTCCATTGTACAGAACAAGAAATAGAACATAATTTTTTTTTTTATGAGAAACTTTCTTAAGAAAAGATTGGCCTGCAGTGATAGCTCTTTTCTCTTTCCTTTTATTCCTTATTCCTTTTTTACTATTTGTCTTTGCATTTTCCCTGATTTTAAACTCCTCTTCATAATACAGGTTTCTCTTATGAGCATACATATTAAAATTTCTGTCTAGGAGACTGGCCCATTAGGGTTAGAGTCACCCCCTCACCCCACTTTCCATCACTTCAGCATTGCTCTGAACCTCCAGTTGTCCCTTCATTTCACATAATGTTTTAGTTCATTTCTCAGATCCATGAGCGCTGCTACAGTTTCTATAAACCATGGAAAAAATGTGCCCGTGTTGTATGTTTCTATGAAGCCTCTTTTGCTTGAGTAATGTTTTGAATATAGTCCAGTGGGTGAAGTTTAGTATGTGGATGGTGTAATAAGAACAGTTATTATTATATTCACTTTTGTGTCTCTGTGCACTGAGCTGTAGGCTGTAGAAGTCTGACTATTTCTCCTTTTTCTTATAATCAGATGCACACAGCAGTGATCCTTTCTTTTGATTTACTGCTATAAGACTTATTTCACTATATTTTTATTCCCAAGTTAAAAAGAAAAAAGCACTGATTTTTTGTGAACACTTTTTTCCCCCACCTTTTTCTTAACTCAGTGATATTTCTCTGCCAATGCACACACAAATGGGCATTTATTTTTTGTTTTTCTGTATTAAAAAATGGTACTTCAGTGTTTTGAGAGATCGGGTTAGAATCTGATTAGGGTAGTGTATGTTGCTTAAAGATTTATAAGAGCTCCAAACTGCCCTGCTATGAAAGTGCTTTAGGATATATAAGCCGGTCTAGATAAAAGAAGAGCTAGCTTCAGTCCTCCCACAAAACTCAGATGGAACTCTTTTTGTCATCCAGAAACGTTCAACCACTTTTTTGCCTTAATGCTTCATATTTTTCATATCTCTGTGCAGAAGCATCAAGAAACCACAATAAAGACCATTCTGCCGACTCAAGAGATTATGATAAGTATCAGACATTGTGAATGCCTGTCTGAACCTTCAAGGTATTTGTGGTTTGCCCATGACTAATTTCCGGCTGGCTCTGAAGGGAGCAGCTCAGGATGACAATTTTTCTGTGGTAATGTACCTGGAGGTGGTACTTTTTTTTTTTTTTTTTAATTTTATTTATTTTTTTTAACCAACAGAACTGCAAGAAAATTTCCTTCCCCTTTCTGGGATGTCAGTTTGCAGCGCATTCCTTTGTTTTTTCTATCCAAGATGAGGGGAAGTCTGTCATTTCTGTTACCTGATGCTGCTCGTTTGCTTGCTTAAAATGATGATAGGGATTGCTGATGCATAATACAAGGGTCTGCTAGCTGCCCTTTTACTGTTGATACAGCTCTTAACATGTATTTAATGTAAACAGGTAAAATGTCAGAGTAACTGAAAAGGAAAGAGCAGTAAAATCAGTAATTTTGATGGAAAAACTACAAGGGAAATTCTACTCTTATTCATGCCTGACTGAGCACCCAGGTGTTAGGGAGATTTCAGGTGTAAAGGGAGACAGACTGTACCTGGACATATTTTGTCCAAAAAAAAAAAAAAAAGGCAGGAATAGGGTCCTCTCAGAGGAGAGTTTGGTTGGCTGCTTCTGCCACTGATTTTCATATGGTTGAGATCCCAAGGAACAAACTTACCTGTAATAACTTGGGAAATTGCCTCCTTCTAAGGAGACTAGAGTGTTTTGACAGTAGTATCTTTGAGGAATATAAAGGTATGCTGAAGATGAATAAAGAAGCATAGAAACTCTCAAATGGCATAAATGTGGGGTTCTTGACTGGTGAAAAAACAGCTGTAGAAGTTTTGAGATTGCCTTAGGGTAAAAGAAAGGTGCAGGTAGTGGGCTTTTTTGTTTGTTTATGACATCGTTTGCCAATGCCAAAATCACAGTACTCTAAAATAAACTTTCTGTCTTCAAAGTCTTTCATCCAGCTGTTTCTGACCAGCAATTAGCATTGCATTTAGTAAGGAGAGGAGGAAATGGAGATATGATTTTTTTGTTGTTGTTGTTATTAATCTCTTTTTGGTCATTTATCATACATCTGGAAAGTTTCCACTTCGAGAACATTCATAGTACACAAAGAACTTGCAGGCAATTCCCCACATAGCTACAGCAATTCAGGACACAGGATATTTTCAGAAGAGTATGTTTGACTTTATAATATGATAAAGAAGAATGGGTAGCTATTTTCAGGGACAGGCATATTTCATCTATCTCCGTCTGTTATTTAATTCTAAATCTCAAGAAATATTATCTACAGTACAAAATAAGACTTGATTTTTGTAGGTTCATTAGTAAAGCACAGATCCGTCCTCCCAGACAATATTTCAACCTGTACTTCAGTCTGACGTGCTTAAATCTCTTATTAATCATTTGGGTTAGCAATTTGATTAAAGACAAACTTCACTAGCATCCTAGACAGATAAAAGGAAAGCCACCCAGAATGAAAATTCATTCTTTTCATAGAACTAGGAATGCGCATCACTGAGGATAACCACCAAAACTTGCCCTGGAGTTGCACTGTACAGGTTGGTGAGATAAGACTACATTTAAGTGTATTTAGGCCTTGTGGTTAAACCCCGTATTTAGACCACTTGTCTCTGTCCTGTGGAACCTCTTTACAGAATCTGTTCTAACATCAAAAGGCTATTCTACAGTTCTACTTTCAGTGAAGTATTTAAAAAAATACCCTTGCTAAATAAATTATGCACTGAATATAATGCAGGACAGAGCATGAGCTGGAGATGGGCATGCATTCTCACTTCGTTTGCTTTCTCTTCTCTGTGCTTCTTCTTTATAAGCTGCCTCTAGCATGTTGGGATTTTTCCTCTTTTGTTCTTGCTTCTCCTTGACTAGCTGGCTGGTTTGGCATCTTATACTTGTGAGTATTTTTAGCATCTCTTGAAAAACTCTGAAATGGATTCCTGCTGCTGATCAGCCAATGCTGCGTTTGCCAGTAGTTGCCATCAAAATATCTTCTATCTGTTTCCTTGGCACTCTTTACCCACCTATTTTTTTTCCTGTTTGATGGTCCATAATGTTTATCTCATAGCAAGCCTTCACTCTATTTTTGGGGAAGGAGACCTATGAATTCTAGCCTGTACTCTTGGATGCCTTTTGCCCAGACTCTTGCTGTTTAAATACCTGTCAAAAACTTTAGGAGTGTGTTTCCATGGTGATTGCAACATGTTTACTGTAGTATCTGGCTTGTATTTTTTCTTGTGTAAGAGGTCCCTTTCTCTTCTGTGTGGCTTCTTGTGATACCACAGGAATGTATCCTAAATTAATTCTGTTGAAATAACCTTTCTCTGCATTTAATGCAATGGGATTTTTTTTTTTTCAGAATAACTAAAAGTACTAGAGAAATTGTGAACAAATATAGGCTCTAGGTTGGTTTTTTTTTTTTTTTTTTTTTTTTAAAAAAAAAAGCCTACCCAGTGCATCTTCTCCTGATGCAGTAGCTACCTTATATAGAAAGCCGAGTTTGCTATCTTTAAACTCCGAGAAGATGTTCTTAGTTGTTACAGGCTGTTTATTAGCAATGACGGTTTTCATATTTATTAAAACTTGCAGGATCGGTAACCTGCCTGGCCCCTCTCATGAAACTTGCTGGCAGGCTGGCTCTTGCGTCCCAGAGACATTTCTCGATGAAGCTTTTCCTAGGGTAAAAATGAGCTTGAAGCATAAGCAAGCAAGAAAAAGGCAAACCTCCAAGTATCACAAGATCGGGCTCGCGCTCTCCTTATGTGGAGTGCTGTGGGACTGCTGCTGCGCCTGCCCAGCTTTCAGTCCACGGTACAAATGACCAGGTATCCATTTACAACTGGGTCAAATGAGGACAGTCTTTTACATGATTTCAGTAGGAGAGCTCTGCCACCTACATCCCCAAACGAACATGTTCTTTATTTCTTCACAACTCTTCTTAATTCCAAGGGCCAGATTTCCGACCCCCAAAATACAAGAATTGGATTTAAAACAAATTTCTGATTTAGCAGACTTCTCTGGGAAGCACTCTGCCACCCAGGGGAACAAGGCTCGTTAGGTGAGCTCTGTTCACCTCAGGTTTTTGAGACAGCATCACAAACGCTGCGTGTGGCTGTGGCAGGAGTTCCCCAGGCATTGCTGAGCTTTCTCAGCATTGCCCCGGAGGATGTATGACTGTCATGTTAGAACTTCACCTGTGCCTGCTCCCTTTCACCATCTTCTGTTCATGTGGTAAAGATTTAGCTGTGTTATGTTCCTTGCTCACTAACCTGAAGAAACAGCACCTTCACTCCACGTGTGTGTGAGCTCCAGGTTCGGCAGTAGTAGCCTCATGTGCAGAGAGCTCCACGTTAAGGAGCGTATGTTTGTGATGCATGTGCTCAAAATCAAAAGAAGAAAATTGAAATACCTGTTATTTTGAAGCTTTCAGTCCCCTGATATCAGTGTGCTGTGGAGAGGGGGAACAGCCACTGCCTACTAATGCTGGGGAAAGCAAGGCACAGAGCAGTCAAAGGGCTGACTGAGGATTCCCATTTTCACTCACCTGGGTACGTGTGCAGCTGATGCCTGCTGTATCATTTCCAGCTGCTGTTACAGATTTCTGAAGTTTATTTTAAAAGCTTCAGTGAAACACTTTTTTTTTCTCCTTTTGAAGCCTATTTCTTGTCCATTCAAAACTTCCAGTGATGTCAGAGCCTTGGAAATGCAAGGGACAGAGCCTCAAGGGATGCTGTTTTAGAGCTGCTCAACCCCTATAATTCAGTATAAATATATAAAAATTGATTTTCTTATGTGAAAAGATAAGGCTTTTGGCTTTTCAAAAACAATCAAACGGACCTCGGTAATATCCCTCTAGGGTTTTGTTTTCTTCTGTTTTGCTAAGCACAAGATACCAACAAATGTATCTTCCATTTTGACAGCGCCTTTCTTTAAACAGAAACTAATTTAACTGAACTCTCAGTTAATTGGTTTAAAAATACGAAAACGCTCAACTAGGGTGTGCAGCGAGCTTTTCATAGCACATCCTGGAGTCAGTTACCATGGCACTGGGAAAGATTTCGGTCTCCATGGCAACCTCAGGTCGGCTTGTCGCACCTTTTATCTTATGCAGACTGAAAGTAGCAGCTTGTGTGATCTGGAGTTAATATGTCAGGGAGGAGGCAGATATGTTACCGGAGGGGTGGTTGGTGCTTGTGTTGGGTTGTTGGTTTTTTTCCCTCACGCTTTTAATTGTGGCTAATCAGGCAGCTGGCAGGAGCTGGCGGCACTGCCTGGTGGGCATGCAGGAGGCTGGGTGCTCCAGGGACAGGGGGCGATCTCCCGGTGCCTCTCTGGGCTGCCCTTACCCTCCTAGGGAGCAGCGGGCAGAGCTGGAAGCCATAGCTCCGCATGATTTTTGGGAGCCCTTGGCAGCTGATTGCTTCAGCAGCTCATTGCTCACCCTGTGGTATTAATGCTCCTTTGGGAGCATTTTGGGACACTCCCCAATGGGAGTGTCCCTGTGTGTGGCCTTGTCCCTTGGCCTTCATCTCCCTTGTGGCTTCAGCCCCCGCCACCACTCCGAGGCAGTGTTGCTGGGTGTTTGCTACCTCGGTGTGGTGAGGGGAGGGTTGGGGTGGCCCTGGCACCGAGGCTGAGATGAGAGATCGCTGGGGAACCCCTTGATTTTCTGGCCCGGCTGTGCAGGCTGTGTTGTGCTTGTACAGGACCTTGTCCTTGCTTATCCCCACAGGAGCTGAGCAGGACACACCTGTAGGCACAGCTGTTCCAGTTGAACCTCTGTAGCCGTGAAGTCCAGGGCCAGAGGGAGAATCTGACCCTTGCCTTTGTGGTCCAAGGGCTGCCTGACCCCACAGAGCACAGGGCCTTGCCGCCTGAGCAAGCCTACCACCACTGCATGCACCAGTGTCTCCGTGGGAGGCTGCCGTGCCCAGGGGATGGTTATTGCTAAAAGGCAGGGGGATGGAGGAAGGCCCTGGGCAGTCTGCCTCTGTTGAGGCCTTGGGTTGGTCTGGCAAAATCTGACTGGTGACATTCAGGTCCTGTTCCTGGGAAGCTCAAAAGAGTTATGGGGTGAAAACAAGCCGAGCAGCTCTGACAATCTAGTGCTTAGAGCTTCTTCAGGTGAGCTTCCGTAGCTTTGCTCCTTGTTCACCTTAGAATTGTACCAGCTGTGAGAGCAGGCTGGTGAGAAAGACTGGCAACAGAGCCAGGATTTAAGGGAATGTTTTCCAATTCCAGAACAGACCAAAAACTCATCGTGATCTTCTCAGGGCTTTTGTGTGCCCTCAGAGCAGAATGGCACAGGCAACCAGAAGTTGTTTAACAGCAGTAATAGGTAGTGTGAGGTGAAGCCACTCTACTCACACTGTTGACTAAAAAAGGCCAATGCTTAACCCACATTAACAGTCACTTCTGAATGGTTTATCTTACCAGGAACTTCCTTCTTCATAGTCTAATTGTGAGCTTAACTGCCTGGCTTTGAAGCAGAAGGTACTATAAACTGCAGAAGCAAATAAGTTTTGGTTTGATCAGTAGACTTCTTGAGCCTTCCTATGAAACTGCCAGCTCTGGAAATTTTGGGTAGCTGATAGACAAATGAGTGTTACAATACATTTAAATACACCTCCATTTTTTATGTGTATTGACTTGGATTTATGCAGCCGCCTTTTGAGGACTCTTGTTAAATCTCATGTGGGCTATGGAGTTTTCTGCTCCCTTAATGGTGAAAGGAAAAACTTTCCCCCCAGAATAAAATCTCTTCTACAATTTTGCTTCTAGTTCAAGACCAATAGGATGAAAATGAGGGCATATGGAATATTTTCAGGCCTCAGAATAGATTTATATTTCATATGGACATGGGCTTTAGCTGAGTCTTATTTTATCATCTGTTCTTAACCTAATGATGAGGCCAAGGAGCAAAGTTTGGATCCAGTTTTGGAGGGGGAAAGTATGTGTTGCGATGAAGGCTGTATTTGTGATGGTGTTAAGCTTTCTGGCTAAATTTAGAAAGTCTGCTTTAAGATTCAGAAATGACATTTTTGTACAAAGCATTGATACATAAATCTGTATGGTTTCTGAATATATGGATTTCATTTAGAGATTTGACAGCCAGAATTGAAAACACTTAGCTATGACAGAATATTACCCTGTTAAATATCAGGGAGAAAAGAGAAGAATTAGCAAAGATGGGAACCAGATGCAAGAGCATGCTTTGGACTGATCCCAGCGTTGGGGGGGGAGTGCTTCCTCTCTCGCCCCTGCGCTGGCCCTTCTGCACCAGCACTCAGCAGCTTTCCTGCGGCTTTCCCTGCAGACGGCTGCCCTAACAGCATCGTGGCCCTGCTGCCTGGGGAAGGAGAGCCGTGAGGATCAAGGTCTTGCTTACGTTTCAAACATCGCTCTGCCCAGTGTGTTGAGAGAGAAATATCTACATGTGTAAAAATCCAACAGCTTTTCAAGTTGGTCCTAACGTTGAAAGCTTCCTTGTCTGTTTTCCCACAGTACTTGCCTCTGAGAGAGATGTCTTCCTGCTGTAAGGGGCAATTACTTGCTCTGACTGAGATGGTTTTCGGTGCTTAAAACAATGCTTAACAAGTGCCTAACAGCTCTGTGCGGTGTTTTCAGGAATCGCTCTGTAGCGACAGGGGGAAGGAACAAGCAAAGGCAGAGCATGCTCTGCTTTCTGCCTGACTTGAGATAAATGACAGTAATCACAGAGACGGTAATCTGGCCTTCTCTGCTCTGCCCACCTGCTGCTGCTGTTGCCATGCTCTGCACTCTGCTGCCATCCTCCGTGACAGCGGTGCCTCCAGCTCAGCGCTGCCGGGGATAAGTCGGGGTGGCAAAACCCATGGCCCTGCAGTGCCAGAGGGGCCAAGAGCTGGGCTGGGGCCAACACTTGATGTAGCAGGCGGTGCTTTAACTGCAGGGGTAGCTGAGGGTGTGGAAGGGAAGATTTTCTACCTGGAACTCTGACCCTTCGATGGGGAGAGGAAAGGGCATCACTGCAAGTCCAGAAATAGTGAAAAGTAGATTACCATAACAACCTGTCTGTTTTATTCTTATTAATAACAACTGCTAATGGTGAATTCAAGAATATGACTCCTGCTGGATGTAACAGATTGCAAACATGGAGGGGATGTGGAGACCAGAATAATGAGAGGGCAGGGTAAAGAGCTGCAAGTGGTAGGACGTGCAGGTCTCCTATAGCTCTGAGTTCATGAGTTGAATGTTCATGTAGTGTTAGGGCTAGGCAGTGGATTTTAACTATGCAGAACTCTGGGGATGAGGCAGAAGCTGTTCCTGGAGATCTGGGATGTCCCTGTCAATGGGAAGTGTGAGCCCTCGTACCAGAGTGCAGCGTGTGTGGCCACTATTTTCTCTCATCCAGCTATTTTAGGCTGACCCTCAGTAGTTCAACAGAAATAAGGAGGGTTATAAGAAATATAAACACGCAAGGCTTATTCCGAGGAAGTACCAACCTATGTTGTTTTGTGTGTCTGTATATACACATGCATATTTATATAAAATGTAGCGTAAAATTGTATGCTGCCAAAATAGCGTCTAATCATTTTGGGCTTATTGACTCAAACACATGTCACGCAAAAGATTAATTTCCCCCTGTAGATAAGCTAGAATTGACCTTAAAATGCAAAATAAAAGCAGTGTTTTTTCCTACTTTTGTATCTTTAATTTATTGTAAGAATGAATTTATTACTATTTGGAGACTTTGTGACGTGGAACGTGCTTACAATCTGCCATGACTGCCCGTGCCTTTGGTAGGCCTCTGTAAATGGTGGTTTTTAGTCTTCCCATAGTTTCCATTGCTCTCTTCGGATTTTCTTTAATCAGACCCAATGTGGAATCCACAAATGGGCAAACAGCCACATCAATAGAATGGAAGGGTAATTTTGCAGGCTATCTTTATTATACATCTCAATACACAGTGTTTTTCACCAACAGTGCAATATTGATATGTAATCTCTAAAACTGTGTTCCTACCAGTTTTATACCTATTTGCATTGAAGTCTTGCTTCCCTAGTTTTCTACATTTATGGCACATAAAAGCACATTGTTTGCATTACACAAGTGAAGTTGTACAACATCTAATGTCTTTCCTCTCTCCACAGTGCCTGTTACCATGTCCTAAAAAGAAATTAGATTGGTGTGACATTATTTTTTTCACAACCAATGCCTACTGGATGTTAGTAATTACCTCCCATATAGTTACAAATGTTTCATAATTTGTTCGAGGAATTGAAGTTAAACTGGCTGTTTCTAATTCCCTTTCTTCTCCTTCCATGTATTTTTAAAAAGTAAAAGATTAGAGACTAGTAAATGTGATGTCTAATACCTTATCCATTCTCAAGTAGTTCTCAAAACAGCTGGTAAAAGCTCTAGATCTCATCAGCCAAACCTTTAGGTTAGACTGGGATGAAGCTCATTAGGTCTGAGCAATTTAGGGGAAAAAACAAACAAACAAAAAACCTAATACTTGTTAATCTTTTGTTTGTTTGTTTTTGGTGTGTGGTGTATTTTTTGGGGGGGGGAGGGTGGGGGGTGGGGAGAGGATAGGTTTGTTTTCTCTGTTCAAAGGGTCTTGTTCTTTTGTCACTGGAATTAGAGATGATAGCCATCTCATGAAAGCTCATCTTTTGTGAAGATCAACACACAAAGCATTAAATGATTTGACCTTTTTGACATCACCCATCAATATCTTTCACTCTCAGTTTCACGGCAGACTAGTCTTGAGCCTACCTTTATTGTTAATGTCTGTATTGGATGATTTCTTGACGTGTCTTGCTGGTTACATGCAACTTTGCACCCTGGACACTTTTAGTGGATAACGCTCTGTAATACTATGTAATCTTGTTGGGTTTTTGTACTTTTGCTTGGAAATCTGACTTGGTTTTCACTGCTGGCTTGCTTCCTTTTCATGTTTCAGATCAGTGAAGAGCTCACAGTCTAGTCAAGGTTACTGTGTGACTCGTCTTTCCTCTACAGTGAAGCAGCTGGCACTTGAGGCCATAAAAATTATTTCATTAAAGAGCTTCCAACTCTCTTTAGTGTCTTCTTTCCAAAACCTCCCTCCCCCATCCCCCACCCCCCCACACACACACACCGAAGACTTTTCTGACAATCCTCTGGGATTACAGATGTCCAGTGCCTTGAGATCTGCTCCTTTTACTTTCCTGTTGTTCTTCCTTCCCACCCTAAGCTGCTAAGAGTGGAAAAATGAAGAGCTCTGAATATGTACAGCTTTTCTCTTCGAGCACTACCACTGCATTTTTCCCTGTTCCTGCATGTTTATATAAGCTCTGTGCAGGTGTCCCAGACATGATGCACAAGCGGGTGGTTGATCACATCCCCTGTCTTTACCCACTGCCTTACTTTGGTGCCGAAGCTCAGAGGCTCCTCTCCACATGCTCCCTGGCTATTGGATGGAAAGAGGTGAGCTGTGCAAGCATGCACATGTGTGTATGACAAGAGCAGGGGGCACAGACCACCTCAAATGTGGCCCTGAGTTGCTCTCTAGCCAGGGCCCCTCTGTTCTCCACAAGATGCAAGGGGAGGCTGAATCCCAGTCCTCAAATTTGGGCACTTTTCTGTGTGATTGCTTCCTTCCCTTTCTCTCCCCAAATGTGTTTTAGCTTAATGCTGTGTGGCACTGTCTCTTTAAGGCAGAAATGGAGGACCTGCAGAGGAGAAATGTGATCTGGAAAGTCACTATGCACTCTACAATTTTCTGCACTCTGACTGATAAATTATTGTGTCTTCAGCGTGCTCTGGCATGCAGTGCAATTTGTCCGTGGAGCAGTGATGATAGGCTGTCCCGAGCTAATAATCAAGACCCCTTTGTTTGGATTCCTCAGCCTTTTAGGGAAGTCTTAAAAAAGAGTTCTTATCTCTTCGTCAGTTTTTATTCACATTTTATCATAAATGGAGCAAGCTTTTAGCCTTGAGAGTTTCACTGTGATCATGTTAAGAGGCAATCTAAGAAAAGAAAAATAATCAGCGCTGTTTGCAGCGACAGATTGTCTTTGTGCATCGCAAGAGACTACGGCTAATTGAATGTCGCATAATGCTCCGAAAAGGAAGGCTGCCTTTCCTCTCCTACGTCCGAGACCGATCTTTGTGCCACCGGAGAGCAACAGTCTGGCTTTGCCCTGGTTGGAGCTCTCTCAGCCTTTCAGCAACGGCACACGTCTTCACGCTGTATGTTCATGTGCTGTACCTTGTCATTGTCCCTGCACCCTGTGGTCAGTGCCATCCGGAGCAGTGTCCCAGTGCCTGCTCCGCAGCCTGCTGTCCCATCTCCTGCCCCGCCGCTTCCTCGCCACACAAGTTGAAGGGCTCCTTTCAGATGAAAAATTGGCTGACAGGGTCACAGGGGCCATGCAACTAACTTGCAGGGAAAAAAAAAAAAAAAAAAAAAAAGAAGAGAATTAACTCAGCTCTTCAGTTTAAGCCTGCGTTATCAGCTACTTAAATTCAGTTGTTCCTACCCAAATTATTAATGGGCAGTCTTGAGGGACCAGTGCGAGAGAGACAAGAGGTGGGTTGTCTCCTCTGGAGTGCTTGTAATAGCAGAATGCTTTCCCTTCCTCAGTACCATCTGAAGCTTAACTGTGTCATCCCTCATTGCAAAATTTAAGGCTCCCTTACTGATGCTTTAATTCTGTTTTTGAGCAATCTTTTTTTTTTTTTTTTTTTTTTTCTTTTTCCTAGACTTTAATAGTAGAAATACTTGGGCTTTAGCTTTCCTCTGTTCTTGCTTTGTGGATTTTCTTGGTCATTTTAGTACAATTTAATGGCTATATTTCTAGGTAACTTATTTAAGTACCTAAATTAATATATAAATCAAGCTTCTCACCTACCTAGCAGTTTTAAAAAGTTTCTTAGATGATTTCAACGAAAACAGGTCTTCAGTTTATTGGCAAAGGCCAAATTAGCAAAAACATTTTCATTTTCCAATACCTTAATCTTTTTTTTTCCCCCCTAAGTCGACAAACACAGGCCACCTAGACTGATGGCTTCAGCCTTGAGACATTACAGCATGTACTATACTAATGACACCATGGAGCTAGTCATTCATATTTCCATAAAATTGGTATTTTTCAGATAAAGTGGATTCATAAAAACTGAACCAGTTCATAGGTACAAGTTATTTTTGAATAAGTTTTCAAGGCAAATATTTTTGGGGAGAGGAAAGCTTCAAAACTTCCAATACATCTATTCTGACCTTTTTTAGATTTAAAAAAACAGTGCTTTTTCATTTCAAAATGACCTTTCCTTTGGAAAGTTAAACCAACTATTGTTAAAAACTTTTCAAAACTAAAAACTTCAGAATTTGATCTCTTAAGCAACTTGAACTATTTTTTTTTTTTTTTTTTTTTTTTTATATCCTCCCAGTTGTCCTGGGACAGAAAATTACATTTCTGTGTTGCCTGGTCACTCACCAGCATGGAAGCTAGAAGCTTGCATTGAAGGACACACATTTTGATGAGGGATATCGCAGAGAGAAGCCTGCGGTCTTTTTCTACACGCTTATATAACCTCGGGGGGAGACTCATTGCACAACAAGATAACTACAGTGGCCTTTTTATAGTTACACAAACACAGCTAGCAACTTCTTCAGAAACATTCCCAACCTTAAGTCAGGAATTACGCTTGCCATAACTGCAGCACACACATTCAAGAACAATTTTCTTCTTCTCCCACACTTCCTCATGAGATTTCATGTGTGTTCTGGGAGTGCTTATTAAGCCGTGGGCTGAGATGGTGCACAAGTGTATTAACGTTTTGAAAAATTCCTATGGGATATCCAAAGGAAGAGCTCAGTCTACAGAGTAAATAAGTATCAGAAAGATATGCAAATGTTTGTTGCAGAAAGCTTTTCTAGATGAACTCAGTTACCTTACAGCAAACAAGCAGCTATTTTTGATATGCTTTCCAAAACCATGTACTGATCCAGCAACATCTGCCAGAATGAAGACTAACACAGGTTCTCCAATGCACTGTGTCTAGAAGACATGAAACCTCTTTTGCACATCAAACCATGTTTATTCAGTCTTGTATTTTCTCACCAGTGTACGATACCCACTTTTAGTTTGAGGTCTCAGATAGCTCTGGTAGAGCTTCCTCATATGATTGCTTACCAAGCTGCTGTGTGTTGATCCTAGCACCTAAAGCCTCCTTGCTCATGTGCTCTTACGTTCCCTAACAAAAGGATACTGTTGAAGTCCCAGCACCCTGCATGAAGTCTGGAGGAAGCTCCTTTCAGCCATTCCACCAAGAGAGGCATAGATTTAATAGGCACCCATTTTCCTTGGCCTGGGAGGCACACAATAATATAGCTGACTCTTGGTATGTCTGTGCCGTCCATGTGTCACAAATGACAATTAATAAGCTGTACATGGATAGATATCTTTAATGTTCACGAGGTCTCAAGTCTGAAAGAGCCAAGATTGCTAATTATGTACCTAAAGGCTGAAGTCTGGGTCCTGGAGTCATTGCCAGGATCCTGGAATTAGGATGAGGAGTGAAAAGAAAGGTTGGAACAGTTTAAAAAATAAAAATTGGTGGGACGGGGAGGAAGAAGGCAGTTAACTGTTGTGAAGCCCCACTTTCAAAAGCATAGTTGGAAATCATGGCTATAGATTCTAGCTTCTTGCTCACTCATCCTTGCCAAATAAGTTTGATTTATGGAATTTGGTCTGCCTTTTCCTATCTGCTTTTGTATATTTTCACTGATCATATGAAATTAAGACAAAATTGCAGCATCAATGGCAAGTAACAGCAGGACACACGAAGCTCCTAAGGCAGTACTTTCTGAACTGCATTTTTTTCATGTGGTATGATGTGGAGGTTCATACTGTTCTGCCAGCTACTCTTTATCTTCACAGAGCTACTCTTTATTTCCACAGTGTAGTGCCTTCAGTGCTAACCTTGATGTACTGTGTCTTTTATGTAAGAAAACTGAAACCATGTATAATATTTTCTTTTCCTGTCAAATCCATGCTGGTTGTTTTGTTTAGCTCTTCATTCAGATTCTTCTTTCTGCTTCTGTGTGAGATGCTCTGTATGTCGTGAATCTTTGTGATGGGGCAGGGACAACAGCAGATAAAGCTTTAAGCCTTCATAAAGTTAAGGGAGGTATGGAGGTGGGTGGGTGGGTATGGATGTTGGGGAGAGCTGAAGGCATGGTAAGATGAAGGCCAAAGAGTAATATATGTAAAAGCAAGGACATGGAAGAACCCACTAGAAATGTTTTTTATCTGATTGGGGAAGATGCTTGTTCTGAAGGCATGTGACAGGACATTTAGAGGATCTGCTGTAGTTTTTCACCTTAATATGCAATAGCACATCTATCAACAGTGCCACTTGTAACAGGTTCCTGTCCTGCTGAGGGGATTGCCCAACTCAGTGTGGCAAAAATGATTTTGTCACAGCACTTTGATTTCCAAGAGACATAAGATTAACTTGGAGGCAAGAATCTAGTACCGAAAAAAACAAGGCCCACATTCACAGTTGTTTGGCCTTGTCTACCAGGAGAAGACATCTAACTTCCCAGAGCCTGTGTTTAACTATCCATAAATGAGAATAATTCTTACTCATCTTCCAGGCTGCTGAAATGTTTAATTAGCATTTCAAAAAATGTTCTGGACAATGCAGATATGAGACACAGTAAAGTGCTGCTATTATTTCTTAACACTACATACATACCTTCCTTATTTCTATTTTTTTGTAACTATTAAAAAAAAATAAAAATCTTCTGCAAGCTACTGAAGCCACATGCTGTTTTAGTCTGTCATCTTATACGAACCTTCCAGCCAGAAAAAAGAACTGAGCCAGACACTGAAACGTTTGCAGACACTTTTCGGTAATCGCTGCAGTTAATAGAAACTCCAGTTGCTTGAAGAGAAGTCTCAGTTTATGGCTGCGCTTGAATTTAACGTGCCATGAAACCATTGTGACATGCACAGAGCCTGGAGCTTTTGCTGCTCAAACCTTTTCCATGAAGCTGAGAATCCTAATGAGAAATGAAGGCCCCGAGCAAAGGATCTCACAACAGGCTGTTACTGTAAACAGAGCAGAAAATGCACCCCAAGGTGAGAAATCCTCTTTAAAAGATTACTCTGCTGTGGCGGTGGAGAAGTGCCAGAGCTTCCTCTAATGACCAAATCATTCGGAGCCAGGTAGATGTCTTGGCAGCTGCTATTTGATGATGATGAAGGAAAACCCCACAGCACCTTGGATTGTTTCTGCAGCAGCGCTCTGGGGCTGCTGCAAGAGCTCCAAAGAAAAGCCCTTCCTCTCCCAGAGCTTCCCTTTCCTCACAGTTTGTTTAATCCTCCTGCTCGCCAACTCTTTTCCCCCCTAAAGTCCAGAGTATGCGTCAACTCATCAGTCGCTGTGTGCTAGCTAACCTTTCCAGAAGTGAGCTGGGTTGGTATTAACCAGAGGGTATTTCTGATACCAGTGTGTGTTTGGGATTAAGCTATGGTATGGAGGGCAGCGTGCAGCCCCACAGTGGTCTCCTTCCTCTCTCTGCCTTCTGAGTGGGCAGGTGAATCCCACCGCCTGCCTCGGAGTCAGAGCAACCCAGTGGCACCCGGACAAAGTCTCTTTCTGGCATTTGGGTTGTTTACAAAGAGCTTCAGTGCAACTCAGCAAAGCTTGCCTCGCTCCTTGGTTTAGGTTTCTTCACAGAGCTGGCTCTGGGCCATGGTAGGCCCCTTGTAGCAGGACAACTGCTGCCAACCGAGTGTGTTGGTGGGGTAATGAGGTACCTACCTCACCCCTGGCCACTTCACATTTTTCAGGAGGATTAGCGTGAGGTCTGCAGTCAGATTAAGGCTGAGAGGGTTAGATGCAAATGGCTATTTTATATTGTGCAACGTAACGGATTATTATAATCTTCAAATAGATCTGTGTAGTAGTATTGTGAAAGCTGAAATTCCCATGTAGTTACAACACGTTTCTTCTCAGCATAAAAGCAACAACTGTGCACCGTGGATACTGTAGGGCTGGTGAAGGTGCAGACCTGCTAACTTACCCCGAGTGCTTGCTGCTTCAAGTCAGAAATGTTGTGGACGACTCTACCTTTGCTAAATGAAAAGACTGAACAAACTGGGATCTACATAAAAATATATGTATGTTTACACACAAATATATACATTAAAGTGTGCTAAATACACATCTCTCTGTAGAGAGAGTTATCTCTTATTTTTGTTGTTTCCAAAACCAAGCGAGCACAGTACATTTGACAATACTCTGATCATTGTTGTAATCAAATTGAGTGTAAATATTTTGGCAGAGACTCTGATTTCTGTCAACAATTATTAGTAAGAAAAAAATGTATTTGCTCTTTGACTGAAAAGCAGTTTTAATTTCTGTTACCAACTGTAGCTACTTCAGGGCCTATTTTCTGTGCTAGGTGTGTTTGTGCATTATAATAGAGGTGAAACTCCCAGTTCTCTGCCCATACTGCTTGGCTGCTCAATGTGGAAATGGCTTTCTTGTTCAGAACCACAGAGGCACAACTGTTCTGTAATTGGTGTCATGTTTTCCCTGGTAGGGCAAGATTTGGGAGAGAAGAGAGCCAGACATATTTGTGTCTGTCCAGAAGAGAGAAGGTGATCTGTTGTGATCACTTGATGTGATTTGACCTATGTGCTCATGTGCTGATTACTTTGAATACAAATGGTAAAAGTAAAACTAAAGCTACTTGCTGACATTTCAGATGATAAAAATCACATTATCAGTGGTCACCTGCAGCCAGAGATGTGTCTCTATGCTCTGGGCCTTGATCTTCCCTTTTTCCACACTGTCTCTTCCAGAGCTGCTTCTCTATGCTCTGTATGCATAAATCTGGCCTTGACTGCTTTCAGTATTTAGATGACACAATCACTTCTTACATCCTCCTTCCTCAGTCTCTCGGTTGCTTGGAGAGCAAAATTGCTCTTCAAAGACGTTTGAATTACTGTTGCCTGCTATAGGTGGCTTATTGCAAGCAGAAAACAACATTCCCTCAAAATAGGAAGTCTGCAGGTTTGTTATTTTGTTTGTTTGTTTGAAAAATGCAGTCTTGAAACAGACCCAAATGAATTAAAATCCCTTTACTTTAGTAGGTTATTTCTAACCCACAGAACACAATCTGCAGTCATGCAATCAGTTTTACCCGAGGCTGTGGGGTCTTCAGCAACACCTTTGTCTTCCTGAGCTTCCAGCAACGCATTTAGAAAATCAAATTATCCATTGGGTGGATGCAGAAACAGTTTTAGACATTGCTCTTCTGAGGTTTTCTCTGCTAAAGGGAGAATGGTTTGGGAGGTAGCTCTGAATACCTAGTTTAAAAAAAAAAAAAAAAGAGAGAGAGTCATGAATTGTGTCGTCATCGCTCCTGAGCAGGGTGGTTTGGGTGATTCAGGCATGTAGCTTGGCTGTCAGAAACAGCATTCTCTTGTCAGGGCCGTTCTAGCAACTAGGCTTTCTTCTGTTTTTAGCAACACCGAGTGACAACTTGCAACAGAGTCCCTGTAATGCAGGAGGTCCTTTTAGCTTGGCTGCAAGATATGATAGGAGCCGTAGGAGTCCCTTAGGAGGGTCTTTGAGCTCATGCGCAACACGGTTTCAGAGTCTTGGGTGTGTGTTGGGGGGAATGGTCTGCTAAATAGCCTTAACCCAAACGGCACGGGAACCAAAAGGGAATGAGAAAACCCTTTCTCTGTTCAGTGATATGAGAGTTCCTTAGCAGACACGACAGGGCAGTACTGTGATTGAAGCTTGAAAACTACAGCAGATTTACAGGCAGAGCATTTCTTTTTTTGCCAGTTTCTCTAACGGGAACAACCAACAGCCTGTAGATGCAGAATTGAAGTGGTAAATGATATTGCTGAATCACGTGGTAGGATATCTCCAACAGAAAATGTACCAAATAATCAGATAGTCTATCACTTATCAGTGGAAACACAAGAACGGTGCTGATTTGGAAATCTGCGTGGCGAAACCTCTGAGTTCTGGTAGCCCATCGGCTTTGTTAGCAGCAAGCACACAGCAGATGCCACGTTGTTTGTTATTGGTGACACCTTTGGAAAGCAGAGAATAGCTAACAGATTTTTTCTGTACTAGTGGGATTCAAAATCAGCCTCTTGCAAGGTTTGTGATAGCAAAGTGTGTATCTGGCACATATGTAAAGACGAGGGAGCGCTCTTTGTGTGCTGTCACTGCTACCTCATTGAGAAACGCTGACAGGCTTGGGGTGGAGGCTGCGGGGTGAGTGGAAATGGAGGAGAGCACGAGAGCCTGAGGTGAATGAAGGAAGTAATTGAGTAATGGGAAGGCAACCTCAGGAAAGGGGGCTTCTGGCTAAAATCTCTAGGAGAAGGAGGCAGAGAGGACAAGCAGCTAGGGGTGACTGGAAAATGTCCAGGGGGATAGGAAGGTTGGGGCATTCTTAGTTATTTGCAAGGCAGACTAGAGGCTTCATTAGTGATTTTGCTGCTTATTGTATTTCTTGGAGAGAGGTTAACACGCATCATTTTTTAAAACAATGAAGTGCTGGATGAATCATGTAATCAAGTGTCCTGCGCAGATGCATGTTGCACAGAGCTGGCCCACATCTGCCAGCATTCTGCTTCTCTTACAGAAATTATGCAATCGGCTGTGTGAGACTTATTTCCCAGAGTATCCTGAAAGGGGTGAGCAGTGGGGGGTTGGGTTGGATTCCTTTAGGGTTTGATTAAGCTGAGCTCGTTTTCTGGGCCCCAAAACCCAGGCTGGCTCTCCATGGCATGTGGCATCACACAGCAGCACCATCGCTGCCAGCCGCAAATAAAAAAAATATCTTGGTTTGATGTCAGAGAGGCTTGAGCGTGGATGTCCTGGCTTAGAAGAAAGGAAGCAAATTTAACACAGTAAAGCAAGATGCTTTTCTGTGCAACATGCAATCTGACTTGTGTTACAAATAGGCAAATGGGTTAGTAAGGTAGAGAGGATTGGACTTGCATTTGAATAAAAACCGTGATTAATCTGGTTTGGGTAAGATTACAAGCAGGTCAGCTCTCCATGTTTTAAGGAACTTTCAGCTGGCATTAGAAAGAAATCATGCATGTATGCAGCTGGTTTACAGTACTGCAATAGTCAAGGCTTTGTGGAGGTCAAGTAATTAGATGTGGATTTTCCAAAGCTCTTATTGCATTTGCACACAGGGTAGCTGACCTTGTTTTTGGAGAGTTTCTGTCTGGGTAGGTTTAATTGCTGTTCTTGCGAAAGAAAGACTGAAAGCAAACTTTGGGAATGTCTCAAACCTTCCTGAGCACTGAATCCAAGTCTCCTTATGCTGCAGGCAAGCCGTGTAATAATTCCTTTTATAAAGTGATCCGGCTCCATGTTAAAATAGTTTTCTCTTGACAACACTTACTTTAGAGGCTGTCCTAGAACCTCGTTTCAGTTCTGGTTTGAAAAAGAAATCTTTTTCGAACACCTGCTTGAAACACACGCACATGCTGTTGCTTGAGCCACAGCGTCCTTTTTGCCTAAGTCTCCTCTTTCCCTAATATTTCCTGTGATTTGTGTATAGGCAGCAAAGCAAAATATTGTTACTGGCTAGCCTCAGGTGAAGAGGTTACATACCAAGCTCACCCTGGCATTAGTGGAAATGCAATCCCTTAAAAGAGAAAACAACGTAGCCCTGTAATTTGGAACTGTGCGTTAAAGGACTTGAAGTGGTAAAACTTCCCATGTTGATAAAAGTGGTGTTTATTTCATTCCTCTAATCAGATGTGATGAGTCACCCTCCTGTGCCAACCCAGTCCTGGGGCCTGTCAGCAGCTTCTGGGAGAGAATCGGTTTTGAAGAAATATTGTTCACTTCCGTGGTGCTGCTCATCTCGCAGAGTCCTAGAGCAGCTTGCAAAATGATGCTCAGACCAGACGTGAGGATTGTTTGTCCACTCCTGAAATGAAGCCCTGGCTCTGGGGTGGAATGCAGCATTTTGTTACCACCCTGAGAACATAAGGCAAAGATCGAATTTACCTGAAACAGCAGGGTAGACTTAGGTGTTTTGGAGGAGATGCTGGCACAGCTGGTGTACCTGCTTCTGCGTTAAAGCCTGCAAGTTTTCCGCCTCCTTTTGTCATCGCTGTTAACTTCGCAGCTCCCTCAGTCATGTCTGTCATCCCTGGTGGAGCAGGAAATAGCATTAATGGTGGTGCTGGGTCTGCTTTCCTTTCCTTTTGATTAATTTAGGCTTTTGGGTTAAGTGACAGCTTTTATCACTTTCAGCAGTCACTCTTTGACAAGTTAATTTATAGATGCATTGGCATTATATGATTAGGGACAAGCACAGTAAATAAAAAATGAGAGTGGTGTATTTGGAAATTTAAACAACTCCTCCCCCCAAATTCAGTGCTCATGCTGTTTTCATATTCAGGAATGTATTTTATTTGTTTGCTGAGCAATCTAATACTCATTGTACCTTTCAAGGATAACTGCTGCCATGCAAAGATGAACACAAAAGATAAGATATTAAATATCACTGTGAAATTCATTCTAAATTTCTGCAAAATCTTAGCTTACTAAATAGAAAAAAAAAAAAAAAGTTGGAGATCAAACAGCTTTATTTGGAGTTTCCATCTTGCACCAAGTCAGCTGATAATTAAATGTTGTGCTCTGGTTAATCAACAGTAGTTAATCTCAAGCAACCAATATAGCTATCTGAAACTTGTGGCTTTCAGACTCTCACTGGGTATCTTTACCCAGCTGTGCCGAGACACAAGTACTAGTGATTGACACAGCTGCTAGAAATGGTTGGACATTTTCTGGAAAAGCTTCCCTTTTATAAAGGTAATTTCAGCAAACTTGAAATGCTTCAAAGATGTGTGTTAGATCAGACAAAATAACTAAAGTGCAGAGAGAACAGAGGCGGACCATTCCAGAATTTTATTTCCAGATTTTTGATTATTTTTTCCATTTTGAAATGTTTATTTTGTTTTTAACAGCTATATTGATGTTACCCAATATAAAATACAAAATGCCAAAATTCAAATGAATGGTTTTGTTTGCTGTGAAAAAAAAAAAAAATGTTTTATGTGGGGAGATTCAAGGGTTTTGTGGTTCCTTGCTGCTGGTGAAGATGTCACTGACTGGGAAGTCTTCAAGAGCTGCACGTAGCACCAGCAGGAGCTGCTGTGTATGTCTGTACAGCCCAATGGGGACAAACTGAAGGAAGCACAAGATCTACAAGGCAGTTTCTGGGGTTATATGGTGTTAGAGTCATTTACAAATTCACATTTGGATGTGATGCTTGCTCTGGAGAGGCAGTGACGTGAAGTGCATGGGTCCCAAAGTGGGATATCTTGATAGGTATATTCTAAATTAAATGCTGAGGAGAAGGAAGAGCAAAGGCAGGTACTTCAGTTGTAAGTGTTGTAGGTGCACAGAGCATGATCAGTGAATCAGCAGGTACTGGTGCCTGACAGTGGACTACTTGTGGCTCTTCAAACTCTCCAACAGCTGCTGCTCCAGCTCTGTGACTTCCAGCCCAGGGCAAGAATTAAAGATCTAGAAACTCATGAAGTTCTAAGGACTGAAACCAAAACATGCTCACATAGCTTATTACCTTTTTTGGTAATATTCTGACTGCATGCTGTACCTGTCCTTTCTGAAGTGACTCCCTCAAACATCTGATTTCTTAGTACTCTAATATTCCTTTTGCTCTTCTGGAGGCAAATACCAGAGCAGTGTGTGGCTCTCATGGAGGGGGTGTGTTATGAGAACAAAGCTTGGGTTTTCTTGTGGTTCATGAGACTCCTGGAGATGTTTCATTTCTGTCCTCACTTTTGTTTTATATGCCATGCTAATTGCCTTCGGTTTGAAAAAATCTCGGGCCTTTAAGCCTGAGATAATCAGCTAGGTTTCCTTATTTAATTTGATAAATGGGTATGAATTTGAATGGGGGCTTGAGCAGGATAAACAAAACAAAGTAAAACAAAAAAAAAAATAGTGCAAGACTACTACTTTTCCAAAAATTTGAGGCTAATGAGCTGAGACTGGTATTTCAAAACAAAATATCAAGAAAGGGCTGGCTAGGACACCATACCTAAATGGCTGTACGTGCTTGTCTGCAGATAACTCCAAAGGTCATTCGGGAAGCCATACATGTATCCAGGGTTCTGCTATTCCAACATATTTATGCTGAATCATAAATTATCTGAATTACTATGTGAAACTCCTTGATGATCCCTGCCAATCATAGATTCTTTTAAAAAGAATTTTTTGCTAATAGATAGCTCCAGCTGATGCAAGGCTATGTCTGAGACTGAGTAACATGGTATTTTAGACCTCGTTCAGAATATCTGTAGACCCTCCCCTATTCAGTCTTGTTAAATAATCTGCCCCTGACTCGTAGTCACAGGACTATGCAGCAGAATCAATCTTCTTGTTGCAGGGAAGTGCATGGTGCAGCCAGGAATTACTTAACTGGATACATATAATTTTTATTGATTGAGAAATAGCATTTTCTATGCACGCAGGTGGGAAGTCATGGTATGTCAGGCTACAGCTCACCATGGCATTTAACTCTGAGATTGACTGAAGCTGAAGAGAGAGAAGGAATTTTGCCAAGTTAAGAAGCCCCCTGTTAGAGAAGAGGTAAATAGGATTGATGGATAAATAACCAAAACCATAGATGTCAGGATTCAATAAGGCTGTTAAAGATGAAATACCAGGAACGTTGGTAGCTGGCCTTCCCAAGCAGAGCCTAAATGCAAGGGATGACATTGAAACTGGTCCCTCTATTCTGACTCGCTTTTTCTCTATGCAGATCTTTTTAATCATACAGTATAAATTCCAGCCCAAAGCTCCCTGCCAGACTTGGTGACTTCTAGGGAACATCTGTGCAGAGACTTCCCCACGGTACATAGGGAAGGGATGAGCCCACCCGCTGTGGGGAGTCAGCGATGCCCTGCAGCGCTCTTGCAACTTCTGTCTCAGCAGCTCCGCAAGATCATCCATCCTTCCACCCCACTGGTGGGAGGCTGTGCCTCAGCTCACAGCTGCGGCTGTGCAGGAGCTCAGCGAGGCTGTGTATCCCCAGGAATGCTTTTTCCTCTAGCACACACTTCACTGAACAGCTCTGTGTGCTAGATGCTTTGTGGTCCCAATACATCATCCCTCAGGTTAGCCAGAAGCCGCGTGAGCCCTCCACTTCATCCTGGTGCACTGCAGCCCTTTCTAAGAGTTGGCTTAGCCCTCCTGCTTGGGAGATGTTGACCCCTCTAGGTTAAGCATATATTTATTCAAATTCTCAGGCACTGGTGAGTTTCAGGATGCATTTTGCTCTTGGATTTTGTCTGCGTATCTCCAGGTTTTTGCTTCTATGCTGTTGCTGTGTGTGTTGGTTAGAGACACTCAGACACTGGGACATCCACGTTCGAGAGGAGAGCGTGGGTGTATTGACAGAAGTACCGGGAGGTACTATATATGCTAAAGCCCAAGGGGCTGGAATTAAAACAAAATTGCCCCCATGAGCACAGACAAGTTGGAATGGGAGTGCTTTCTAGAAGGGTGTGCTGCATACAGAACAGGCGTAAGGATTTCTTAACTATTTTCGCATTTCTTGTTCCAATGTTCCATTTTTCTTTGTGAAGAGAGGGATTAGCTACAATTATTAATATTAAGTTTATAGCAGGCATAAATTGCAATCAAATTTGTGGTCCTACAAATATGTGAACTTGTGGAATTTTGGATACGTTTTTAGCTGTTAATTCTTTTTCCTATAACATATAACCATCCCCCAAATTTAGACGAGCCAGGACATAAAGTAAGGACATATGTTAATGTAGACCTTTCAGTCCAAGTTCATTTTTTGCTTTTGGCACTGACTTTTTAAAGTCAAATGTGCAGGTAGTTGCCAAAACTGTGCAGAATGTCAGTAGATGAGCACGCTTGCAGTGCACGTTTGCACATGAGGAGGCCCTGGCTGTCTCTCCAGATACTAGGCAGGTGTAAACAAGGGACAGTTGCTGCACACGTGAGCTGAAAGCATCTCCAGATACTGGGAAAAGTAGTGTGTTTTGTTTTTTTTTGAGGCTACTAGGAAATGTGATCTCAAATACCTAGCTAAGATGATAGCATTGGTAACTGAAGCTCACATCTGTTGTCTATGAAAGTTCAGAAAGAACATACTCTAGACTACTGGATCCCTTTGCCTCTGCTTCAGAGGTTGTACTGAAAATCTCTCTCCCCTGTTATTCTCTGTATTAACTTTCCTTGAGTAATGCAGCGTCAGCCACAGCAAGCAGGCTCCTGGCCTCCCCAGCTCCCGGGAGAAGCAAGTCCCAGAACAGGCATGTGCACGTGAGAACAGAGCAGAGGCAAAATGCCCCTTGGCTGCTCGAGGAGAGGGCTGATCCAAGAACAAAAATGAGTCCTGGCTCTTAGTTTCGGCTCCTCCTTCACTAATCAATAATTCTATGCACCTCATTTTCCCTCCCATTGACTAGATTTAAGAGGTACTGTAATTTAAGAAAAGAGCCTGCGTTCTTGGGGAGCTTCTTTCTATTTCTAGGTCTGCTGCAGACTTCCTAGGGCAGGTGGCTGTTGAAATCCTAAAGGGGAAACTGAAGGGATTCAAACTATATTGTGAGCTTAGCATTGCTGCTTTCTTCCAGCATAGTTCTTGTATACACCGTGTTTCTTCAGTTTGAGAACTGACATGGGCCTGAAACATGGCAGTAGCAATTTCTCTGAAGTCGTTAGGAATTAATTATTGGTTCCCAGTCATATTCAGTCCCTGTTCTGCTGATGCCTTGTACTATATTTTAAAGAGGAACAGCATTGTGTTGTATTTGGGTATAAAATGAAAAGGATTCAAAGGCGTATTATGTGGGCTCTATAGTGCCCCTCCTCAGGATCACATCTTCTGATTTGTAAGTGGAGAAATGTGTTTCTTTGTTTCTGACATAACAGCCAGTTCTGAAAGTGGGATCTGAGTGCCAAGTTGGGCTCTTTTTGGTTCAGGCAGAATGTATTGTTCTGAGGCACAATTAGACCTTGATTAACAGTTTTATTGCTAGTGCTCAAACTACAAAGGAATGCAGTTTCTTCTCAGGATGCAAACTAATGTCCTTCTCAGTTGTATTTTAACAAAAAATATTTCATTCAGACTCATTCCAGATATATTTATACTCACACATCGTGCACATATTTCTGACCACATATCTCTTTTAGGCAGCTGTTTTCCAAAATATTTTGCTTCTCCAGCTAGTCTGAGGTGTATGAAACAAGTCTCTGCAAACATCTGCCGCTACTGAAGACCTGATCACCTATAGCTTTCTTAATGTCAAACGAGATTTGAAAGTGCTTAGGGCCTTGTAATCAGGTCAGGAATATTTCTTTTTCTATTTTCTACCTGAACCTGTAGGTATACTTGAACGAGCTCTCTGTTGTGGTCCTTAATTAGGCAGATTTCCTACCGGGGCTAGAAGTGGTCTAACCACCAAAGCCACAGGACCTGCGGCTCAGTTTTAGGACACAGCTGCAGTTTGCAACCTCAGTTCCTATATAAGGAGCCTCCTTCTCTCGTTTAGCAGCAACGTGTTCCCACAAGAAAATGTTTTCCTCGGTTGTTGAGCCAGCTCATGTCCACAGCCGTGGCCTGGCTCTTTATCTCGGTGCAAAAGGAGGTAAGCAGTAATTTGCGTAGCCAGCAGCACTCAGCCACAGCTGAACTGTTGTTTCTGAGGGTTATGCTGCATAAACTGCCATGAGATTTCATAGATTCTGCAGTGGAAACTGAGTGGAAAATTGGTTTTGTTTGTTTTTAATATGTCTAGGTAAGTTTGGCTCTGTGGATTGGCACACTTAAACACAGCACATAGCAGTTTATCACTCATCAGGAAATGAACAGGTGCTACTTACATTGATACAAGCATCCAGGGAGGGCTCTGACATGGCTTAAAAATAAGATCTAATGCTGCTGTAAGTTGAGCTGGTGGAATATATAGGAATAAACATTGTCCAAGAGAGCTGTGTCCTACACAGCCTGCCTTAGAATGGGAAGACTCCTTCACATATTTATACTAACACGTCATGTGTTGGAGGTTCATTTTTTCTCTTATCCTCGCTATTTCAAACCAGAAATATTTTGAGCGAGCAGACCTAAGTGCAGATGGGACATATAGGACTATAACAATAATGTCTATGGAACAAAGTGAGCTATTCTAGACCCAAACAAATGAACAAAACAGATTCAAAGGGGAGCAGCTGCATGGCAAGCGGCTTCACTTATACCTTCAACAAAGATGTTTGGTATTTCATATCGGTGTTTACCAGGTCAGCAGCTTTACAGAATAGATGTTTCTTGACTTCTGTGCAGTCAAAATCTAAACTTCATGCTCACATGGGTTTTGATGGGTAATGATTTCAAAAGCTCTTCCACAGCATGTTTGTTGTTTGTGTGTTTGTGTACATTACTAGTAGTAGCTGACTAAAGATAAAGCAGTGTCTTCCGCGGAAGCTTGTCCTTTATGCACATCCGTATTTGTGCATGCATTAACAATATCCTTTTTGTCTTAATTTTATAACTCCTAGGCTATTTATGTTGCTGCATGATCACACCTAGCCTTGGTCTAAAAGCATTAAAAATTAACTCCTACTATATTTCTCAAGACTTTGCATTCATGAATGTAGGTATTGAACAATACTTTTGATGGATCTATTTTTAAAGCAATTTTAGAATCGTGAATTTCTCTTCTTTGTAATGAAAAAAAAAAAAAATCAAGTTATCTAATCCCAACAAAATCCAGACTCAGTTACCAAATCAGTGGCTGCAACTTCAACTCCAGTATGCTGCATGCAGTTTGTCTCAATAAGAGATTGTTTTGCAGATGGAAATGATTAGCAATAAAATGTATTGTAATTTGGGAGCATGCTAAGGTTATGTAAGTTCAAAAATACACAGTAAAAACAGACTGTCATTTGCCTCCTCGTACAGCTGACCTAATTCCAAATGCGAGCTGTTCTACATCACATGAGCAGCTGTCCTGCCCCTTCTCTCCACTTCATCCTTTTCCTCAGACTCCTTCTACTTCTTTTTCTTCCTTTCCTTCGATCTATCGGTTCTGTCCTGTTCTCTTTCCATAGGAAATGCTGTATTCCTGCTCCTGCGGTGGGATGTGCAAAAAAAACAAATGCCTGCTCTGATTCTCCCCAAAGCTCAATCCATTCCGACTAAGGGAGCAGTGGTGCTGTGCAGAGCTGAGTGCATGTGTATGTTGGTGTGGTGGCAGGAATGAAGGTTGCCTTTCACATTTCTTCCAGGAGTGCCCAGAAAGCTAGTGAATCTGTGCAGTGAGCAGGCTCAGTCAATGATAAGTCATACTTTTCCCCTCCCACCCAAGTTGTATGAAAATGGAAGGTGCTGATGCTAGAGCTGAGGAAAATCTCTTTTGTCTGGCTGTGCTGGTAGCAGCTCTTCCCGTAACCTCTGGTCAGGATAGATTCTGGGGACAAGAGTATGCATCTACTACAGGCAGAGTATGGCATTATAGCATGTCCAAAACAAACAAAAAAAAACACCTTTTGAATTGGGTAACATTAGCAAAGGACATAGAAGTCTGTGTAAAGCTGCTCAGTGAAGTTTATAGTTAATAGAAAGGATCAGTCCACTGAAAAGGGGGAAGGTGTAAGGAAATATATTTACATTGCCTTCCCGCAGTTTGCTTCATCAAACATGATTTTCTGATTGCCCTCTATGTTGACTTGTTAATGATGTACAATATCAACTGTACAGAAGGAAAAGATAAAGTGGCGTTCTCATTCAGGAAAGTATGTGTGATAAACACCAGACCTTCTCCGTGTAACTGCTCTGCTTGGTCTTTAAAATCAGGAGTGGCACCAGAAAGGGATATAAGGAATAACTGTTCACCAGCTCTTCCTGTGCATAAATTGGGAAAGATGAAGGATTGTGCGAAACAAGTTCAAAGCAGTCAAAAAGAGAGTTGGCTTTTAATGTGCCCTGGGATTTATCTGTCGAGCTCCTTCACACAGGATGTTGTGGATACTGGGAGGCCACCAAAGGCCATTAGATGCAAACATTTATTACTTGTGGCTCAAAAAGTCCCTAAACTAAGACTGCGGCGCTACAAGCTGCACTCTGCAGAGCACATCTGTGGAGGCATGCCTTTATCTTAGCTGGGCAGCAGCTGTTGGTGACCATGAGAGCTAGACAGCTCTTTCACTTATCTGCAAGCTAGGGCGCTTGCTGTATTTGTATTTTGCTTTCTCTTTCCCAAGCCCTCAATGCTGTCAAGTGTTACTCCTATTATAAACAATATGAACCTGTTTGTAAAATGTGATGGCTGCCCCTGATTCAAGCCAACATTTTCATAACACACCCAACCACATCTGGTATCTAATTGATTCAAGTGTTTGTGTGCTCTTCCCTTGTTTTCAGCTACTGTGATCTTTCTGATCCACCCTTTCGGGGGTTGCCCACCTTTGAGCAGCAGTAGCTGGTGGCTTCCATGTAGCTTAGGCTTTTTTCTTACAAGATTGTTGGTGAATGATCGTGTTTGTCTGCCCTTGGTCCACACAGTCCTGGTTCTCTCCTTTCCTCAGTGTGTATCTGGCTCTACCTTCTGGTCTTTGACATTCAGCCTGCAGTTCATCTGCGTAGGCTCGGGCGTGTTGTGCTATTTTAGGTGCACACTGTATCCTGCCTGGCCTCCAGGAGAGCTTGGCTCTTCCATAACTTCCGTGTCGTATCTGCCAGCCCAGCATGGGTGACTCAGAAAATAAAGTTTTTCATAATGTCCCTGTTCAGACAACTGAATCCCACCCTTAAAACTTTTGTTTTTCTTTAGCAGTTTTTTTTTTTTTTCTACATACCTCCCTTACTAGTTTCTCCTTTGTTCTCTTTTTCTGAATTTCTCTTCTTCTCACTTCTTACCAATCACTCTCTGTTTCTTATTCACACTTCTTCCATCCCCTCCCCTCCCCTGATGCTGGTAATGTGGCTGTCCTCCCTTCCTCCATGCATGCTGTCGGCTTTCTATCAGAAAAGCATCTGGAATACCAGAGGTACCTACAGTTTGTGTGCTGAAGTCAGCAGGCAAAATGTACAGTGAGCTCTGTGTGCACGTGTGCGGCCAGACGCTGTTGGGAGACTGGCAGCACCGAGGAGCTAAATTGCAGAATAAAGCAAATTGCTTCAGCTTTACCCGATTACTTTGGACTTCTCATATGCCCACTAGCTAAGCTGCAATTGGGATAATTCATTAATGAAATCATCTTCCAATAATAGTTGTTTGTATTGAATCAAGCTCATCTCTGTGCCTCCTCCTTCTGCCTGCCTTGTGTTTAGAGGATAACGCAGATGCTGTACGCTGGGGTCTGCGAGCCTACAGCCCCTGTCACAGGGTGCGTGAGGTGGCTGTATCCATTGTGCTCTCTGCTCAGCCCTGCTGCCACATAGGTCAGGGCAGCCAGGCCATCCAGCAGAAGCCTGAAGCTTCCCATGAGCATCCCCAGCAGCTGCCCCTTCCTTGCTCGCTTCCCTCCCTGGCCTCCTCACTGGGAAGCCGAGCAGCTTCAAATCCCCATCACCCAGGAAAGAGTTAAAACGTTGAGCTGAGAGCTGGTGTGTGTGTGTGTAATCCCTGCACAGCCACCTACTGCCCGAACCCCAAGGGGAAGCCTCGGGTCTCTCTCCTTATATGGGGATCTTTTTTTTGGAAGAAAGCGGGCAGAAGCTGCACGGTGTCTGCACTCAGTCTCCCTGCGAGTGCAGGGCTGTCACCTTCTGCACTAGGGCTCTCCCCAGCGCTGTGCGTGTGGCACAGGGAGCTCACACCAAGGCAGCTCATGTGCTGCTGCTCCGAGTGGGGACGCAGTTACACAGAAACCCGGTGGGGACGATGAGCTTCACTTCTGCACATTTCTCCAAGACTCATCGATGACATTCCTGTTTGAATAGGGACGTAACACAGGCTCACGGCTCTGGCACTGCCGCCCAGCGTTACCCTTGTGTTCTTCCCTGATTCCTTTTCCCCTTTTTATTATTTTCCCGTGTGTGTGTGCGCAGAGCCAGGCGTGTCTGCGGTGAGCTCGGGGGGCTCCGTAGTGCGGGGGGCTGGCAGGATGGCTCGGATTGCCTTATAAGGGGATCTTCGGGAGGGAGCCTGCTGCTGATTCATGCCTTGGCCAACGCTTGGCCTTCAGCCTTTTACAGCCTTTTCGTTAAAAAGACTGCTGCATTTGGCTGCTGCCACTGTCTAAATCGGGTGACACGTCGTGTTTTGCCCCTGCTGCCCGCCCCGACCATGTTGCACCAGTGGGGAGGGACAGAAGAGGGGTGAGGTGGGACACGGGGGTGACTGATGGCTGCCAGCAGCCCTGCAGGCCAAAGACCCGCTCAGTCACTTCCCAGCGCCCTTCCACAGGGTGACAGAGGCAGCCACCACCTTCCTGGCCCGTCAGTCAGCCCCCAGCTTCCTGACGGATTTCACTGCTGGGCCTAGAGGCTCACAGGCTGATCCCAGTGCTCACCCTCAGCTCGCTCCCCCATCACCCCGCTCCCCTTCCTGCCGCACAGAGCAGCCACTGGCCTCATCCTGATGGGCAGCCATGGGCTGGACTGGAGCTGGCCTTCCCCTGGCAGGTCTGTGCTGGAGGGAGGCTCCCGTGGCTGCACATCGTCAGGGTGTTCATCTTGGAGGAGCTGCGAGGAATAAAAGCAGCCTGGGTTGGCTTGCCCTACAGGCTCAGCGTGGCAGTCCTCTGACCCCATGGCATCACGGACACATGAGCACAAGGGATGTGGAGGGGAAACCTAGGATGAGCACAGGGTAAGAAGGAAACAAAGAGGAGCTGGCACACTGTGTGGTATCCCCATTGCCAGCGCTGGGCTCCGGTGTGTTAATGAGACCCCAACAGCTCAGATGCTTCCTTTTCTGTTTGTTTTACACAACAGATGTTAGTGCTGCTCCCTTCACCCTCCTATCCATTCAACTTCCCTGTAAAAAGCGCTAAATTAAAGGAAAAGGCAAATTTTATAGACACGAGAAAGCCTTTAAGTTCAAGGCCTTGAACTTCTTTCCCTGGGAGATTGAGCTTCCTTTAAGCTGCCATAGCTTCATAACATCCAGCAGTGGTACTTGCACAGCATCACCCTGGAGGCTTAAACACTGCGTCAGAGCTGCAGGCCTAGAAAGGGATCCAGTGGGATCCAGCTGCTGCACCTCTTTTCAATCACCGAGCGCTGACTTCCAACTGATGCTTTCTGTTTCTGTTGGTGATGCAATTGCTTCATCCCTTCCGAGGGACTTGAATTAATTTCAGAGGGATTGGGCTCTTCTCATCAGCCTGTCTGTGACCCCTGACAATACTAATACTGCGAAAGCAGGCCTGATTAATCATTAGGCTTTTAAAGAAGATTTCCAAGTCTAGCTGCCTGGATTATCTGCAGCCATTGCTGACACTGTCAGGAGAAACTTTAGCAGAATGTGATGTGGTTGACATTCAGCTGCACTTGCAAACATACTGTCTCTTCTCTATAGGAATGAGAGATTTGGGAAGTGCTCTTTAGCTACACTGAGTTTGTTTTTGCTGGTACAATGCACAAATTACCTAATTTAAGGTCAGAAAGGTGTCTGTTCCATTCTCCAGCAGATATATAAATTCTCCAGGTATTTTAATATCTGAATGACAATGTGCTTCATATCTCCAACCTTGGCCACGTACAGCAGGTACAAGTCTTTCATTTTTACCCTTCAGGCTATAAAGCTTCCATTCATTTGAAAGGTTCTGTTAATTGCTTTTAATATAAAAATGTGTGTACTTTGGTTATTGCATTACATCAGTGCAGCTCAATGTGTCCATTCTACCAATTGACTGGTTCAGAGCTGAACACGTCTGTCATTTTCTGATTTCTCACATGCTTCTTAGTACCTGCTATAGCTTAGAACTACCCAAAGTACCTTTTGTTTAGAGTGAATGAGCTTTAGTTGTGACACGAGCAGATGTATGTCCCATTGATTTAAGAAGGGAATCCAGAGTGCCCAGCTTCTTGAGAGACACTTGACTTTGATTCTTGGCTTCACCGTTGTCTAGTTCTGCACTCAGAGGAAATCATTTAAGCTGCCACTGCCTGGGTTCATTTGCCTCTGGCTCCTTGCGTTTTATGTCCTTCAGATATTTGTCATCTGTTGAGTTTTCCTCCTTTGGTGTCCCTCTGCCAAGGTCTGTATAGTTAGTTCTTACTTGGTCTTTCCTTTTATATCAGTGACATAGAGATTATATACAATGATGTCAACAATATTCAATAAACAGTGTATAATACTTTTATAATTTGTAGGACTTCTTTAGCAGAACAAGACAAATTAACTTTCACCATCTTTGTCCACTAGAAAAATTGCATTCTAATGTTTTATTTCAAAATACAGATTCAGAGAAGTCACAGTAAGAAAAAAACTTACTAAATCATGCAAGTTTTCTGGCTCTTAGTACAGAATATTTTCCCTAAAGAGTACTTTCAAGTATTTGTCCAAAATCCTCTTAAATACCCAAAGCAATGGATCTTCTGAACTCTCTGTTAGAAGAATGCTTGATAGCATACTAGAACTACTTGTAAAGACAAATTGATGTTTCAATGCAAGTTTATCTTTTTTTAAATTAATGTCATTACTTGTAGGTTTACTACTTCTTGCACAACCCCAAGTTCCTCTCCTTTCTTGGTGTTTATAGCCTTCAAGTATTTGTCATTTCTCGTTATATTCTCCTTCATTGTCTCCGAGCCAAGGTCTGTGTATTTCATTTTCTTAGCGTCTCCTTTTAAATCAGCCCCCGGATGTTCTTGTTTCTCCTCTACTTCTACGTTAGATTTTTGTTTAAGTTAATGAGATGTCTCAAAGTGAATGAAATATTCCTGAGTGTTCTAGAAATAGGGACTAAGTCTCCGTGTTCTCTGGTGTGCTGGCCTCAAGTACAAACCATCTTAATGCATGGGCTTGAAAGAAGGTCACAAGATCCCTGAACCAATGTGGGTTTTCCCAGAGATCCTATTAGAGAATTTCCCATACATATGAAATACATTGCGTAAAAAGACTCGATATCATTTTACCTTTGTTTCTGGGGAAGCCAGCACTTATGGTTTGCAAAGGTTGCTAATGTACCTGTGCAAATAAATTATGCATGCAGAGCAAATCTGGCATGCTGAATTTACTGTGGAGTCTCATCTGAGCCTTGTGTCACATGCTGTGTGAACACAGTCAGCCTTTCTGTCTGCATGCATCTGTCTGGAGTTGTGGAGGTGTTTAATCACAGTTGTGTCATAGGCCACCAAGACCCATAAGAAAGCTGTACCCCAGTCCTTCAGCTGTGCTGGGGTTACTTTGCCTGTCTTGAGCCCTGAAGCAGCTTTTCAAGGTTACAGGAGGGGCAGCGATATTCATGCAGGATAGGCAGAAGAGAGCCTGGCAGTGATATCCCACACTCTTGCAGTCCACGCCACCAGATACGGTTCTTGCAGCCAGTCTGTGTCAGTGGCTAATGCCTTGGTATAGAGCTCATTTCAGTCTCCTATTTTCCATTTGTGGCTCCAGCCTTTAAAGCTACCTTTCTTCTCTTTTTCTGCTTTCTGACCTGACTAATGTTTTCAACCATTTTTTAGTTTATAACCATGTCATTCTTATTAATAGACATTTTATTTTTTTTCTGGAACAATGATGAAGATGTTAGGTAAAGAGTGGGCTAACATATTTCCCTGTAATTTCCTAGTAAGCTGCGTGTGCAAACTTGATCTAGTGCCAACAACTGGATTTTGTTTGCTGCCAGTCTGTTTTCACTCTGAATGATTTTGTTCCTATCGAGACTGAAGTGAATTAATTCTGTGAGTAATATTTCCTGAGATGCTCTGTCAAATGTTTGTAATTGAGATACATCATGTATACCATATTCCCTACAGCCACTAACTTTATAGTTCTGTAAAAGATGCTCAGGTTTTTTTTCAGGCAGTCTTTATCCTTTAGAAACCAGTGCAGCTGAAAGAGAAGTTCTATTATTCTGTAGATTAGAGCTGACTGACTATGGTCTGCTAGCCAAGTTTTGTGTTTCATGTGGTCGGCAAAGAATTGTCTGGTCACAAAGTGCAGTCTCTTCCCCTAGACACTAATTTTTTTTACAGGAAGTTAGAGTACATTAAACACATTTCTTAATGTTAGTCATATGCATAACCTGTTCTATTTGCTACAGGACTGTGATCACCAATAAAAGGGAAAGTAATCTGTATAATAGCAAAAGGAAAGGGTGTTGCATCTTAATTAGTTTGCATTAAACTGTTGACCTCCCTGCAGAATGGAATATACATTCTGATAATCACTCAACATCACTTTGGCTTTGAAGATGTACATGGAGAGCTACAAAGGAGTTTTCCACACTTTTTATAACCACTGCTTTTGCTGGGAGTTGTTGCAATTCCCCTCCCCTGTTATGCATGGAGAGACTTCTTCCTCCATGCACTGCGAGGCTTGCATATTTTTCTTCAGGTGTTGGAGAGCAGAGCAAACAATAACAGACCACTGTACTGGCCTCCTGCTAGCTGGTCTACAGATACCTCCATCCTTGAGTTCTTCTTGCTGCCTGGGTGAGATGCTGTCCTTCTCTTTGTGATCGTTGCTTCCTACTTTTTTTTTTTTTTAACACTTCCTCCTTTTATCTGAGGGGTATGTTGGCATACAGAACAAAACAGAGTAACTGGCAATGCAGCTATGTAGCTTGTGCTTTATAGCTGTGTAAGTGCAGTGCATGCTGAAAGGCTTTCTTGCATTCTTCTGTTTTCCTGCCATGCTGAGCAACCTGTGTGATTTCTTCCATCTCTTCAGTCCTGTGACTTGCCCATCTCATCATTTCCCTTCTGCTGCAGGCTCACTGCACCTTCCTGTACCCTTTCTTCCTGTGACTGTAGTTTTGCATCCTTGGTTTCCCTGAGAAGCCAGCTTGTTTCTTGGATTTGTGTGCGCCAGGGGTTGCAGACGCCCCTTCCTTCAGTGCAGGGGCCCACAGCTCCGTTTCTTCCTTCCTTGTGCCCTCTACTTTTCAGCACAGAGAAGGTCATTCATACTCTCAAGTACTGACTGGCCTTGTCACATCTTCCTCAACTTTCCCCTTGATCCATTCCTATCATGGAGGCAAGTAAAGCCTTGCAGAAGGCCAGTGCTATGATGCCCGTAAGGAAGACATAGTAAAGGGAAGGAAACATTGGCTCTGGTGGTTTTGTGTTTTTCTGATCTGGAGACAGTTGCTGAGGCAGTAAGATGCAGGCTGTAGGTATATTTCACTGCACATTTTTGGTTTTGACTCTTTCTTCGTATTTTTTTTTCCAGAACAATACATTTTTTTCCTAAAATGCTTCCCGAAACTCTGAAATCATGTTGTGAACTCAATCAAAAGTTCCCTTACTGAGTCAGGGCAGCTTGAATATGAGATTTCTTCATCCATTTTTGTCCTTCTTTCTCCCTTTTCCAGAAATTGATACAAGATTTTTCAAACACTGGAAGCTTTGCTTTCTCATCTCTTTCTGTACGCCTGCATTTTTTTTTTTTGATGTGTTTTGTTTGTTTGTTTGAGATTTTCACCTAAAAGTTGTTCGTCAGAATCTCACACTGCAGAACACAGATATACCTTCCTCTCACAGGTTCATGCTTACAGTAGATATTTTATTCCATTTCACCCAAGTAGGACGGGGTATTTTTGCAAGGTCTATCTACTGAAAATGATTACCCTAAGTTTTGTCTGACTTTGTAATCCCTCATTTTCTTCATTATATATCCTCCAAGAACAGTCAGTGAAATTCACTCTTAACTTCAGTTCTTTTAATCCCGCTTTAGGATAAATATCAGTAAACTATTGACCTAGAACTAGTGCTGTAAAAATAAATTAGATAAGCAACAAAAAATCTTACGCCATCATAATAAATTTTGAGATGTGGAGAAAACTATTTCTTAGCATATCTTTGTCTTCCATTAAAACAAATAATGCACAAATTCTTTCACAAGTGAGGGCAGATAAGATAGCCCCATAAAGAATATCTTTATATGGCTCTGACCCAGTTAGCTGTCCTCAGCTGGGAACCAGTGTGTCTTTATTTTTTACCACCCTGTGTTTTTCTGAGTAAATTTTTCACCTGCTGGTATCTCTAATTTTATATTATTGCTCCTGTTACTGAAATCCTAAGAGATTTATGTAGTGCACATTGGCATCCTTTCCTGGTGAACTTTTCACTCCTGCTGAGTTCCCATTGATGGAAAGAGGCGTACTTCCCCAGGTTGTATTCAGCTAGCGGCTTCCCCATTTGCTTAAGCTCCATGATAGAAAGAAAGTGTCATTGTCTGCTGTTTCTGCACCAGCAAGCCAGTTTCCCTGGTTACTTGTTTATACACCATTCTCCCACCTTTCCCAATTTTCAGGGTCTCGTGCACATGTTTCACTGTGTTGTGACTTGCAACTAGTCAGCAAAGCAGGGAGATAGTGGGTAGCTCTTCCAGCTAGCTAAGTTTGCAGTGAACTGTCTTGAAATGATGGCTGATATTATAGGAAGGATGGAAAGGGGGCCTTTTCAAGACAAGACAAAGCAAAAGCAGACCAGGAAGATGACCTCAAAGGTGTAGTTGAAAAAGGACCTTGGTTTTGCTTACGTGCTGTCTCATAAGATGGTTGCACCCCTGTCCCAACTGGTTTCCCACCAAGTATGTGAGTCAGAATCTGGGGAGCAGGTGATAAGTCGTACTCTAAAGTGCACATACCTCTGTTTGAGCCTTGTCTCTGCTGTCTAAAGGCTGATCTGAAACCTTCTGAACATCTGACATGGCTGGATCATCTTGGATTAATTGAGAAGAAGGTCACCTGCTGGCCTCGGGTTGGGCGAGCAGGAGTTAAATAACTTGGCTTGTGGAATGTCCTAGATCTGTTTGAACTGTCCTGAGAAATTTCCCTCTCTTACAAGACTGACTGCGTTCACCCAGCCACCTTGGGACAGCAAAAGGAGAACAGCGTGCCAGCATGTTCTGCCAGTGCAGCTGCTGGGTCTGGTATCTCTTGTCATGAGGCTTGGCCTGGAGCATTCCCAGAATTAAATTGCTGGCACTTGCTGCATTAGCAATGAGCCAAAGGAAAGTCCAGGTTGTCTCTGCTTTGTGATGGTTAGATCACCTGAGCTCCCTCCCTCCAGGCTGCACTTTGGGTCTAACGCTCTGCATCTTGCGTTTTGCTGTCCTTGCACTTGGTTGTTTTGTCCTTCCTCATGCTGACGTAGGTAAAGATCGTGGATGAACATGCTATTCTCCACGTGGGCTGCTTTATGTCAGCAGGAGCCGTGATGATAAACCAAGTTATTAGAAATAATCTGCCCGCCTGGCAGCTGCCTATTAAGAAAATGTCGGTGTGAGTATGCATGCGTGTAAGTGTAGAGAGAACAGACATGGATTTGTAGCCAGGCCACTTGGGAAGTGAGCTCACCAGCTATGACAGCCCCAGAGAGTCAGTCCAGAGACTCCAGATCCCCCAACACGCAGTTTTTGCCAACAAGTGCTGCCTAACCACCCACTGAAGCTGGTGAGCCAGCTAACATGGATGCCTACTTGCACGGAAGATGTTGCAGAAAATGTGACCGCAGAGCAGGAGGCCAGCCATTTCCAGCCTCCCTGGAAGTCCGTAGGTTAAGCGGGACCTCACATGTGGGACTCCACAGAGTCTCTTGTTTTAACCTTGAAAAACCACGAGCAGTGTTTCAGCCGAAAACAAAGTAAACTTTAACCCCAAGGCAAAAAACATTTTCAGGCTTGTGCGATGCCTCAGCTTGTCATGGGAAACTGCACTCCTTTGACAAATTCACCAGATTTCATGTCACTGCGAGCTTCCCCCCCTCCATAGTATGCAAATGACACACAGTAATCTTCTCTGGTTCATTTCTATCCCCATCTGGAAGCCATAACAACTTTAAATCCAGCTTCTTGCTTCCTTTGATGACTGAGTGTCCAGAACACACTGGCTTGGAGAGGCTAAAGACAAATTAAAGAACCAAGCCCTGCCCCTTTTTAAGCTCCTTCCAGTCCAGTAGTAAGGTCACAATTGGTTTGGATTTGATTTTTATTTAAAAGCGAATTTTGAAAAACCTTTGTATCACTAAATCATAACTGCAGTGTCATTGCAGACTTAACCATGCCAAAAAAATCAACTTGAAAAGAAGGATGCTGGACCAGTTTGTTTGTAGGACTAGTAATGGGGTAAGGACTTTGAGGTTTTAACACTTTGAGGTTGCTGCCTCCCATCCAGACAAGGTTAGTTGGCCGGAGGCCACCAAAGAGCTGCCTAGTGTCCCCATATAGTGATGTGCTGGTGTATGCAACACAGCATTGCTTCATGACAGGCTTTGCAGAGACTGAAGGACTGTAAAGCTGCAGTCCCCAAAGCACTATGCTTAGTTGTGCAACCGTTTCCAACCCCCCAGTCTTCAGGTCCCAAGTGAAATGGATTCAAGATGAATCTATGACAGGCGACTGCATGGAAAAGACTTCTTTTATGTGTCTTTTTTTTGGTACAGGCTCTGAGGTGTGCATATCTGAGACTGATTAAAATTTTGAAATGCTTATATTGCCCACATCAGAGAATGTCATTTGGCTCTTCCAGACCCAGGTTCCTGCTGTCTTTGAAGAGGCAGGCTTTAGCTTCAGACGGAAGAGGTTGATGCACTTATCTATTAACTCCTGTTTTCATCTCTACGTTAAAATACTTGCACATTGCACGTAGCTTCATCTGCAGCTTCGTGTATCTTCCACTTAGTAATAACCCCAAATAACAAGTTCATAGCGTGTAAAGGTACAGAGAAATACTTTTGAGGATAACCGTTGATCCAGACTGCATGAAAAGCCTTGATCCAAGGGACTCTTGTTCTTCTGGGAATGGGAGGGAGAGGAGAAGTGCACTGGGCTGAATCCCAGTCCTCAGGGCATTGCTCAATGTGCATCTGTCCTTGTGTTCACTCCAGCTATAAACAAACGGCGAGATCCAAGTGTGCTTTGCACTGCCTGGGTCCAAATGTATTCCCTGGCTGCTCCCAAACCCTGTGCCTGGAGGCATGTGGTCCTTGCCTGGGAAGGAAATCCAGGCTCAGGGACTGAGCTTTTGGCATGCTCTGATGTGGACAACACGGGACCAGAAGAACGAGGCATGCTATGTAGGGCATCGTGGTTTACTTATAGCCCAGGGATGGCTGAGCCTTCTGTGCTGGATCCATCCTGCCCCGGTTGCAGCTCCACATTTGGAGGGTGCTAAGCTTCCTCTAGCTGCAGCAGCAAAACCACTTGCGTGTTTCGGCTCTTGCTTACCCTCTCACCAATTTTGTCCTTACACCAGCTGATGAACCTTGAGCCAAGAAGCACTCCAAGAAGCCCATTGCTGGGGCAGAACTGATCTTTTCCCTTGGCATGGTATTTCCTCTCCTCCCTGAGAGGTGAGCTGCCTCTGAGCAGCCTGGGCTCAGCTGCAGCTCACTGCAAGCTATCCGCTGGGCTGGCCCATGTGGCTCCTGATGCTATGTGGCCTGCATGTATGGACACTTTGGGGGGATGTTAGTACATCTGATGTGATATACATCTCTGGATTTATTTGGCAGGGAAGTATGCTGTGTTAATAAGGGAATGACAACTTCTGGTTAGACAGCACAGGGCCCCAGCTCTAATGCTACTGCTTTGTGTCTGTTGGATCAAGGTGACTTTATTGGAGCCTAATTCGCTTTTCAATCTCATTTCTGTTTTGCATACTCAGGGGATGCATCTGTCCTCCCTTTCCCGCCCTGGTTTAAAAAATCTCTTATCCTATTTTGGTAGACTTCTTTTTTGCTACTAAGTGTTGAATAAAAAAAAGGACTGGTTTCTGAGTGCAGAAAAAATACACTTCTGAAGCATTTGGGTAGGGAGTTTTTTCCCAAAAAACTAAAAGGATAGAACTCTTTGGGTTTGGAAACTCATTTAGAGGAAGGAAATAGAGTAAAAACTAGCATTATTTAACAAATAAAATGATGACTCAAGTATTAGGAAACAGCCTAACTGTGAGGCCTCCTGGCTTGTAGAAGAGATTTGAAAGAGAAATAGTAGAAGCTCCATCTGTATAATATAACTGTAATAGAAATAGACTGGACATTGCTGGGGAAAATATGCTTTAGAGCTCAGTCCTGTTCCTGCATCTGTAACTGTTAAGTTTTTTCTGACTTTCCTTTCCATGCTGTTAGTAGCTTGACTTCTGCCAAGATAAGAAGTGCATGTCTGTGTGTGGTGTTCTCTGTCAAAGGAGAAAAATGGGGTTCCTTTGGGGCTAAGGATGAAAAACTGGGAAATATCTCCTTTCTTTCATATGTTCGTCTCTGAAGGCATCCCACCTCCTCTTGTTCTCTCGTTCTCCCCTACTCTTTGTCAACAATAGGAACAGAAATGGAAGTTTTATATATAGCATTTGTGGGGCCTCTGTGCTCGGCAGCACATTCTCTGCGGTTTTGAGGCTGGAAAACAATGGTTAATGGGGCATTGTAGAAATTTCTCTGTCCTTGGCTGCTAGTATTAATATCTGTGAGAGATCAGACGAGAGAAATCTACAAATCTCAAGTTGTAACGGCTGTAATGCCCAGGGTGAAACATAAGGGACACCGTGGCTATATTGATTAGACCGAATGAGAAACATTCTTAATGAGGTTGAATCTTTAAAAAGTTTACATCATCAATTTTATCTCTTCCTGACTCCTGTTCACATACATCTGTTTTTGAGGGAGTAGTTACAGAATTGCTCTTCCTGTTCTAAAATCATTTTTTCAAATATACAAGTAGTGCTACTGCTGTGAAGTGTGGTGATCCCACAGAAATGGGGGGGATCCGCACAAGGAAACTATATCATTATTTGATTCCAAGTAATTCTGAATTTTGGAGGGGTTTGCCCCAACATTGAATGAAACTCCAGCTGTAAGATTACAGTTTATAGTTGTGGCTGTGCAATTCTGGCCAGGCCCTCGATATCTCAAAGCTACTAGATGTATGCTTATGTGGTTTGCATACTTTAGCAGCTGTCACTGCTGTAGATCTCGATGATATATGGCCTCGAGATGTTTGATCAAGTATTAGCTTTTAATATTCATTAGTCAGTTCAGACGTTCATATGACTGGGAATACCAATAACTGATCATTAGATTACAAAAATGTTACATAAACTAGGTTTTAAAAGAGCTTAGGTAGTAAACGGCCAAGATGTTAATTAACCATGAGATGCTGGAACGGGCTCTGCTCTCAGTTTGTTACTTCACTGAAGTAAAAAAAAAAAATAAATAAAAAATTCATACTTGTGAGAAAGTGGTGTAGGGGCACAGAGGCTTGAGGCTCATACATCCAAGTTCACAGCACATGTGTCATTAATAAACAGTGAGGCTGTGAATTGCACTGGCACGAATACCTGAGAGCAACTTTCTGTTCGCATGATACCAAAGCACTTGTAATTCACTGGAATGCTTTGATAATAGCCTCAAGGTTAAGGCAGGATGAAGCTGATGGCAGGTTATATTTAGCCTGGGTCCTTGGCTCTGGGACTCACTGCCCTGGTGGTGCAGCTGGGCCCATCCCTAATGACCTTCAGTTGGCATTGCACGATGGATTCGTTTGGGGGACCTTTCAGAAACAGGAATTTGGGTAGGGGTGAATTCTGGTGGGCTAGGATGGACTTCTCTTGCAGGCTTATTCTAATCTGCATATCTAGTCATATCTCAGAATTTTACCTTGGGTTTTACAGTAGTTGATTATTTTATGATAGTCCAGTCTTGTGAAGTTGTCTTTCGCTTTGGTCTGAAATACTAAAGCCTAAGAAACCATAAATCAAAGAAAAAGAAAACAAACAAACAAATTACTATTGTTATTAATAGGGCCTTTTATGGCAAATTCAGGGCTTGTGCACTTGTTTGTTTGTAGTATATACTAGTTTGAAATAGATACAGAGTTTTTAGAAAAATAAATCTGCAAAGAGCACTGAGCAGCATAGAAGTAAGCACAAAATGGAGTGTGGTAGAGCTGGCACACCTCCTCTAAGTTACCTTGAAAAAGAGCAAAATGGGGAAAGTTGTGTTAGTATGTGTCTGTGTTGTTTGTTTGCTTACTTTTAATGAAATGACCCCTTTTTATCCATCAGTGAAGCTGGAAGCAGTGCTACTGGAAACTGTAAAGCTGTGCTGGTTTTCTGCCCACTGGGAAGAGAAGGCAGCCTTTGGGAGGGAACTCAGCTGTGGGCATCCTACAGGCATCTCTTCTTTCTTGGTGCTCTCTTAAAAAGCACCCTGGCAGGACCGTGTGTTGTTTCTCTTGCTCTGTGTGCATGCACTAAATGTTTTGCTCCTTGTTTTTGCTTTATTGAGGTTAATATCTCTCCAGTTGCTGTTTCCTAAGCGCTTTCATGGTCTAAGCTATGGAGTATGGATGATAGAAAGGGCTTCATCTGTGACTGAAGCCTTGCTCTGCTCTCCCTGCAGATGGCAGAGGTCTCAACAGCATGTTCAATTAAGTAGGAGTGACTGAGTAATGTGCTTCTCCACTGGAGAGGCTGAGGAGGCCAGAGCCTTCATGCTGTATCATTTCTGCACCATTTGTCTCATTATGTGCTGTCACCTGATGGAAAGAAAGGACGAGTGCCCCACATGGGACCTGGTCCTGGGAAGTTAATAGCAATATTCAGAGGCACATCATGAGCAACCTCATATGTTGTTTTTGGTTGTTTGTTTGTTAAGTTCTGCTTTACAGTCTGTGCATTTAAAAATCTGTTGGCTTGCCATTCGTGGCAGAGCAGAATTGCAGCGGGCTTGCTGCTGCCTCTCTCGGGAAGGTGCCAAAAGGTGCGGGCTGTGAGCAGCTGTGTCTCGGCCTTCACAGCTCTCACCCATCCCTTCCACTCAGGCCTGCTGCTGCTTTGTGGCAACCTGTCTTGTTTGTTGGTGTCAAGAGAATCAAGCAGAGCCTTCCTGTACGCAGAGCTTCTCCTGGGCGTGCAAGATGAATGTTGACTTCCCAAGCGCAGCTGCTGCATACAGATCACGGGGACCGTGGAGGACCTGTTTGGATGCTGGCTTGTGCCTATACCCTTGAAGAAGGGGGAGGAAGGAGTTGGAAGCTGTTTGTGTGGGCGTTGATAGCAGACAGGTGAATTGAGTATTCTGCAAAGCCTTCAAAATGCAGCGAGGCTTTCTGTCTGTAACTGGTGTCCCTTTCTCAGCTGCTCTTTCTACATCCTAATAAGTATATCCAGATCAGTTATACTAATGATAATCCACCAGAAGCTGAAAGCCTACAGTCATGGAAATTTACTTCCCCCTTCAGGGTACCATGATATAAGCAAATAATTATGTTTTTAATATTTTGGTACTGCCACCCAGAAAAATAATACTCATAAATTTCCCAACACTGAAATCAGATGCAACCCACTTAATTACTAGCAAGTAAACAATGATTCTTCCTCCTTAAAATACCCAAACACGTTCATAATTAGCTAATTAAACTACCATATAAATGATTATTCAATATAAAAGAGTGATCAAGAGGCGGGCAGAGGAGGAAAAGCGGTGAAATCATTACCCACAGACATACTTCTTTCTCCAAGTAAGCTAGTGAATCGTTACAGGAGAGATGATGGGTGGAAAATAATAAGAACAGCAGCAATAATTAACTTGACAGCAATAATTAACTTGACAATATCTGCAGTTTAAAGCCAACCAGTATGTTTGTTTTGCTGATAGAAGGCCACATGTGAGAAGATGTTTACCTCCTCCTCAGCACTTCTCCAGCGCAAGCTGCAGATGGTCCTGGCAGAAGAGGGGACTGGCAGGGGACTTCTGGATTGTGCCCTCTGATAGCCTCAGTTCATCGTGTACTCTTTGGGTAAATCACACAGGCCAGAGTTTTTATAGTTTAATGCCCATTTTTAAGCAACAATTTCCATGTTTATGTGAAGCTTCTGAGTGGGCCTGAAGAACTGCAGAAAAGCTGCTCACAAAATCAGCCTTGCAGTGCTATTTTCTGCTGTAGAGTAGCTGCCCTAATTTGGTGCTGCCGTGGGTTGAGTGGCCCATTTAAAACATCAATGTGGCTGATGAGCCTTTGCTCATCTGTAGCTTAGGACAGAAGAAATCCCCAGCACTCTCCCCTCTTCCCCCCGCTTTTTGTAATATAAGTTGAGAAAACTCTGAGGGTATGAAAGATCTTAACATTCTGGTTAATGTGGCCATTAGAGTTGAACTACAGTTTGGTGCATCTTCTGCAAATCGGTAAAAACTATTTTTGTTGGTTGGTTAGTTTGGTTTGGTTTTTGTTGTTGTTGTTTTGTTTTTTAATAAAAAAGTCATCTTTCCCTGGTGACTGCATGTCAACACTGAGTTTTCAATGACAGCTTCTAAAGTCCAGGCAAAACACCAAACTTCTGCTGGAATTTAATCTTATATAGACAAATTAGTTTATCTGAGAACTCTTGGCATACCTAAGGAACAAGTGTTTTGTTGTAAGAAGGTCCACTAGCTTCAAAACATTATGTACGCTTGATTTCTGTTACCACAGGCATACCTAAGGTAAATGACATGCCTTAATTTCTGCATCCTCTCTGTGTTTCCAGAGTCCTTTCCACACTTGTATCTGAACATTGCCTCTCAGCTTCAAGACAGCAGCGTTTCTCTCCTTGTAGGAACCAGGGATTTCAGTGTCTTCCCTCCATCACCCACCTGATATAGCAAATATCCTACACAGGCATTCTGATTATTTCATATTTCTTTTTTAGCCAAATAACTGCTAAAAAGAAACAAGACTAAAATGGCTTCTTGCTAACAAGGCAAAGAAATTAAAAAATTGGAAATCCTGTTCAACAGGATGAAAAATGCAGATGCCTACTGGGTTATGGAGACAAATGTCCTTCAGTAATTGTATGAGTCAGATTAATTCTTTTCCAATGTTGTAAACCACTCTGCTTTACTCTTTTTCCTTTAGCAGTTTGGCAGAGGACACAGATATCGGTTGTCTTTCCTCCCCTAAATCTAATTAATTTTTATAACGCTCTTCTGTATTTTGGTATTGGGGATGCTGCTGTTTTTACAATCTCTTGTGATGCACTAAAGTGGTAACATCTCTGGACAAGTGTTGCAGAGATGAGGTATGAATTTTGTGCCCTTCAGATCCTGTTTTATGAGAGAACTGCATGGGGTGTGTGGGCCTTGGTAGCTTGAATCAGAAAATAAATTGAAGTGATATCGTAATTACTGTGTGTTTTAGCTTTTCTGCCATGTCACTGAAATGTTTGTAATGTAGGAAAGGGAAAATGCATTTTGTTTAGAGACTGCTTAATGAGAAAATTGCTTGGTGGCTAAAGTTAAAAAAAAAAAAAAGAGAAAAAAAATGGAAATGAAAATGGAAAACAGCCCCCCCCCCCCCCCCCTTTTTTTTCCCTCCTACTGAAGCCTCCTACTGAAGACAGTGAGAGCTACTAAATAGTTCAGAATATGCTGGTAGGTGCTTTGGTACAAACAAAGAAGTTAAGATTTCGGACAGGTGTTTTTAAAAACATTTCTTCCAATTCGCTGTTGTGCCCATAGCAGCAGTAGTAATAGCATGGGAAAATGTGGCTGTGGGACTTCGGGGTCATCGCCTTTTCTGGCAATTGCTAGGCAGTCATTTGGCCATAATACAGGTTACAAGTTCAGCAGTGCTTGCATCCAAAGGTCCAGACCAGCAGTTGGGAATACTTTGCAGCCTGAGTACCCTCTGCTGAAATTCTTTGCTGACGAGTAACATGATTTCATCACAGCATTTCTCTGCAAGTCGGGGAAAGAAGGTTAAAAATGAGCCGTGGGGCCAGGACCAGCAGTCCATGAGTGCTATTAAAGATGAGCCAGAGCACCACTGATTCTCAGACCACTTGTTTTTCTTCAGGCAGGTTTTTGTACCTTATGTTTTCCTGGTACTGTACTGTTTGGATTTTTTTTTCCTCCTTGTCAGCTTGTGATGACTCCTAAGGAATATATTTTTCCTGTAGGCCTTCATTAAACAAAACAGTCTAGGGATTACAGCGTTACCATAGGTGCTTGTAGTGGTTTATCAGTGGTTTAGGAATACTGACAGCATGCGAGAGAAGCCAAAACAATGGCATTTAAGTAGGTGGTGATAAAGTGGGATGAAAATGAGAGAAGTCACAGGAAAGAGAACAGTATAGCCAAGGACCATCAAGCATGAGAAGCAAAAACAAAGAAGAGCTGAAGTAACACAGAATTAATTTGTAAAACAGTATCCAAGTTAGGCTCTGCTTCTAGGACTTCTCCTGCTACAGTCCTCCTTGTTGTCTTGTATCCACATCAAGCGTCTCTGGAGACAGCAAAGTCTCCTTAAAGTAGGTGTCTACCCTCCGTGTGTTGCAGAATGCCATCCTTTCTGATGCAAAGCTTCCTTGACTCAGTCCCTACAGTAAACTGCCTTCAGGTCTTTTGAAACCACATTCAGCTGTCAAGTGCTTCCAGGAGAAGTTGGTCAAATAGCATTTTTTTTTTTCTTTCATGTATTCTTCACCTTTCTTAAGTATCCTGAACTCTAATACCCTTGCATATACTAAGCCTTGTTTTTCTCTTCTTCCATCCTATCTATATAACTTTGTGATTCCTGGATATGTTTCACAACCAAGCAATCTTATTTAGATTTTTTCTTTCCCCATGAAAAAGCTAGTAATTCTTTAGAGTAGAACCCCTCAGGCTAAATTGTGTTTTCATCTACATTCATGCACCAGCACTGAGTACAATGCGATCATCTGCTTCACCTTGAGACAGCTTGGCTTCCTTCTGCGTGCTCTTACGAAAGCTGTGTCTGCTGTGCTGACTGAAAGCTAACTGCTGGAATGGGAGTGAAGAGAGGAAAACATATATATATTCATATAGGATGTCCCTTTCCTTATGCAATTAAAGGCCAATGCCAACACTTTTCATAACAGACAGCAGCAGTTATGATGTGCACAGACTTGGTGCACTCAAGTAGTTGTAGGGACATTTGAAAAATAGGTGTTTTTGAGGAGAGTTTGAGGTGTAGAAAGGTTGGCTACTCCAGGGTAAATTAGAAGTGCACCATGAGATGGAAGTCACTCTGAGCTTACATTGGTATAGCTGAGAAGAGACCTCCAAGTGTCCCAGCAGAAAACTCTGAACATGAAGTCTTTCTTCCTGTGCCCTGGGAGTCTGTTTTTCATTGTGCTTTGTTTTAGCTTTCCTTTCTTCCTTCTCATTTGTCTGTATCATTTTTGTTTATCATTCTCTGGCCCTTTCTAGCATTAACATCCCAAATTAATATAGTGCAATGTAAATATCATGCACATCTCTATTACTTAATAAACAAGTGTACATGTTAAATATGAGAACATGATTAAGCAACTCTGAATACATCCTGTGTCCTAGATCCTGCATGACTCATATGTCATGGCAGTTAATAACCAATCAGCCATAATCGAGGAAAGCAGAAAAAAAGGGATAATACTGAAAAAGAGGGGACTTGGGTCTTTTTTTTTTTTTTTTTTTTTTTTTTTTTATGGTACAGGGATTCTTTAACACAAAAACAAAAATAGAAAAAAAATGACTTTTGCATTGCATCCATGTAAAGGCCTGGGAATTCTCTGTGTTCCTGACAGGAAGATGGGGAGCATACAGAGGGATTAAGCAGCTCTCTGCTGGCATGCGAGCACGCTGGGCAGGCAGATGCAGCTTTTAAAGGAGGCAAAGCCACTGAATTACTTGGGGTCCAAAGGGAAGAAAGCCTTTCCAGTCAAAAATGCAGGGCCCAGGCATTTTTCTGATACAGGTAGGCTGTATTTATCTAGCAGGAGTCAGTCAAAACAGCATGTGCAATACTTCCAGCCGATGAGGGAGAAGCTGTTCATATCACATCTTATTAAACTGCTCTGAAAAGAAAGTTTCTGAGGGAGACCTGGGGCTTCAGCTTACAGAGCAGTGCCAAGGGTGTTGTATGTTCTTAGGCATTGCTCAGAGGTGAAAAGCTGTAAGAGGAAATAAAAAGTATCCATTAAAATAAATTGATGTGGATAGATTTGTATGTGTGACAGCACATACCTTTTTTTTTTCCTCCTTCCTAGCTGAGCTGAATTTCAAAGACAGTGAAAGTCAGAAATTGATAGTACCTGTTACTTGCAGGCTCTTTTTCCTGAACACAAGCATATTCTTAAACAGTTAAGATCTGCTATGACTGCAGCATTCCTCTCAGAAATTACTGCCCTGTAAAGCGCAGCCCCATAAAGATTATTTTTGGAGGCTGTAAAGCTCCCTTGGGCGAGCAGGGAGCAGGGGCTGGGTGAGGGCAGGCTGCCATTTCCCCCTACTCAGGCACCACCACCGGGTGCCAGGCCCTGATGCCCCCCTGGTGCAGTCCTGCCTCACTTGCATGGCTGTGTCGTGCAGTGCCAGCCCCACGAGGCTCACCAGGACGTGTCTCTAAGAGGTCTGGTGAGTTTGCAGTAGGGAAGGAAGTTTGAAGTCAACAGAAAGTCAACAGTAGCCCCTTGCATTTGGGGCGTGCACAGAGCTTGATCTCTGGTTCCCCTTCTCCTTAATTCGCCCACAGTGTGAGTTCTTCTGATTGCTTTTAAAGAGAAGCGCCATGGCCTTAGCAGAGGGAGCTGTATTGTGCCTCCTTCTCAGCTGAGACCCAGGGATGTGAGCTTTCTTTTTATTTAATTGGTTTTTGTTCTGCTTTTTGAAGAGCAAAGGCCTACCACATCACTGTAGCAGTACTTGACAGTGCATCCCATCAGATACTGTTGTAGTCAAACTGAATCGTAATTTTGCAAGGGAGATTTTGGTCTCTCAGCAAAAATCCCACACAGCCACAGGCAGGAGGAGCAGCAGACTAACACAGAGGGTCTGGCTCTGAACTGCACTGTGATCCCTGCAGCCCATCCGAGGCAGGGTTTGTAAATGGAGCTGCATTATCTCTGCTGGGCCAACAAGTGCTACAGCTCCCTCCCTGGCAAGGAAGGGTAAATGGGGTGTATATGCACCATCTAAACCCCAGCCAGTATTCGACTGTGGACCAAAGAGCAGTAAGTTTTTAGCAAATGAAACTACATACCAGCTACAATATGATAAAATCATTATGCTGTCACATATCATTGTCATATATTCCCCATTTTTAACCAGCAACCAGCATGGCAATGGAAGGCTGCTAGACTGGTTTTGACAAAATAGTCTATTATTTTATTGGTCATGTATACTTTGCTGTTTGAGAAGGAATGCTGGTGCTTCTCATCTCTATAAGCACTGTAGTTGCACTTACAATGTCTTGGTATCCTTTGTTGTAACAATGCAAATGTCACTAAACATGTATTGGTATCGCACTATATATTGGAATAGCTTAGAGAAGTGACCCAGAAAAAAAAAAACTTTTCAGATAATGAAGTTTCTTTTACACCTCACAAACATACCCTGGTATGTAGACTTTATCTTCAGTGTGGAATAACAGCGTATTCCCCCAGGATCTCATCCACCCCACTTGTGATTTTGTCACAAGGGCGGTAATCAGGAAGGTTCAATTTCCAAATTTGTCGTTCCATTTTGGACAGCTTGCATTTGGGACACCCAGATGCCTGCAGTTTCAGCTGAACCTCTGAAAATGCTTGTATGTGAGGAAAAGTGGAATACAAAACAAAAACAACAACAAAAGATAAAAGGAGAGAAAGATGGCAGAAACAAGAGGTAAAATGTATGGTGGTAGCAACTGAGGGGGACAAAGAGGGGCAAAGACAGCAACATCATAATTTTCATCCACCAGGAGTTAATCAAAGATTTCCAAACATTTAGACAGTTGTTTTTTAATGCTTGTCAGAAGTTCATCTTCTCTAAATTGTTATTAGCTCATTAGCTGGTTAAGTCAGCCAAGCCAGTGTTCCAACAAGCCAGTGTTCCAAGTTCCTATCCCTGGAGGCATCTTCACTCCAGTTAGTCAACAAAGCACTTGGTGTCTCTGAAAAACTAAAATAAATAAATAATCAGCCTGTCCCATAATGGAATTTGAAGACCTCAAATCTTCGGATACCTTTATCCTGTGTATTGCTCAATTTTCCCAGTTATGAACTGGAGGCAGTTTATTTCTTGCCCATGTGGTATGATTTATATTTTAATTCATTCATTACTGTCTGTGAAGTTTAGCACAATCATTGGATGAAGGAAACTGTGTTTATGCAAGCCAGTACTATGCTGCTTTGAAGGCTTCTCAGATCTACGGAAATCAGTAGATTCAGTGTCCTAAGCCAGATTCTCAACAACTGCTGATTCTTTCTCTGCTGTTTGTAACAGGGAAACTCCAGCATTGCTCCAGAGACATAAGGAGCTCGGCAATCCACTAATCCTCACATTTCTCTAAGTCCAAGATTAATTAAAAATATACTCAGCAAAGCTCCTATATTTCTGCTACAGGGGCTCTGTGGACCCAAAGTAGAAGAGATCAAAAGACGACTAAACATTCACAAGGTCATGTTTCCAAAAGTCCTTCAGAGGCAGATCCACTAAGGAAGTGAAATTTCTACCATGAATATGAGCAATCCAGATGAGAATCAGTCAGAACAATAATACTGGAGCATCTTCTCAGAGAGGGAAAATCCCTCTGGTTAAATTGGCTTCTACAATGTAATCTTAGAAAACTATGAAACTAAACCATAAGAACAGAAAAGCATACTCCATTCCAGGGTGATGGCAATGGCATTTCTAAACTGATCAGCCCTGGGGAGAAGCCTGAATTCTGTTTCCCCCAAGAGAGCTATTGAGCTACTTTTTCAAATGATGACATACGGAGGCATTCCTTGAAATCCCAAATGACTAACAGATTTCTTGCATAGATCTGCTTAGTTGTAAGAGTGTCAAAGTCATTTTTGAAAGGCTATTTACTCATGAATACAGAAGGATTGTCCCCTGGTGTCTTTCTGTCCAAAACCAATAGACAGCTGCCTCCCTGATGAGACAAATCTGGCTGGGTTGTGGCCTATTAGATCCTTAGGACTGCAATATTTAAGACTAGAAGATACTTTGAGAGGCCATTTAGTCCATTTTCTGGCACCAAAAGATTTAACCTCCAGCAATTTAAACTCCGTGCATTTCCAGGCCATTGTACTCTGGCACAGCCCTATTACGAGTACTGGCATCTCATAGAAGGGCTTCCTCATTGTCCATTCTGAAGTTCCCTTGTCCCATTGTAAAGCCATTACTTTCTGCCCTGTGCAAAGTCAATGAAGGGAAAAGGGTTATTTGCTGCATCTCTGCAGCAGTCTGTAGCCTTGTCTTGTCTTCTCTATGCAGATCAGCCTCAAAACAATCTTTCAGATCACTTTTCTATGCTTCACAAGGTCCTCATTGCTCTCCCCTGCACCCTCTCCAGTCCATCCCTGTATTCCTTCATTCACAGACTTTCAGCAGAACTTTCACCTCTGAGTATAGCAGAAGGATTTGTTTTTGCGTCTTGTGGTTTGTACGTTTGTTTATGCATCCCAGCATGATGTGTGCTTTTATTTGTTTTGCAATAGCATGACTTTGAGTCATAGTCTCTAATCAACTGTAGCCTCTAGAGCCTTTTCTGAAGGTCTAAAGCACTACTAAGGTGATGAGACAAACTTATTCCTGGTGATCCCATCATTTCAATCAGTTCTGGAAGACGTATGGGATATTTCAACCCTACTAGTCTCACATATGTCAAGTTATACAACAGATTTCATTGTCAGTCCTCATGTCTGTCATTAAAATTAAAAAATTCTCTCTAGTTATTTCATGTCCCCTTTGCCAAAGACCAGTGAATTCCTAGTTATACATGCTTCTTTTGTTTCATTTCCTTGTGAAAATGAGTAGTTTGCTGTCTCGCTTTGCTGCATTTCATGGGAAAGTGAAAGAAAGTACATGCAAGTGACAGATAGTGTGCCTAGAAGATGAGCTGTGGAATGTAGCTAATGGAGTCAAGCTCAGGGGCATGGGACAAGTCCTTGTGGCATGTTATCCTACTAATGCTTTTCTTCATCTTTGTGAAGCCTGATTATCCTATAATGAGGGAACAGTTATAAGAGAGAGAAATAGTTTTGGAAATTTTCACTTTAGACTGTTTGATTAAAATGAAAAGATTTCAACAAAACAAAAATCTTTGTAAAACTTAATCACAAAGTCTTTTTCCATCAATAAAATATTCTATATATATTAAAAAAAAGGAAAGAAAAAAAAAAAAAGGTTGCTGAGTTTGTTCCTACAGCCTTTGAAAGGATCACAAGAAACTTTAAACTTGGCAATGCTTATTATCTGTACAACTTGTTCTCTTTCCATCGGTGCATTACTATGGGTACCACAGAGTTTTAGTTAACACAGAATGAAATTTATATATTTTTTTTCACCGTTTCTGTGTCTGTTCCTTTTCTGAACCTTTATGTTGTTCTGTAAATAATAACTTATTCCATCTAATTTTAGTTTTTAGGCAGTTTCACCATTGCATTCTCAAACATTAGCGCAATGCTGCCTTAGCACAGTTTGTAGATGATTATAAGAAAACATTAAAATCCTCAAAACTATGTATTTCTATTTAATGTCTCTATAGGAGAACATTTCTGGTGTTAGTAAACCAAAGCCTACTGTACTTACCTGTACTTACTCAATTCCTGATCATGCAGACCTGCTAGAAGTTGGTGAAAATTTTGTCCACATAATTAATTTTTAAATTGTTCCATGACGGATTTCTTAAGCGTTTGCAAAATCTGTATTTTTACACCCACTTTTTTTTTTTTTTTTTTTTTTTTTTTTTAAAGTGATGTTAAGCTTATTATGCATCTTAAAAGCTTTGACATACCTTGCTATGCCACATCATACCATTCCTTTAAGGTATTACTTTTTCCAATATTAAATGTATAGTTTGATTTGATGTTTTTGAATTTAAAATGTAAGTCTTTGTTTAAACACAGTGATCATTGTGTGTTTGACTGGGCGATAATGGTATGATAAGAGAATAATTGTCTTAAAACAACATCCAGGAGTTCATCCAGCTCCTGTCACTTTTGTGCTGGCAGCAATGAGACCAACTTTAATATGCATGACCTAAAATGTACAAAAAGCAGAGTGGGGGAAGGGAGGGATAAAAAGCCAAAAAATGTCATAGGATGACACTGTGCAGTGTCTGCAAGGCTATGAAGAGTATGTACTGAGCACAAGAGAACACTTATGCCCCACCAAAATGAGTTCCAGTGCAGGCATCGGCTGTCTTTTATTTCAGCGGTGTGAGTTGGGATTTGGCCAGCAGCAAGGTAAAAGTGATGGTTTTAGTGTATTATAGATCAGTCAGAACAACTAGTAAGGATGAAAAACTTGGGAGACATCCAGTACAGCAGCCTATAACATTAATAGCATTAAAAATAATTTTCAGGCAGATCAATATGAATCCTGTTTGCTTAGAGCCTGAGGGTGATTGAAGAGAGAGGGAGCCTTGGGAAAAGAGTAAGTGAAAACACAAAGTGTGTAACATCTTATTTTCATCAAGTGAACACAAAATCTTTGAAATCCAAGTCCATTTGGCAAAATGTTTGCCAGCCCGGAGCGGTAGTCTGTCTGACGTAGAGGAAATCTGGCTGAGTTCTTCGAGATCATTTCACCGGGAGTGACCTCCTCAGCAATGGGCTTAATAAAGATTTGCCTGTAACTGAAGAAAGGGAATTCTGGTTAGGGGTGGGTTTTTAGGTTTTTCAGACAGGCCAGCTGAAACCTACTTTTCCCATTAGACAGAGCGCCTGCAGCCTGCGTTACTTGCAGGGGATAAAGCCACCCCTGAAGCCAGGGAACGTAGGAAGAGCATGCCTGTTTGTAAACTAGCCAGAAGCTAATCAAGCTGAGTTTAATTAAACAGCGTTATAGGATATTAATAACATTCCTGACCTTTCCTTGTCCAGAGTGCAATATTTTTCTCAATTTTAATTTTAAGTTTATCTACATGAGAATAAATATTGTTGTAAGGGTTTATCGTAGCAAGAGAAAACACAAGTACATTGCTTGCCTCTCCTCGGAGCAGCATGAAAATTAGTAGCTCACTGCAGTTCTTTTCAGACTTTTCGCTTGCAAAAGACAGTGCCAGTGCAGTGTTCATTCCTTATTAATGCCTGAACTTCATTAAAATCCTTTTTCCTTATTTTTAACGAACTAAATGTATTAGCATGCACTAACCCATTTCAGAGATGTTTCTTTTCTTTCCATTTTCCGTCTTGCTTTTTGCTGTTTTTCTCAGGCTGGTGGAAATCTGCATTCTCTGGGAAATTCTGATATTTCAAAATTTGGTTTTGCTGAATACGTGAATGAAAAGTTAAAGTGTTCTGTGTGTGATATTGCCCTCTTGCCCACCCTTAAAGGGAAGTTCTTAGTTTTAGTGCAGAAATAACAGTGCATTACATTTAAATATTTTTATTGAACAAAAACGTTTTAACATTCCTTATCCGTGTGTTTGGGTTTGCTGAAACAAATCCAAATATTTCGTTATGACACGACCCTGCATTAATTTGCACCCACCCAAGAAGTGCTGCAGGCTTTGTGAGGGTATCCCAATGTCCTGCCTCTGCCAGGGGCTGAGGTGGCACCTCGTTGCCACCTAGTCCCAGCCTAACTGGATGGAAGGCGGTATTGCTTGGCAAAAGTATTACTTGTCCCCTTTACACCTGCAATACACACACGTGTGAGGATGAAATATATGGTTGTCTTACAAGAAATGAAAATATGTGCCTCAGTCTGACAGGAGGGATGAGGAATCTGAATTCTGGTGCCCAGCTTCCAGGCCCTGGGCCTGTCTTGACACCCGCAGCCACTGCCTTGAGGGTGGGCAGAGTGGTTGGTGGCAGTCAAACCAAGGAACAGGAGAACTGGAAAATAATATTGGTTGCTTGGGCTTTTTGGTAAGTGTAAATTAGCAAAACCTGAAGGAAACTGAAGCATTTCTTTCACTTCTGGCCCAGAAGAAATCTTGCTACTATGCAGAGCTGTATAGCCTTGTGAGCTTTATCTGTTTAAAATGAAGTTCGTTTCTGTTCTCTGGGTACTGCACAGGTCACAGTCATGTTTTTAATTACCAATTAGACTTCCATTAAGGAAATAAAATGAGTTTTATGTGCTGGTTGTCAAAGGTCCTTATAGCTGCCTCATTTTATGTGCCCTGTCCATTCAAGCGGCAAGCAAACGAAGAGAAACTTACTCAGGGGTGGTAAACAAAACCTCGAATCCTTTGCCCCACAGAAAGAAAGATAGAGGCTGAGATGGAGAAGCTGCAAGGACTTTTCATTTTTCATTCCCTTCAGTTGTGTTTTTCCTGTCTGCCATGAGCAGTGTGAACAGAATGTTAAATATGCCCTTAAGTTACTCATGGAAAGAAAAGGTCACACACATACACGTTCAATCTCTCTCTTTTTTTTCCTCTCTCTCTCTATTGTGTATCTATTGTGTGTTCATATGAATGTGCACAGAGAGACCCCAACCCCAGAGCACGAAAAATTGAACTGTGGGACCCATCTATTTGCTTAGAAATTTCAAGAGGGAGAGGTTATAAATAGTCATAAATTCAATTTATTTATAAAGCATTCTCTGTCAGGCGTCACTGCACTGCACAAACAATTATAAAAGAATTGTAGTAGATTAAAAACATAAATTAGAGAATCATAAAATGCCCAAGAGTGATTGGATTAAAATGCATTTGACAGAAATCTTTTAAAAGTGGGGTTTGAGGAGATCTTCTGGGTGGTCAGTCAGAGAAAAGTCTGTGCTCAGTGGTGCGTTCCAGCAGAGGCTCAGGGCAGGATTTCTGCAGGGGGTCCCTCGTGTCTCTGCAGTTCCTAGTCTGGGCCTACAGTAGTTGGGGGTAGCTCAGAGAAGGTCTAATTGTGCTGGATGTGGCCGTGGTTTCACATTTGCTCACATCTGTCCTCATCCTTCCTCTGCTAGCCCTGTCCTTGCCTTAAAGCACGCCCTGTGGCAAGGGCCCGTGCCAGAGGTGCATGGTGCAGAGTGTTGCTGGGCTGCCCCTGCAAGGCCATTTTGGGAAGGTTTCCCAAAGTTAGAGAAATGAGAAATTCATCCTGCAGACAATTACCAACTCACCTTGTAAGAGGACAATATTTTCCATGTTAAAATTAGTAGCAAAATTCTGCCTGGTTTAGTCTATATTTTAGTCTAAACTGGCATGCACTGGGATTACTCAAAAACTTGTAGGTCCATGTCATTTTTAAAAAGAAAAAAAAAAAAAAAAGCTTTCTAAGAGAACAGATACTTCATTAAATTAATATGGAACACAACTCCACACCCCTTGTCCACGAGGGGACTATAAAAACCCTTGGCACAAGGGAAGTATTATTTATAGGCACATTTCCAAAGGAATTCACTGTTCACATGTTGAGTTCTGTTGGAAATTCAGTCCTTTGTTCTGCAGCCCAATTTTTAGCGGGCTCTTAGAAAAGTTGACTAGTTACAAACCTGAAGGTTCCTTGGTGTACCACTGCACGTGAGAGCAGCTTAAAGTTACAAGGTAGACAAACTGTAGTTGTGATAATGTTGATTCCAGGCAGTTAAAACAGCATCAGTCCGGCCCTGAAATCATGTGATTGACTTAAAATTAATAAATCTCTTGGGAACAGGGATTCGCCTTTGTTAAGCATTTTGACTACCGCAATAAAGTTTAGAAACTCATTGAGAAATAATGTGTTCAAAGCATTGATCGTATAGTCATGATCAGATTATGAATATAGGATGAGGAGAACTCCACACCTATAACTTTAGGGTGTATGTGGAACAAAGCAATAAGATCATTAGAATAGTCATTGCTAAGATCATGTATCCTATTTTCAAAAGCAAGCATGCTCATGTATCTTTTGCTGAAAGGCCTTTTAGAAACAGTCCTAATGAACCAGTGTTGTTCAAGTGGATTTTTTTTTTTTAATTCCCCCTGAAGTGGGATCTATGCTTACTGTTCTGCCTGCCAACAAAGTATTCAATATTTAACACTAACATGGTTTTGAGCACAGCAAGGTTAGGCTAGAGGGAGCTGTGTTTTTTAAATATTAATAATATTTTTTTTAAGTTAATAAAATGGGCACTGAAATGTTTTATGGCTGATAGACTTGTATATTTTATTGCACGCATGAGCAAATGCAAACACCTGAGCGTGTTGAATAGTCAGTGTCTAACTTATTTGAGCCATTTTAGGAGCTGAATGAGACATGATATGCCTTGTGATGATCTATTAGATGTAGCTGTCATGCTGAAGCTGCTCTGATTTAAATGGATGCTTCTGGTACCCTGTCCTTAATCAGTGGTTGGTAGATGGACAATTGACTGTGGTGTTTCAAATGGCTGTTTTAACCTTGGGAAAAGGTACCAGACTGCCTCTGAAACTGCGTAAGGGAAACTAGTAAAAAGCTTTCTTCTAGGGGTGAATTTTGTTCCTAGGCACGGTAACAGCACAACACCTAGCCAGCTTTTAATTCCTATCCAGAGATCCTAAATGAGGCTCTCACAAAAAAATGAGTCATAAACCTTATGCTACCTTCCCTAATGTTGCTTCCCCCTGGAAGGGTAATCTCTTACTGGTCTGATCAGAATATAAAGTGACAGTTCATTTGAATTTAATCAGAGCAGTGGACCAAAACAAAAGGAACTAGGACATGACTTATTTTTGACTCTTCAGAGCCTTTCAGATTTGAATGTTTGTACATAGGTTGTTTGGATGGCTTCAATTCTTTGTTGCACCAAAATAAAACTGAGCCCATAAGGAGCATATTCTCTGGCTTGGCTTTCAATCACATATAGGTAGAATGTTATTGTTCTCTTTCAGTACAAAAAAGAAAAAATCTAGAGCAAGAATACCCAAGAGATTTCTGCTATTGCTAGCCAAAGACCATAAAGGAAGATCTTCTATTGTTTAGACATCATTTAACCAGCACCAGAGTCCAAATTTGAAGTCCAATTGGATGCATAATCCTTTATGTGAATCTAGAAAGGCACATGTCTGACCATCTCGATGACAGAGAATGAGGCATTCAACTGGAAAGCGCTGATGTGTGATTGGAAAGGAAATAGCTGGTTTGTTAGATTGTTTTGAGGACTACAGATCCATTTAGAATGATAAAATACGCGTATAGATTCTTAAAAAAATGTAGGTTAAAAGGGACTTTGGAGGCCTGTCTAGTCCAAATTCCTGCTCAAAGCAGAGCTGTCTTCAAAAGTTGATCAGAATCTTCTCCAGCATTTATGGCTTCAAATTTATGGCTTCTCCAGGATTTAGGCTTCAAAATCTCTCTCCTATTGCAGTCCAAATAATCTTGGCATGTAAACCCCTTCAGAAATGTAGGATTCCCAATAAATACATTATTCTGTATAGCCAGAGCCTGTTTCTCCACTTCTATTAGTAAAATTGTAGGTGAAATGTTGATAAATAGAATAGTAATGGCATTTATCATCTGTATTTTATTTTACGTTTATAAGGAACGTGTGGCTCACTGAAAGAGGAAGTGTATTTGTTGCAAGTTACCTAGCAGAGGGTAGTGACCCCCTTGTACCTTGGCTTTGTATTACAATTGGATTCTGACACAAAACGTAGTTCTGATGAATCCATATATAACTTCCATTTGATCCTAACCAGAATTTTGTGTTAAAAAAAAAAAAAAGAGAGAGTGAGAGGGGAAAAAAAAAAGAGCTTTGACTAGATCCTGAAAGAGGGCTGCGTACGCATGAAGTATTTGTTGATTTGCCAAGGAACAGTTGGATATAGTGCATGTGGATCAGGTCTGTGATCATTCAAAACTATTAATATCCTCGCGTCTGTTGAATTCCATGGAAGTTCTTTAAGTGGATCATGGGCGTGTTGTAAATTATCAAATACTGAAGGCTGGCTTGCACTACATACCTGTTTTATAATTGCTCATTTCAGATTAGCAGGAATTCTGCACTCATCTGGTTTATTCTTCTAATGTCATGCGTCTTTAAAGTCGCAGCAGATGACAGTATCTCCCATTTACGGCTGTTAGTTTCTGCAGCACTCGGTATGTGTTTAACTTTGCTCGCAGAAAAGCCTGTCGTATAGGCACTGCCTTTGGTTGGAATGGACCGAAGGCAGTGCTGATCATATTTGGAAATCTAGCCTTTCAGAAGCTGTTCTGACTTCTGTTCAGCAGCACAAGGGGTTATGTTTAGCGGAGTGATAGCCACCAGCTTCCTTCTGCAGGTTTCTGTTGTCCTAGTCAGGTAAAATTAGATAGTGTTCTTTTGCTTGATTTTTTGGAGAGCAGGGATGCTGTGTTTCAGGAACCACAGTATAACAGCAAAATAAGTTATGTTCAGCTATATGCTATCTTATTAGTCCTTTCTTTTTATCAAATGAATTGGAAGTGACCAGTGCTTTCTGCAGTGACAGTAGTTCTCAGGAGTTAAAAAAGTCCAAACATGTTCGTTCTTTTAAGTTTTATTCCTTCACATGTTTGTGTACTATTTTCATGCATACTTAGCTGAAAATGTCTCCTGAGTAACCGGACACACTCAGAAGTAACTTGGTGTCAACAAACCTGTCTCAACATCTCGTTTGTTGAATTGATCCTTTAAGTGCACGTATGTGGCTCTTCCACACCAAAGGTCAGTTATTAATGCTAACGGTACCCTTCAGGTCAGCATATTCACACAGCCATGGTCTCTGTATCTCGGATGTAATGGTAATTTGTAATCCAAAAACAAGGCACCTTTTGTGCAAAGCCTCTGGACCATCTTTCCCAGCTCCACAGCTCAGTCGCCCTACTTCCAATCAGCAAAAGATTGTTTTCCCTACTAGGAAAACGTCTGAGTGCTCTCAGAGCCTATTTATACAATTAATGCCAAAACATCCTATATGACAGAGGCTGTTAAAATACTGTTGTTTTCCTTGGATAACTGAGTATTTGCATTACTGAAGAAATGTATTCCGTTATGTTAGGGAAGCACTGGGGAATAATAATGCAGACACTGACGTAACTTGGTCTAAGGTCAAACAGGCAGCTTTGTAAAGGTCCTAGCTGTGCAGGGCTTGCGGTGCATTGCTTCAAATATATGAGATATGTTTTTTTAAACATAGTTTGTAACAAGCAGAGCTGGGTGCTAGCAGAGAGACAGCGATGTATGAGAAAACCCGTAGTGACTGAATTTCAGGTTGCCACCCCTCTGGACTGGGGTGTATGAAATGTGAGGTCCTGACTGATTGAAGTCCTGAGTGACTCTTGCAAAGAAAATGTTATGACCTAGCAGTGCTGCTGTGTGGTTGGGGTTTGGAGAGCCAAGGATCAAGATACAGCGAATGATTCTGGAGACTGTTTTTCCAGAAACAGCACTGGTCTACTCAACCCTGTCATGACGGGAGGAAAACCTCATGGCACCCTTCAGTACTTTGCTGGGATTTCCTGTTTTCAGACTCCTATGAACCCAAGATGTTATTAGGTACAGTTTAAAAATTAAAAACAAAAACAAACCAATGACGTCTTCAGAAAGCACATGGGATTAGGGAGGCTTCGTACTTAATACAGTAATCCTCTTTCGGAAATATGTCTTAGAGGCTCAACAGTAAGTTACTGTTTGTTTCTCTGTTAAGAGTAAGATGATGTACAATTTGTTTCTTGGCAGCGTTAGTGCTGGCTAGTCTATCAGCTAGGGTAGCTGATGCTCATGTCCTGTATCTCTAATGAAAAACAAAAAGGAACGGTGGCGGAGCCAGCCCCCAAACATCTGTGTATGCTCCAGAGACAGGCCAATTTTAGAAAACTTTCATCCCTCCTCTTCTTCCACTCATAGTTTGCTTTTCTTTTTTTTTTCTCTCTCTCTCCTTTTTGAAACATTTTCATCACTGCTGTCCAAGCAGAAAGCTCCTGCTTTGTAATTCTGCAACCTGCAATGATTTTCATGTGTCCCAGCCACATCAGCACTGTTCCCTTTTCAAACACAATTGAAAAAATATTGTACCCTCTTTTGTAGAGCTCCAAAATATTTGCTCTCCTTTGATGCTGTGGTTTGGGTACAAGCTTTAGGGGCAGAGCTGCTGGTATCTCCTTTCCTGCCCAGAAGCTAGGAGGCAGCCCTGATATTTCTTTAGCCTCATTTCTTTTGAAATGGTGCCAAGCTGGTTTCTTAGAGGAGTTGGGATCGCTGACACTTTGTGATGCTGTGGGGACATGAAGGGAGCCTGAAATACCGAGGCCCAGTCTGCCTAATCTGTGGGAGCAGAGCTCTGGATGAGCAGCCAGAAGTGAAGAATCCCATTTGGCAGAGACAGGTCCATGGTTTTGAGGCTGCCAAGTGCTTCAGGTATGCCTCTCATGTCTAACCTGAGGCAGGGAGCGGTAAGTCACATCTGTACGTTCAGCAGGCAAGGTGGAACCAGAATTGGGATGCGCCCAAGGTTCTGCAAGCCCATTGATGTTGCCTCGCCACAGAGCTACAGCTCTTGAGTTGTACAGCATTCGGAAGAAAGGGAACGCAAATTAATTGGCAGGCTCTTCAAATTCTTCTCAAATCCAAGCAGGAGTAGCTTCCTGAAATGGTCTTGGAGCAGCTGCACTGTTTAAGTTGGGCAGTATTTCTCCTTCAATTTTAGATCCTGAAATCATAATTTAAGTGCAGAAGATCATAAAATTTCTCTCCTCTGCTCAGCATTCTGTGTCTTATGTTCATTTCAGAGGCTTTTATAGAATGGTATTTTCATGGATCTTTCCACCTTAACCAGAGCATTGTAAAGACTTTATTCAAACAGTTCATAGTTGTGTATGGATATATGCATATAGCTGCGTACAGATATGCATACGCATGTGTGTGTAAGATTTCGGCATATTATAACCTCAATAACATGGTTCAACAAACAGTGTTATTGCAATAGTAAAACAGGAGCCTATCATCCCACAGGCATCTTCAGGGACGGAAAGGTATGAGGCTCCTAAACCCAACCAAATGGAACCTGTTAGGTGTTGAAATACTGGCTGCTGTGTGCAATATTAAATAATAATAATAAAAAAGGTTTTTTCTTCCAGAATTTTCCCAAGTATTTGCTTCCTTGGTCTTTTGGTTGTATTACTATAGGAATTTCAATGAAATTCATGGAGTGGAAAGGCTCTTCTGGCTGGGCAGACCAGCACAGCAGAATGCTGCATCCACAGAAGATGCAGAAACCAGAGCAGAGCCGGCGGCAGCATTGCCCCAGAGGCACCACAGGCTGCCTGCCTGCCTGCCCCACGGGTCAAAGCCTGGCCCCATGCCCTGCCACACTGATAGAGGCATGCGGCAGCACAAAGATGCTGCACCAAGACTTCCCATCACACAATGATGTGGTCTGATTTTTTTTAGAGCTCTCCTGACAGCTTGGCTTACTTTAGAATTTGTGCATCGAGATTGATTGGTGGTGTTTGTTTTACTACGAGTAGTACATCACTTAGTACATGTTCAGTTGTCAGGGACAGTGGAGGAAGTAGGGGCTGCCAGGTTGGTCCCTTCTAGAAGTATGAAAGCTCTTTTCTGCAGCCAAACCTATGGCTGGACTGCTGGATGTTAGCACTTAGATGCCAATTCCTTGGCTAAATACACCAATGCACTTACTATAAGCAGAGCTGGGGATGTAATAGTCATTAGTTTTGTATGCTGTTATTTCCTTCTCTGATTTCAATGGAGAAAAATCCTTAGCGTCCTGATCTATCTCTGTGTGGGACAATGATGAGCAAATTCTGTATTGTGGGCATGTTCAAAAGTTTTATGACTGGATCAGATAACTACAGAACAATACTTGTTCCTCTTTAGGTATTCCCCATAGCAAACGCTGGGGAATACTGCAACCATTGTGATAGCACTATGTCAGGGAAGACAGCAATATTTTAAAGCGCAAGCACGTGTCTGCTACAATCAGGTGGAATTTCTCAGGCATGTAAAATAACATGTTAATGTAAACATGCCCATTAACTGGGTATTACAGCTTTTGATTAATGAGTTGTTAGTGCGATCCTGTTTATTACCTGGTGCTGAGTGGAAGAGGTTTAAATGGACAACTCAGTCAAATGATGAAATGATTTTTCATAAACCTGCACGTTTGGTATTACTGTGTCATATGAAAAGTGTTGTGCATGCATTTAGCAACATTTCTGGACAGAGGTAAATGGCAACTGCAATTTGGAGCTTAAAAAAAAAAAAAAAGTGAGCTGCCTGATTGTCTTGCTGGATATCTGACAAGATATGGCTAAGAATGCCTCCTAGGCTGTTTAAATTTGTATTTATTTCGGACTTTTGTTTCTTGAATGGGAACTTCTAATAACTTCTAATAACCCCAGTTTAACCTTGGAGGGACCTAGTCTCCTTTAGTAGTCATCTTGTTTTCACATACTTATTTCCCACTCAGCTTTCCACAGAGCACTTTTGTAGTGATTAGCTAATGCTGCAGTTCCCTCCTACTTGGATGGAGGTCCCTACCACTTCTGCAGTGCTGCTATTCTCACTCCACACTGGGGCTAAAAACCCAGAGATGAGAGACAGCGAGCCTGTGTACAGACTCCAAAGGGCTGCATGCTTGTCCTGAATCAGACTGCTCTGTCACTGGAAGTGACTTTGTTCTGATGTGCTTAATTGCAGCCCGCATTTCAGGGGGACATGTACACTTCTGATGGCGTGACTAAATGCCTCTTGTGTTAGTCAGCCTGATCTGTAAACCATTTGTCACCAATAGTCAGCCTACCTATTCCCAGCAAGAGAAAAGGGAATCCCAAAGAAGGCAAAGTTTGACACATCCATCAGTCTCATATATGTCTCTCTCTATTTCTCCCTGCTCCTCTCTGCCACATTACATCCAGCAGCGTTTCCTCTCCAGAGGCAGAAGAGGACTGGATACGGTTCATTCGCAGGGATGGCAGCAGTTGGCACTGCTCTCTGCAGAGTTCTGAGCACTGCAACATGCCTGCAGGGCCTCTGCCCTCCTCCTTTTCACACACTTGTGTCATGGCCACTCTATGCCAGGGCAAGGGCAGCAAATTTCAGAGTGAAACCAAAATTTGCTGCCACTGTCCTGTCAAACGTGCTGCTGAATATGCAAGTTTGAGGAGGGAAGTCCAGTCCTCTGGCAAGTCATGCATGTTAGATGTACCCAAGTGATAAGTCCGTGGGTTGGAGTGGAGTCTGCATGGGTGGAAGGTGAGAGAAGAGAACATCCTTGTCCAGTTTTTGTAACTCATGCTAACCATTGTCTTTCTTGTTCTCTTCTCTTCTCTCCAGGAACGAGTGGAATATCTCTTTCTCATAATTTTTACAGTGGAAGCATTTTTAAAAGTAATAGCATATGGACTTCTCTTTCACCCCAACGCTTACCTCCGCAATGGCTGGAATTTACTAGATTTTATAATCGTGGTCGTAGGGTGAGTACCAGCATTTTGCCTTTGAATGCACTCCACACATGGGGACACCGGGAACCTGTGGGAGCACAAGGGTGGATGAGGTTTGAAACATTACTTATGGGTGATGTTAGGGGTTGCTGTCCATTGCGACCACCACTGCTTGTCCCTGCCATGTTAACCCCCCTACAGGCTTCATGCCTTCTACCAAGTGTAACTGTCCAATCTAAAAATACAGGTAACTCCCACTGGTTTTCTGCAGGTATAACTTGATTCATAAGGATTGACATTCAGTTGATGTACATTTTCTCTCTGGCATCCCTCACTACTTTTCCAAGTCTTTTAGTGATTTGCGAGACATGGAAATTAAACTGCTCTTTGGTAACAGGAATAAAAACAGGAGTAGTGCAAAACTACTCGTCAAAGTAAAGTATTGAAACATGACTGTGAAAGAAAATCCCTCCCTTTTTTTTTTTTTTGCGTGTCTGCGAATATTAAGAATATCTAGGTGCAATCCTTTAATTAAGTTTAGCGTTGAATGAGAAATAAATTCTGCCATCTTGCAAAATTTTCACAAAGAAGGATGAAAAATTTAAATCTCAAGTTTTCATACTCATACAGAAATAAATTCTCTTGTTCAATCACACTGTTCTGGTGGTGATCTCAACACTTTAGATTTTGGCCCTTTGGATGCTTTAACCTTTTTAAAGACTAATTGTACTATTGTGGATCAAATTGCCGCTTTAAGATGCAACTTTCTGATCCCCTTATTCTTCTCTGTGTTTTTCATGCTTGGCATTTAATTTATTTGAATAAAAACAAAATAAATCACCTTCTACTTTTTCTAGCTGAGAAACAAGGGTTTTGAATAGTGGTTGTTGAAGGGCAGGAAAGAAGAATAAACTGCCCCTGAATACAGAGAGAACATGTTTTTCTTCTCCCAAGTAATTTGCTCCATCCTTCCACCACTCCATTGTTAAAAAGTTTCATTGCCTACAAAAGCTTTCAGTCTTTTCACCTTTTCCATAAGGAAATCCTACATCAGGTCCTAGGAAAAGCATTAAAAGGGACAGTCCCAGTGATCAACATTCCTCATAATCCCTGCCCCCAATCAAAGTCCATCTTGACCAGTTTAATGATGGTCCCAAATAATTATGTCAGCAAACTTTTCTTTGTGCTACCTGTTCCCTACTGCTTTTCAGTGTCTTGGGGAAAAGTGGGCAGAAGGAGAGTTTCCAGTGAGGGGAAGAGAGGACAAGTCATCTCCTAGTCAGGCATAACTTCTCTGCCTGCAGCAGTATATGGTTGCCTTTGCCTTTCATTCCTACCCACAGTCAGAGGATCCCACAGCAAAGTAGTCATTAGAAATTGTCAAATCCCCAACCTCTCCCCTTTCATTGTCCAGTTCCGTAGCTGGTTCTGCCTTTGAAAGCCCTCAGACATGTCACCTGCTTGGGGATTGTTTCTAAAGGTGAAGAAAGACTGGAGAAGAGAAGTCCTATGAATATGATTTTTCCCTTTTAATTTCAATGAGAAAGACCTTTTAAAGAGCAGGCATGTGTTACGTCTTCCACTTCCATTGGAATGCAGGAGAGCAAGGCTCCAGAAATCACAGGGCGGCATTACATCTAGTTTAAGTGCAGTCCTCTTCAATTTTCCTACTAGGGCAGTTAATCAGCAAGATGATATGCAGGCTGAAATTAATTCCCCTGCCAATGATAGAAGCTGCATCTCTCAGCTTTTCTAACTGCTCTTGCCTCCAGCAGCTCTCAGTCTCTAGATGGGGAGCAAAAAATGTAACTGGGGAGGGATTACACAAGTATAATAAACATGGCCAAGACCCCAAGGTCTCTGTTAAATAGTAACAATCTCAAGTGACAGATTCCACTTCAAGGCCAGATGGGTTCCTTTGATGTTTATCTGTTTAAATTCACTCATACACTACTGCAGACTAGCCTTGTGCACTGCTTTTTCTCTCCGCAACCCCTCTGCAAAATCTATGTGGCAATACCATCTGTTCCTGTTCTGCCCTGTCGTCTTTTCCCAGGGGCTGTCAGAAGCCCCTCAGTGACATCATATTTAAATTTCAGCATGTTTGAATATTTTGTAAGGGAGGAAGCCCCATAGAAAAGAAAAGAAGAAAAAAAAAAAAAGATAGAGAAAGAAAGGTGGAAGAAAAGTGCAGAAATACAGGCTCATAACATTTTGTTGTGGCACCTTTTTCTGACCATTGATGGAGCTGCTGAAGAAAGCTGAGTGATTTGGACGCAGCTGTAGCACAGAGCAGGGAGGGTTATTTGGTCTGGGAGGGAAGGAACGATGTGGAACTAATACTGGAAGCATCAAAAATGACTGTGGTAATTGCCATTCATGCTTGTTCTGCCTTAGGCAGCACCTTCATTTTCAGTGATTGTTCTTGCTACAAAAAACAAAAAGGCTACGAGTGAAATACTTCTTTAAGTATTTTGGGAAGTTAAGGGAGGAAAAAAAAAATAAAAAGACAGGTTTTATATACTTGTTTGTCTCTCAATCCACCTAGTACACACTGCTAGTATACCTAGCATACCGTGTATGATGGTTTCTCTGTTCTCGGCACTGGTGCGACCACAGTTTGGGTAACATGTATTCAGTTTTGGGCTCCTCACTGCAAGAAAGATACTGAGTTGCTGGAACATGACCAGAAAAGAGCAACAAAGCTGGTGAAAGGGCCAGAAAACAAGGTGTATGAGGAGTATCTGAGATAGATGGGGCTGTTTTGTCTGGAGGAAAGGATGCTGAGGGGAGGATTTATTGCTCTCTACAACTACCCCAAAAGAGATTGTAGCGAGGTGGGGGTCAGTCTCTTCTCAGGTGGTAAATGATAGGATGTAAGGAAATAGCTTCAAGTTGTGCCAGGGAAGGTTTTGATTGAATATTAGGAAGAATTTCTTCACAGACAAGGTGGCCTAGGGAAGTGGTGGAGTCCCCATCCATGGAAGTATCTGGGACATGTAGATGTGATGCTTAGGGATGTGGAGTTGGTAATGTTAGGTAGATGGTTGGACTTGATGATCTTACAGATCTTTTCCAACCTAAATGATTCTCTGTTTAGGTCAGTTTAATCAGTTTAATATGCCTCGAAGAGATAATACAGCATAACTGGCTTCCTTCTATGTTTTAACATAAAGTGAGTAGAGTAAGAGGAACACAGTCATGTATAGGGCCAAGTGTAAATTCTAGGGGAAACTGAAGACAACCGCTACATTTTCTGGAGAAAGGATGCACTTTAGACCCACAGGCTTGTAACAGCTTATCATCCTTGCAGTGTGGGAGATCTGCTTATTCATCAGCTAAGTCTTTTAAAGCTTGATTCTAACTTATCTTTAAATAGCCTATGACCCTGCTATAGCGGTACCATTAAATGCTGCTTTGAAGAAAAATGTCTGTGTGTGGGTATCAATCAGAGGCTCTGTGGATAAGAACATTATTAGTTAAGAGTAGAGATCACACCCATAAGCTGCCTAATGAGGCACAACCCACAAGCACTGACTATTAG